>NW_027411648.1:0-328700 GCF_047663935.1 Musca autumnalis | reverse complement strand
GGGAAAAGTCATCTCCGGTGAACTTTTGTATTGGGAAAGTCATCTCCGGTGAACTTTTGTATTGGGAAAGTCATCTCCGGTGAACTTTTGTATTGGGAAAGTCATCTCCGGTGAACTTTTGTATTGGGAAAGTCATCTCCGGTGAACTTTTGTATTGGGAAAGTCATCTCCGGTGAACTTTTGTATTGGGAAAGTCATCTCCGGTGAACTTTTGTATTGGGAAAGTCATCTCCGGTGAACTTTTGTATTGGGAAAGTCATCTCCGGTGAACTTTTGTATGGGAAAAGTCATCTCCGGTGAACTTTTGTATTGGGAAAGTCATCTCCGGTGAACTTTTGTATTGGGAAAGTCATCTCCGGTGAACTTTTGTATTGGGAAAGTCATCTCCGGTGAACTTTTGTATTGGGAAAGTCATCTCCGGTGAACTTTTGTATGGGAAAAGTCATCTCCGGTGAACTTTTGTATGTGAAAAGTCATCTCCGGTGAACTTTTGTATGGGAAAAGTCATCTCCGGTGAACTTTTGTATGGGAAAGTCATCTCCGGTGAACTTTTGTATTGGGAAAGTCATGCCCGGTGAACTTTTATATTGGGAAAGTCATCTCCGGTGAACTTTTGTATGGAAAAAGTCATCTCCGGTGAACTTTTGTATTGGGAAAGTCATCTCCGGTGAACTTTTGTATTGGGAAAGTCATCTCCGGTGAACTTTTGTATGGGAAAAGTCATCTCCGGTGAACATTTGTATGGGAAAAGTCATCTCCGGTGAACTTTTGTATTGGGAAAGTCATCTCCGGTGAACTTTTGTATTGGGAAAGTCATCTCCGGTGAACTTTTGTATGGGAAAAGTCATCTCCGGTGAACTTTTATATTGGGAAAGTCATCTCCGGTGAACTTTTGTATTGGGAAAGTCGTGCCCGGTGAACTTTTGTATTGGGAAAGTCATGCCCGGTGAACTTTTATATTGGGAAAGTCATCTCCGGTGAACTTTTGTATTGGGAAAGTCATCTCCGGTGAACTTTTGTATGGGAAAAGTCATCTCCGGTGAACTTTTGTATTGGGAAAGTCATATCCGGTGAACTTTTGTATTGGGAAAGTCATGCCCGGTGAACTTTTGTATTGGGAAAGTCATCTCCGGTGAACTTGTGTATGGGAAAAGTCATCTCCGGTGAACTTTTGTATTGGGAAAGTCATGCCCGGTGAACTTTTGTATGGGAAAGTCATCTCCGGTGAACTTTTGTATTGGGAAAGTCATGCCCGGTGAACTTTTGTATTGGGAAAGTCATGCCCGGTGAACTTTTATATTGGGAAAGTCATCTCCGGTGAACTTTTGTATGGGAAAAGTCATCTCCGGTGAACTTTTGTATTGGGAAAGTCATCTCCGGTGAACTTTTGTATTGGGAAAGTCATGCCCGGTGAACTTTTATATTGGGAAAGTCATCTCCGGTGAACTTTTGTATTGGGAAAGTCATCTCCGGTGAACTTTTGTATGGGAAAAGTCATCTCCGGTGAACTTTTGTATTGGGAAAGTCATCTCCGGTGAACTTTTGTATTGGGAAAGTCATGCCCGGTGAACTTTTATATTGGGAAAGTCATCTCCGGTGAACTTTTGTATGGGAAAAGTCATCTCCGGTGAACTTTTGTATTGGGAAAGTCATCTCCGGTGAACTTTTGTATTGGGAAAGTCATGCCCGGTGAACTTTTATATTGGGAAAGTCATCTCCGGTGAACTTTTGTATTGGGAAAGTCATCTCCGGTGAACTTTTGTATTGGGAAAGTCATCTCCGGTGAACTTTTGTATTGGGAAAGTCATCTCCGGTGAACTTTTGTATTGGGAAAGTCATCTCCGGTGAACTTTTGTATTGGGAAAGTCATCTCCGGTGAACTTTTGTATTGGGAAAGTCATCTCCGGTGAACTTTTGTATTGGGAAAGTCATCTCCGGTGAACTTTTGTATTGGGAAAGTCATCTCCGGTAAACTTTTGTATTGGGAAAAGTCATCTCCGGTGAACTTTTGTATTGGGAAAGTCATCTCCGGTGAACTTTTGTATTGGGAAAGTCATCTCCGGTGAACTTTTGTATTGGGAAAGTCATCTCCGGTGAACTTTTGTATGGGAAAAGTCATCTCCGGTGAACTTTTGTATTGGGAAAGTCATGCCCGGTGAACTTTTGTATGGGAAAAGTCATCTCCGGTGAACTTTTGTATTGGGAAAGTCATGCCCGGTGAACTTTTGTATTGGGAAAGCCATGCCCGGTGAACTTTTATATTAGGAAAGTCATCTCCGGTGAACTTTTGTATGGGAAAAGTCATCTCCGGTGAACTTTTGTATGGGAAAAGTCATCTCCGGTGAACTTTTGTATTGGGAAAGTCATGTCCGGTGAACTTTTGTATTGGGAAAGTCGTGCCCGGTGAACTTTTGTATTGGGAAAGTCATGCCCGGTGAAATTTTGTATTGGGAAAGTCATCTCCGGTGAACTTTTGTATTGGGAAAGTCATCTCCGGTGAACTTTTGTATTGGGAAAGTCATCTCCGGTGAACTTTTGTATGGGAAAAGTCATCTCCGGTGAACTTTTGTATTGGGAAAGTCATCTCCGGTGAACTTTTGTATGGGAAAAGTCATCTCCGGTGAACTTTTGTATTGGGAAAGTCATCTCCGGTGAACTTTTGTATGGGAAAAGTCATCTCCGGTGAACTTTTGTATGGGAAAAGTCATCTCCGGTGAACTTTTGTATGGGAAAAGTCATCTCCGGTGAACTTTTGTATTGGGAAAGTCATGCCCGGTGAACTTTTGTATTGGGAAAGTCATGCCCGGTGAACTTTTATATTGGGAAAGTCATCTCCGGTGAACTTTTGTATTGGGAAAGTCATCTCCGGTGAACTTTTGTATGGGAAAAGTCATCTCCGGTGAACTTTTGTATTGGGAAAGTCATCTCCGGTGAACTTTTGTATGGGAAAGTCATCTCCGGTGAACTTTTGTATGGGAAAAGTCATCTCCGGTGAACTTTTGTATGGGAAAAGTCATCTCCGGTGAACTTTTGTATTGGGAAAGTCATCTCCGGTGAACTTTTGTATTGGGAAAGTCATCTCCGGTGAACTTTTGTATGGGAAAAGTCATCTCCGGTGAACTTTTGTATTGGGAAAGTCATCTCCGGTGAACTTTTGTATGGGAAAAGTCATCTCCGGTGAACTTTTGTATTGGGAAAGTCATCTCCGGTGAACTTTTGTATGGGAAAAATCATCTCCGGTGAACTTTTGTATTGGGAAAGTCATCTCCGGTGAACTTTTGTATTGGGAAAGTCATGCCCGGTGAACTTTTATATTGGGAAAGTCATCTCCGGTGAACTTTTGTATGGGAAAAATCATCTCCGGTGAACTTTTGCATTGGGAAAGTCATCTCCGGTGAACTTTTGTATTGGGAAGTCATCTCCGGTGAACTTTTGTATTGGGAAAGTCATCTCCGGTGAACTTTTGTATGGGAAAGTCATCTCCGGTGAACTTTTGTATGGGAAAAGTCATCTCCGGTGAACTTTTGTATGGGAAAAGTCATCTCCGGTGAACTTGTGTATGGGAAAAGTCATCTCCGGTGAACTTTTGTATTGGGAAAGTCATGCCCGGTGAACTTTTGTATGGGAAAGTCATCTCCGGTGAACTTTTGTATTGGGAAAGTCATGCCCGGTGAACTTTTGTATTGGGAAAGTCATGCCCGGTGAACTTTTATATTGGGAAAGTCATCTCCGGTGAACTTTTGTATGGGAAAAGTCATCTCCGGTGAACTTTTGTATTGGGAAAGTCATCTCCGGTGAACTTTTGTATTGGGAAAGTCATCTCCGGTGAACTTTTGTATTGGGAAAGTCATCTCCGGTGAACTTTTGTATTGGGAAAGTCATCTCCGGTGAACTTTTGTATGGGAAAAGTCATCTCCGGTGAACTTTTGTATGGGAAAAGTCATCTCCGGTGAACTTTTGTATTGGGAAAGTCATGCCCGGTGAACTTTTGTATTGGGAAAGTCGTGCCCGGTGAACTTTTGTATTGAGAAAGTCATGCCCGGTGAGCTTTTGTATTGGGAAAGTCATCTCCGGTGAACTTTTGTATTGGGAAAGTCATCTCCGGTGAACTTTTGTATTGGGAAAGTCATCTCCGGTGAACTTTTGTATTGGGAAAGTCATCTCCGGTGAACTTTTGTATTGGGAAAGTCATCTCCGGTGAACTTTTGTATTGGGAAAGTCATCTCCGGTGAACTTTTGTATTGGGAAAGTCATCTCCGGTGAACTTTTGTATGGGAAAAGTCATCTCCGGTGAACTTTTGTATGGGAAAAGTCATCTCCGGTGAACTTTTGTATGGGAAAAGTCATCTCCGGTGAACTTTTGTATTGGGAAAGTCATGCCCGGTGAACTTTTGTATTGGGAAAGTCATGCCCGGTGAACTTTTATATTGGGAAAGTCATCTCCGTTGAACTTTTGTATTGGGAAAGTCATCTCCGGTGAACTTTTGTATGGGAAAAGTCATCTCCGGTGAACTTTTGTATTGGGAATGTCATCTCCGGTGAACTTTTGTATGGGAAAGTCATCTCCGGTGAACTTTTGTATGGGAAAAGTCATCTCCGGTGAAATTTTGTATGGGAAAAGTCATCTCCGGTGAACTTTTGTATTGGGAAAGTCATCTCCGGTGAACTTTTGTATTGGGAAAGTCATCTCCGGTGAACTTTTGTATGGGAAAAGTCATCTCCTGTGAACTTTTGTATTGGGAAAGTCATCTCCGGTGAACTTTTGTATGGGAAAAGTCATCTCCGGTGAACTTTTGTATTGGGAAAGTCATCTCCGGTGAACTTTTGTATGGGAAAAGTCATCTCCGGTGAACTTGTGTATTGGGAAAGTCATCTCCGGTGAACTTTTGTATGGGAAAAGTCATCTCCGGTGAACTTTTGTATGGGAAAAGTCATCTCCGGTGAACTTTCGTATTGGGAAAGTCATCTCCGGTGAACTTTTGTATTGGGAAAGTCATGCTCGGTGAACTTTTGTATGGGAAAAGTCATCTCCGGTGAACTTTTGTATTGGGAAAGTCATGCCCGGTGAACTTTTGTATTGGGAAAGTCATCTCCGGTGAACTTTTGTATGGGAAAAGTCATCTCCGGTGAACTTTTGTATTGGGAAAGTCATCTCCGGTGAACTTTTGTATGGGAAAAGTCATCTCCGGTGAACTTTTGTATTGGGAAAGTCATCTCCGGTGAACTTTTGTATGGGAAAAATCATCTCCGGTGAACTTTTGTATTGGGAAAGTCATCTCCGGTGAACTTTTGTATGGGAAAAGTCATCTCCGGTGAACTTTTGTATGGGAAAAGTCATCTCCGGTGAACTTTTGTATTGGGAAAGTCATCTCCGGTGAACTTTTGTATTGGGAAAGTCATCTCCGGTGAACTTTTGTATGGGAAAAGTCATCTCCGGTGAACTTTTGTATTGGGAAAGTCATCTCCGGTGAACTTTTGTATGGGAAAAGTCATCTCCGGTGAACTTTTGTATTGGGAAAGTCATGCCCGGTGAACTTTTGTATGGGAAAAGTCATCTCCGGTGAACTTTTGTATTGGGAAAGTCATCTCCGGTGAACTTTTGTATTGGGAAAGTCATGCCCGGTGAACTTTTGAATGGGAAAAGTCATCTCCGGTGAACTTTTGTATTGGGAAAGTCATGCCCGGTGAACTTTTGTATTGGGAAAGTCATCTCCGGTGAACTTTTGTATGGGAAAAGTCATCTCCGGTGAACTTTTGTATTGGGAAAGTCATCTCCGGTGAACTTTTGTATGGGAAAAGTCATCTCCGGTGAACTTTTGTATTGGGAAAGTCATTTCCGGTGAACTTTTGTATGGGAAAAGTCATCTCCGGTGAACTTTTGTATTGGGAAAGTCATCTCCGGTGAACTTTTGTATTGGCAAAGTCATCTCCGGTGAACTTTTGTATGGGAAAAGTCATCTCCGGTGAACTTTTGTATTGGGAAAGTCATCTCCGGTGAACTTTTGTATTGGGAAAGTCATCTCCGGTGAACTTTTGTATGGGAAAAGTCATCTCCGGTGAACTTTTGTATGGGAAAAGTCATCTCCGGTGAACTTTTGTATTGGGAAAGTCATCTCCGGTGAACTTTTGTATTGGGAAAGTCATCTCCGGTGAACTTTTGTATTGGGAAAGTCATCTCCGGTGAACTTGTGTATTGGGAAAGTCATCTCCGGTGAACTTTTGTATGGGAAAAGTCATCTCCGGTGAACTTTTGTATTGGGAAAGTCATCTCCGGTGAACTTTTGTATTGGGAATGTCATGCCCGGTGAACTTTTATATTGGTAAAGTCATCTCCGGTGAACTTTTGTATGGGAAAAGTCATCTCCGGTGAACTTTTGTATTGGGAAAGTCATCTCCGGTGAACTTTTGTATTGGGAAAGTCATCTCCGGTGAACTTTTGTATTGGGAAAGTCATCTCCGGTGAACTTTTGTATTGGGAAAGTCATCTCCGGTGAACTTTTGTATGGGAAAAGTCATCTCCGGTGAACTTTTGTATGGGAAAAGTCATCTCCGGTGAACTTTTGTATTGGGAAAGTCATGCCCGGTGAACTTTTGTATTGGGAAAGTCGTGCCCGGTGAACTTTTGTATTGAGAAAGTCATGCCCGGTGAGCTTTTGTATTGGGAAAGTCATCTCCGGTGAACTTTTGTATTGGGAAAGTCATCTCCGGTGAACTTTTGTATTGGGAAAGTCATCTCCGGTGAACTTTTGTATTGGGAAAGTCATCTCCGGTGAACTTTTGTATTGGGAAAGTCATCTCCGGTGAACTTTTGTATTGGGAAAGTCATCTCCGGTGAACTTTTGTATTGGGAAAGTCATCTCCGGTGAACTTTTGTATGGGAAAAGTCATCTCCGGTGAACTTTTGTATGGGAAAAGTCATCTCCGGTGAACTTTTGTATGGGAAAAGTCATCTCCGGTGAACTTTTGTATTGGGAAAGTCATGCCCGGTGAACTTTTGTATTGGGAAAGTCATGCCCGGTGAACTTTTATATTGGGAAAGTCATCTCCGTTGAACTTTTGTATTGGGAAAGTCATCTCCGGTGAACTTTTGTATGGGAAAAGTCATCTCCGGTGAACTTTTGTATTGGGAATGTCATCTCCGGTGAACTTTTGTATGGGAAAGTCATCTCCGGTGAACTTTTGTATGGGAAAAGTCATCTCCGGTGAACTTTTGTATGGGAAAAGTCATCTCCGGTGAACTTTTGTATTGGGAAAGTCATCTCCGGTGAACTTTTGTATTGGGAAAGTCATCTCCGGTGAACTTTTGTATGGGAAAAGTCATCTCCGGTGAACTTTTGTATTGGGAAAGTCATCTCCGGTGAACTTTTGTATGGGAAAAGTCATCTCCGGTGAACTTTTGTATTGGGAAAGTCATCTCCGGTGAACTTTTGTATGGGAAAAGTCATCTCCGGTGAACTTGTGTATTGGGAAAGTCATCTCCGGTGAACTTTTGTATGGGAAAAGTCATCTCCGGTGAACTTTTGTATTGGGAAAGTCATCTCCGGTGAACTTTTGTATTGGGAAAGTCATCTCCGGTGAACTTTTGTATTGGGAAAGTCATCTCCGGTGAACTTTTGTATGGGAAAAGTCATCTCCGGTGAACTTTTGTATTGGGAAAGTCATCTCCGGTGAACTTTTGTATTGGGAAAGTCATGCTCGGTGAACTTTTGTATGGGAAAAGTCATCTCCGGTGAACTTTTGTATTGGGAAAGTCATGCCCGGTGAACTTTTGTATTGGGAAAGTCATCTCCGGTGAACTTTTGTATGGCAAAAGTCATCTCCGGTGAACTTTTGTATTGGGAAAGTCATCTCCGGTGAACTTTTGTATGGGAAAAGTCATCTCCGGTGAACTTTTGTATTGGGAAAGTCATCTCCGGTGAACTTTTGTATGGGAAAAATCATCTCCGGTGAACTTTTGTATTGGGAAAGTCATCTCCGGTGAACTTTTGTATGGGAAAAGTCATCTCCGGTGAACTTTTGTATGGGAAAAGTCATCTCCGGTGAACTTTTGTATTGGGAAAGTCATCTCCGGTGAACTTTTGTATTGGGAAAGTCATCTCCGGTGAACTTTTGTATGGGAAAAGTCATCTCCGGTGAACTTTTGTATTGGGAAAGTCATCTCCGGTGAACTTTTGTATGGGAAAAGTCATCTCCGGTGAACTTTTGTATTGGGAAAGTCATGCCCGGTGAACTTTTGTATGGGAAAAGTCATCTCCGGTGAACTTTTGTATTGGGAAAGTCATCTCCGGTGAACTTTTGTATTGGGAAAGTCATGCCCGGTGAACTTTTGAATGGGAAAAGTCATCTCCGGTGAACTTTTGTATTGGGAAAGTCATGCCCGGTGAACTTTTGTATTGGGAAAGTCATCTCCGGTGAACTTTTGTATGGGAAAAGTCATCTCCGGTGAACTTTTGTATTGGGAAAGTCATTTCCGGTGAACTTTTGTATGGGAAAAGTCATCTCCGGTGAACTTTTGTATTGGGAAAGTCATCTCCGGTGAACTTTTGTATTGGGAAAGTCATCTCCGGTGAACTTTTGTATGGGAAAAGTCATCTCCGGTGAACTTTTGTATTGGGAAAGTCATCTCCGGTGAACTTTTGTATTGGGAAAGTCATCTCCGGTGAACTTTTGTATGGGAAAAGTCATCTCCGGTGAACTTTTATATTGGGAAAGTCATCTCCGGTGAACTTTTGTATGGGAAAAGTCATCTCCGGTGAACTTTTGTATGGGAAAAGTCATCTCCGGTGAACTTTTGTATTGGGAAAGTCATCTCCGGTGAACTTTTGTATTGGGAAAGTCATCTCCGGTGAACTTTTGTATGGGAAAAGTCATCTCCGGTGAACTTTTATATTGGGAAAGTCATCTCCGGTGAACTTTTGTATTGGGAAAGTCGTGCCCGGTGAACTTTTGTATTGGGAAAGTCATCTCCGGTGAACTTTTGTATTGGGAAAGTCATGCCCGGTGAACTTTTGTATGGGAAAAGTCATCTCCGGTGAACTTTTGTATGGGAAAAGTCATCTCCGGTGAACTTTTGTATTGGGAAAGTCATCTCCGGTGAACTTTTGTATTGGGAAAGTCATGCCCGGTGAACTTTTGTTTTGGGAAAGTCATGCCCGGTGAACTTTTGTATTGGGAAAGTCATCTCCGGTGAACTTTTGTATGGGAAAAGTCATCTCCGGTGAACTTTTGTATTGGGAAAGTCATCTCCGGTGAACTTTTGTATGGGAAAAGTCATCTCCGGTGAACTTTTGTATTGGGAAAGTCATCTCCGGTGAACTTTTGTATGGGAAAAGTCATCTCCGGTGAACTTTTGTATTGGGAAAGTCATGCCCGGTGAACTTTTGTATTGGGAAAAGTCATCTCCGGTGAACTTTTGTATTGGGAAAGTCATGCCCGGTGAACTTTTGTATTGGGAAAGTCATGCCCGGTGAAATTTTGTTTTGGGAAAGTCATGCCCGGTGAACTTTTGTATTGGGAAAGTCGTGCCCGGTGAACTTTTGTATTGGGAAAGTCATGCCCGGTGAACTTTTGTATTGGGAAAGTCATCTCCGGTGAACTTTTGTATGGGAAAAGTCATCTCCGGTGAACTTTTGTATTGGGAAAGTCATGCCCGGTGAACTTTTGTATTGGGAAAGTCATCTCCGGTGAACTTTTGTATGGGAAAAGTCATCTTCGGTGAACTTTTGTATTGGGAAATTCATGCCCGGTGAACTTTTGTATTGGGAAAGTCATTTCCGGTGAACTTTTGTATGGGAAAATTCATCTCCGGTGAACTTTTGTATTGGGAAAGTCATCTCCGGTGAACTTTTGTATGGGAAAAGTCATCTCCGGTGAACTTTTGTGTGGGAAAATTCATCTCCGGTGAACTTTTGTATTGGGAAAGTCATCTCCGGTGAACTTTTGTATTGGGAAAAGTCATCTCCGGTGAACTTTTATATTGGGAAAGTCATCTCCGGTGAACTTTTGTATGGGAAAAGTCATCTCCGGTGAACTTTTGTATGGGAAAAGTCATCTCCGGTGAACTTTTGTATTGGGAAAGTCATCTCCGGTGAACTTTTGTATTGGGAAAGTCATCTCCGGTGAACTTTTGTATGGGAAAAGTCATCTCCGGTGAACTTTTATATTGGGAAAGTCATCTCCGGTGAACTTTTGTATTGGGAAAGTCGTGCCCGGTGAACTTTTGTATTGGGAAAGTCATCTCCGGTGAACTTTTGTATTGGGAAAGTCATGCCCGGTGAACTTTTGTATGGGAAAAGTCATCTCCGGTGAACTTTTGTATGGGAAAAGTCATCTCCGGTGAACTTTTGTATTGGGAAAGTCATCTCCGGTGAACTTTTGTATTGGGAAAGTCATCTCCGGTGAACTTTTGTATTGGGAAAGTCATGCCCGGTGAACTTTTGTTTTGGGAAAGTCATGCCCGGTGAACTTTTGTATTGGGAAAGTCATCTCCGGTGAACTTTTGTATGGGAAAAGTCATCTCCGGTGAACTTTTGTATTGGGAAAGTCATCTCCGGTGAACTTTTGTATGGGAAAAGTCATCTCTGGTGAACTTTTGTATTGGGAAAGTCATCTCCGGTGAACTTTTGTATGGGAAAAGTCATCTCCGGTGAACTTTTGTATTGGGAAAGTCATCTCCGGTGAACTTTTGTATGGGAAAAGTCATCTCCGGTGAACTTTTGTATTGGGAAAGTCATGCCCGGTGAACTTTTGTATTGGGAAAGTCATGCCCGGTGAACTTTTGTATTGGGAAAGTCATGTCCGGTGAACTTTTGTATTGGGAAAGTCATCTCCGGTGAACTTTTATATTGGGAAAGTCATGCCCGGTGAACTTTTGTATTGGGAAAGTCATTTCCGGTGAACTTTTGTATTGGGAAAGTCATCTCCGGTGAACTTTTGTATGGGAAAAGTCATCTCCGGTGAACTTTTGTATTGGGAAAGTCATCTCCTGTGAACTTTTGTATGGGAAAAGTCATCTCCGGTGAACTTTTGTATTGGGAAAGTCATCTCCGGTGAACTTTTGTATGGGAAAAGTCATCTCCGGTGAACTTTTGTATTGGGAAAGTCATCTCCGGTGAACTTTTGTATGGGAAAAGTCATCTCCGGTGAACTTTTGTATTGGGAAAGTCATCTCCGGTGAACTTTTGTATTGGGAAAGTCATGCCCGGTGAACTTTTGTATGGGAAAAGTCATCTCCGGTGAACTTTTGTATTGGGAAAGTCATGCCCGGTGAACTTTTGTATTGGGAAAGTCATCTCCGGTGAACTTTTGTATGGGAAAAGTCATCTCCGGTGAACTTTTGTATTGGGAAAGTCATCTCCGGTGAACTTTTGTATTGGGAAAGTCATCTCCGGTGAACTTTTGTATGGGAAAAGTCATCTCCGGTGAACTTTTGTATTGGGAAAGTCATCTCCGGTGAACTTTTGTATTGGGAAAGTCATCTCCGGTAAACTTTTGTATGGGAAAAGTCATCTCCGGTGAACTTTTATATTGGGAAAGTCATCTCCGGTGAACTTTTGTATAGGAAAAGTCATCTCCGGTGAACTTTTGTATTGGGAAAGTCATCTCCGGTGAACTTTTGTATTGGGAAAGTCATCTCCGGTGAACTTTTGTATGGGAAAAGTCATCTCCGGTGAACTTTTGTATTGGGAAAGTCATCTCCGGTGAACTTTTGTATTGGGAAAGTCATGCCCGGTGAACTTTTGTATGGGAAAAGTCATCTCCGGTGAACTTTTGTATTGGGAAAGTCATCTCCGGTGAATTTTTGTATTAGGAAAGTCATGCCCGGTGAACTTTTGTATGGGAAAAGTCATCTCCGGTGAACTTTTGTATTGGGAAAGTCATGCCCGGTGAACTTTTGTATTGGGAAAGTCATCTCCGGTGAAAAGTCATCTCCGGTGAACTTTTGTATTGGGAAAGTCATCTCCGGTGAACTTTTGTATGGGAAAAGTCATCTCCGGTGAACTTTTGTATTGGGAAAGTCATTTCCGGTGAACTTTTGTATGGGAAAAGTCATCTCCGGTGAACTTTTGTATTGGGAAAGTCATCTCCGGTGAACTTTTGTATTGGGAAAGTCATCTCCGGTGAACTTTTGTATGGGAAAAGTCATCTCCGGTGAACTTTTGTATTGGGAAAGTCATCTCCGGTGAACTTTTGTATTGGGAAAGTCATCTCCGGTGAACTTTTGTATGGGAAAAGTCATCTCCGGTGAACTTTTATATTGGGAAAGTCATCTCCGGTGAACTTTTGTATGGGAAAAGTCATCTCCGGTGAACTTTTGTATGGGAAAAGTCATCTCCGGTGAACTTTTGTATTGGGAAAGTCATCTCCGGTGAACTTTTGTATTGGGAAAGTCATCTCCGGTGAACTTTTGTATGGGAAAAGTCATCTCCGGTGAACTTTTATATTGGGAAAGTCATCTCCGGTGAACTTTTGTATTGGGAAAGTCGTGCCCGGTGAACTTTTGTATTGGGAAAGTCATCTCCGGTGAACTTTTGTATTGGGAAAGTCATGCCTGGTGAACTTTTGCATGGGAAAAGTCATCTCCGGTGAACTTTTGTATGGGAAAAGTCATCTCCGGTGAACTTTTGTATTGGGAAAGTCATCTCCGGTGAACTTTTGTATTGGGAAAGTCATCTCCGGTGAACTTTTGTATTGGGAAAGTCATGCCCGGTGAACTTTTGTTTTGGGAAAGTCATGCCCGGTGAACTTTTGTATTGGGAAAATCATCTCCGGTGAACTTTTGTATGGGAAAAGTCATATCCGGTGAACTTTTGTATTGGGAAAGTCATCTCCGGTGAACTTTTGTATGGGAAAAGTCATCTACGGTGAACTTTTGTATTGGGAAAGTCATCTCCGGTGAACTTTTGTATGGGAAAAGTCATCTCCGGTGAACTTTTGTATTGGGAAAGTCATCTCCGGTGAACTTTTGTATGGGAAAAGTCATCTCCGGTGAACTTTTGTATTGGGAAAGTCATGCCCGGTGAACTTTTGTATTGGGAAAGTCATGCCCGGTGAACTTTTGTTTTGGGAAAGTCATGCCCGGTGAACTTTTGTATTGGGAAAGTCGTGCCCGGTGAACTTTTGTATTGGGAAAGTCATGCCCGGTGAACTTTTGTATTGGGAAAGTCATCTCCGGTGAACTTTTGTATGGGAAAAGTCATCTCCGGTGAACTTTTGTATTGGGAAAGTCATGCCCGGTGAACTTTTGTATTGGGAAAGTCATCTCCGGTGAACTTTTGTATGGGAAAAGTCATCTCCGGTGAACTTTTGTATTGGGAAAGTCATGCCCGGTGAACTTTTGTATTGGGAAAGTCATCTCCGGTGAACTTTTGTATGGGAAAAGTCATCTCCGGTGAACTTTTGTATTGGGAAAGTCATCTCCGGTGAACTTTTGTATGGGAAAAATCATCTCCGGTGAACTTTTGTGTGGGAAAAGTCATCTCCGGTGAACTTTTGTATTGGGAAAGTCATCTCCGGTGAACTTTTGTATTGGGAAAGTCATCTCCGGTGAACTTTTGTATTGGGAAAGTCATCTCCGGTGAACTTTTGTATGGGAAAAGTCATCTCCGGTGAACTTTTGTATTGGGAAAGTCATCTCCGGTGAACTTTTGTATGGGAAAAGTCATCTCCGGTGAACTTTTGTATTGGGAAAGTCATCTCCGGTGAACTTTTGTATGGGAAAATTCATCTCCGGTGAACTTTTGTATTGGGAAAGTCATGCCCGGTGAACTATTGTATTGGGAAAGTCATGCCCGGTGAACTTTTGTATTGGGAAAGTCATGCCCGGTGAACTTTTGTATTGGGAAAGTCATCTCCGGTGAACTTCTGTATTGGGAAAGTCATCTCCGGTGAACTTTTGTATGGGAAAAGTCATCTCCGGTGAACTTTTGTATTGGGAAAGTCATCTCCGGTGAACTTTTGTATGGGAAAAGTCATCTCCGGTGAACTTTTGTATTGGGAAAGTCATCTCCGGTGAACTTTTGTATTGGGAAAGTCATCTCCGGTGAACTTTTGTATGGGAAAAGTCATCTCCGGTGAACTTTTGTATTGGGAAAGTCATCTCCGGTGAACTTTTGTATTGGGAAAGTCATCTCCGGTGAACTTTTGTATGGGAAAAGTCATCTCCGGTGAACTTTTGTATTGGGAAAGTCATCTCCGGTGAACTTTTGTATGGGAAAAGTCATCTCCGGTGAACTTTTGTATGGGAAAAGTCATCTCCGGTGAACTTTTGTATTGGGAAAGTCATCTCCGGTGAACTTTTGTATTGGGAAAGTCATCTCCGGTGAAATTTTGTATGGGAAAAGTCATCTCCGGTGAACTTTTGTATTGGGAAAGTCATGTCCGGTGAACTTTTGTATGGGAAAAGTCATCTCCGGTGAACTTTTGTATTGGGAAAGTCATCTCCGGTGAACTTTTGTATGGGAAAAGTCATCTCCGGTGAACTTTTGTATTGGGAAAGTCATCTCCGGTGAACTTTTGTATTGGGAAAGTCATCTCCGGTGAACTTTTGTATTGGGAAAGTCATCTCCGGTGAACTTTTGTATTGGGAAATTCATCTCCGGTGAACTTTTGTATTGGGAAAGTCATCTCCGGTGAACTTTTGTATTGGGAAAGTCATCTCCGGTGAACTTTTGTATTGGGAAAGTCATGCCCGGTGAACTATTGTATTGGGAAAGTCATGCCCGGTGAACTTTTGTATTGGGAAAGTCATGCCCGGTGAACTTTTGTATTGGGAAAGTCATGCCCGGTGAACTTTTGTATTGGGAAAGTCATCTCCGGTGAACTTTTATATTGGAAAAGTCATGCCCGGTGAACTTTTGTATTGGGAAAGTCATGCCCGGTGAACTATTGTATTGGGAAAGTCATGCCCGGTGAACTTTTGTATTGGGAAAGTCATGCCCGGTGAACTTTTGTATTGGGAAAGTCATCTCCGGTGAACTTTTGTATTGGGAAAGTCATGCCCGGTGAACTTTTGTATTGGGAAAGTCATGCCCGGTGAACTTTTGTATTGGGAAAGTCATGCCCGGTGAACTTTTGTATGGGAAAAGTCATCTCCGGTGAACTTTTGTATTGGGAAAGTCATCTCCGGTGAACTTTTGTATTGGGAAAGTCATCTCCGGTGAACTTTTGTATTGGGAAAGTCATCTCCGGTGAACTTTTGTATTGGGAAAGTCATTTCCGGTGAACTTTTGTATGGGAAAAGTCATCTCCGGTGAACTTTTGTATTGGGAAAGTCATCTCCGGTGAACTTTTGTATTGGGAAAGTCATCTCCGGTGAACTTTTGTATTGGGAAAGTCATCTCCGGTGAACTTTTGTATTGGGAAAGTCATCTCCGGTGAACTTTTGTATTGAGAAAGTCATCTCCGGTGAACTTTTGTATTGGGAAAGTCATCTCCGGTGAACTTTTGTATTGGGAAAGTCATCTCCGGTGAACTTTTGTATGAGAAAAGTCATCTCCGGTGAACTTTTGTATTGGGAAAGTCATCTCCGGTGAACTTTTGTATGGGAAAAGTCATCTCCGGTGAACTTTTGAATTGGTAAAGTCATCTCCGGTGAACTTTTGTATTGGGAAAGTCATCTCCGGTGAACTTTTGTATGGGAAAAGTCATCTCCGGTGAACTTTTGTATTGGGAAAGTCATCTCCGGTGAACTTTTGTATTGGGAAAGTCATCTCCGGTGAACTTTTGTATTGGGAAAGTCATCTCCGGTGAACTTTTGTATGGGAAAAGTCATCTCCGGTGAACTTTTGTATTGGGAAAGTCATGCCCGGTGAACTTTTGTATTGGGAAAGTCATGCCCGGTGAACTTTTGTATGGGAAAAGTCATCTCCGGTGAACTTTTGTATTGGGAAAGTCATCTCCGGTGAACTTTTGTATTGGGAAAGTCATCTCCGGTGAACTTTTGTATTGGGAAAGTCATCTCCGGTGAACTTTTGTATTGGGAAAGTCATCTCCGGTGAACTTTTGTATTGGGAAAGTCATCTCCGGTGAACTTTTGTAAGGGAAAAGTCATCTCCGGTGAACTTTTGTATTGGGAAAGTCATCTCCGGTGAACTTTTGTATTGGGAAAGTCATGCCCGGTGAACTTTTATATTGGGAAAGTCATCTCCGGTGAACTTTTGTATTGGGAAAGTCATCTCCGGTGAACTTTTGTATGGGAAAAGTCATCTCCGGTGAACTTTTGTATGGGAAAAGTCATCTCCGGTGAACTTTTGTATTGGGAAAGTCATGCCCGGTGAACTTTTGTATTGGGAAAGTCATCTCCGGTGAACTTTTGTATGGGAAAAGTCATCTCCGGTGAACTTTTGTATTGGGAAAGTCATCTCCTGTGAACTTTTGTATTGGGAAAGTCATCTCCGGTGAACTTTTGTATGGGAAAAGTCATCTCCAGTGAACTTTTGTATTGGGAAAGTCATCTCCGGTGAACTTTTGTATTGGGAAAGTCATCTCCGGTGAACTTTTGTATTGGGAAAGTCATCTTCGGTGAACTTTTGTATTGGGAAAGTCATCTCCGGTGAACTTTTGTATGGGAAAAGTCATCTCCGGTGAACTTTTGTATTGGGAAAGTCATCTCCGGTGAACTTTTGTATGGGAAAAGTCATCTCCGGTGAACTTTTGTATTGGGAAAGTCATCTCCGGTGAACTTTTGTATGGGAAAAGTCATCTCCGGTGAACTTTTGTATGGGAAAAGTCATCTCCGGTGATCTTTTGTATGGGAAAAGTCATCTCCGGTGAACTTTTGTATTGGGAAAGTCATGCCCGGTGAACTTTTGTATGGGAAAGTCATCTCCGGTGAACTTTTGTATTGGGAAAGTCATCTCCGGTGAACTTTTGTATGGGAAAAGTCATCTCCGGTGAACTTTTGTATTGGGAAAGTCATCTCCGGTGAACTTTTGTATTGGGAAAGTCATCTCCGGTGAACTTTTGTATGGGAAAAGTCATCTCCGGTGAACTTTTGTATTGGGAAAGTCATCTCCGGTGAACTTTTGTATGGGAAAAGTCATCTCCGGTGAACTTTTGTATGGGAAAAGTCATCTCCGGTGAACTTTTGTATTGGGAAAGTCATCTCCGGTGAACTTTTGTATTGGGAAAGTCATCTCCGGTGAAATTTTGTATGGGAAAAGTCATCTCCGGTGAACTTTTGTATTGGGAAAGTCATGTCCGGTGAACTTTTGTATGGGAAAAGTCATCTCCGGTGAACTTTTGTATTGGGAAAGTCATCTCCGGTGAACTTTTGTATGGGAAAAGTCATCTCCGGTGAACTTTTGTATTGGGAAAGTCATCTCCGGTGAACTTTTGTATTGGGAAAGTCATCTCCGGTGAACTTTTGTATTGGGAAAGTCATCTCCGGTGAACTTTTGTATTGGGAAATTCATCTCCGGTGAACTTTTGTATTGGGAAAGTCATCTCCGGTGAACTTTTGTATTGGGAAAGTCATCTCCGGTGAACTTTTGTATTGGGAAAGTCATGCCCGGTGAACTATTGTATTGGGAAAGTCATGCCCGGTGAACTTTTGTATTGGGAAAGTCATGCCCGGTGAACTTTTGTATTGGGAAAGTCATGCCCGGTGAACTTTTGTATTGGGAAAGTCATCTCCGGTGAACTTTTATATTGGAAAAGTCATGCCCGGTGAACTTTTGTATTGGGAAAGTCATGCCCGGTGAACTATTGTATTGGGAAAGTCATGCCCGGTGAACTTTTGTATTGGGAAAGTCATGCCCGGTGAACTTTTGTATTGGGAAAGTCATCTCCGGTGAACTTTTGTATTGGGAAAGTCATGCCCGGTGAACTTTTGTATTGGGAAAGTCATGCCCGGTGAACTTTTGTATTGGGAAAGTCATGCCCGGTGAACTTTTGTATGGGAAAAGTCATCTCCGGTGAACTTTTGTATTGGGAAAGTCATCTCCGGTGAACTTTTGTATTGGGAAAGTCATCTCCGGTGAACTTTTGTATTGGGAAAGTCATCTCCGGTGAACTTTTGTATTGGGAAAGTCATTTCCGGTGAACTTTTGTATGGGAAATGTCATCTCCGGTGAACTTTTGTATTGGGAAAGTCATCTCCGGTGAACTTTTGTATTGGGAAAGTCATCTCCGGTGAACTTTTGTATTGGGAAAGTCATCTCCGGTGAACTTTTGTATTGGGAAAGTCATCTCCGGTGAACTTTTGTATTGAGAAAGTCATCTCCGGTGAACTTTTGTATTGGGAAAGTCATCTCCGGTGAACTTTTGTATTGGGAAAGTCATCTCCGGTGAACTTTTGTATGAGAAAAGTCATCTCCGGTGAACTTTTGTATTGGGAAAGTCATCTCCGGTGAACTTTTGTATGGGAAAAGTCATCTCCGGTGAACTTTTGAATTGGTAAAGTCATCTCCGGTGAACTTTTGTATTGGGAAAGTCATCTCCGGTGAACTTTTGTATGGGAAAAGTCATCTCCGGTGAACTTTTGTATTGGGAAAGTCATCTCCGGTGAACTTTTGTATTGGGAAAGTCATCTCCGGTGAACTTTTGTATTGGGAAAGTCATCTCCGGTGAACTTTTGTATGGGAAAAGTCATCTCCGGTGAACTTTTGTATTGGGAAAGTCATGCCCGGTGAACTTTTGTATTGGGAAAGTCATGCCCGGTGAACTTTTGTATGGGAAAAGTCATCTCCGGTGAACTTTTGTATTGGGAAAGTCATCTCCGGTGAACTTTTGTATTGGGAAAGTCATCTCCGGTGAACTTTTGTATTGGGAAAGTCATCTCCGGTGAACTTTTGTATTGGGAAAGTCATCTCCGGTGAACTTTTGTATTGGGAAAGTCATCTCCGGTGAACTTTTGTAAGGGAAAAGTCATCTCCGGTGAACTTTTGTATTGGGAAAGTCATCTCCGGTGAACTTTTGTATTGGGAAAGTCATGCCCGGTGAACTTTTATATTGGGAAAGTCATCTCCGGTGAACTTTTGTATTGGGAAAGTCATCTCCGGTGAACTTTTGTATGGGAAAAGTCATCTCCGGTGAACTTTTGTATGGGAAAAGTCATCTCCGGTGAACTTTTGTATTGGGAAAGTCATGCCCGGTGAACTTTTGTATTGGGAAAGTCATCTCCGGTGAACTTTTGTATGGGAAAAGTCATCTCCGGTGAACTTTTGTATTGGGAAAGTCATCTCCTGTGAACTTTTGTATTGGGAAAGTCATCTCCGGTGAACTTTTGTATGGGAAAAGTCATCTCCAGTGAACTTTTGTATTGGGAAAGTCATCTCCGGTGAACTTTTGTATTGGGAAAGTCATCTCCGGTGAACTTTTGTATTGGGAAAGTCATCTTCGGTGAACTTTTGTATTGGGAAAGTCATCTCCGGTGAACTTTTGTATGGGAAAAGTCATCTCCGGTGAACTTTTGTATTGGGAAAGTCATCTCCGGTGAACTTTTGTATGGGAAAAGTCATCTCCGGTGAACTTTTGTATTGGGAAAGTCATCTCCGGTGAACTTTTGTATGGGAAAAGTCATCTCCGGTGAACTTTTGTATGGGAAAAGTCATCTCCGGTGAACTTTTGTATGGGAAAAGTCATCTCCGGTGAACTTTTGTATTGGGAAAGTCATGCCCGGTGAACTTTTGTATGGGAAAGTCATCTCCGGTGAACTTTTGTATTGGGAAAGTCATCTCCGGTGAACTTTTGTATGGGAAAAGTCATCTCCGGTGAACTTTTGTATTGGGAAAGTCATCTCCGGTGAACTTTTGTATTGGGAAAGTCATGCCCGGTGAACTTTTGTATTGGGAAAGTCATGCCCGGTGAACTTTTGTATTGGGAAAGTCGTGCCCGGTGAACTTTTGTATTGGGAAAGTCATGCCCGGTGAATTTTTGTATTGGGAAAGTCATGCCCGGTGAACTTTTATATTGGGAAAGTCATCTCCGGTGAACTTTTGTATTGGGAAAGTCATCTCCGGTGAACTTTTGTATTGGGAAAGTCATCTCCGGTGAACTTTTGTATGGGAAAGTCATCTCCGGTGAACTTTTGTATGGGAAAAGTCATCTCCGGTGAACTTTTGTATTGGGAAAGTCATGCCCGGTGAACTTTTGTATTGGGAAAGTCATCTCCGGTGAACTTTTGTATTGGGAAAGTCATGCCCGGTGAACTTTTGTATTGGGAAAGTCATCTCCGGTAAACTTTTGTATTGGGAAAGTCATCTCCGGTGAACTTTTGTATTGGGAAAGTCGTGCCCGGTGAACTTTTGTATGGGAAAAGTCATCTGCGGTGAACTTTTGTATGGGAAAAGTCATCTCCGGTGAACTTTTGTATTGGGAAAGTCATGCCCGGTGAACTTTTGTATTGGGAAAGTCATCTCCGGTGAACTTTTGTATGGGAAAAGTCATCTCCGGTGAACTTTTGTATTGGGAAAGTCATCTCCGGTGAACTTTTGTATGGGAAAAGTCATCTCCGGTGAACTTTTGTATTGGGAAAGTCATGCCCGGTGAACTTTTGTATTGGGAAAGTCATGCCCGGTGAACTTTTGTTTTGGGAAAGTCATGCCCGGTGAACTTTTGTATTGGGAAAGTCATCTCCGGTGAACTTTTGTATGGGAAAAGTCATCTCCGGTGAACTTTTGTATTGGGAAAGTCATGCCCTGTGAACTTTTGTATTGGGAAAGTCATGCCCGGTGAACTTTTGTATTGGGAAAGTCATGCCCGGTGAACTTTTGTATGGGAAAAGTCATCTCCGGTGAACTTTTGTATGGGAAAAGTCATCTCCGGTGAACTTTTGTATTGGGAAAGTCATCTCCGGTGAACTTTTGTATTGGGAAAGTCATCTCCGGTGAACTTTTGTATTGGGAAAGTCATGCCCGGTGAATTTTTGTTTTGGGAAAGTCATGCCCGGTGAACTTTTGTATTGGGAAAGTCATGCCCGGTGAACTTTTGTATGGGAAAAGTCATCTCCGGTGAACTTTTGTATTGGGAAAGTCATCTCCGGTGTACTTTTGTATGGGAAAAGTCATCTCCGGTGAACTTTTGTATTGGGAAAGTCATGCCCGGTGAACTTTTGTATGGGAAAAGTCATCTCCGGTGAACTTTTGTATTGGGAAAGTCATCTCCGGTGAACTTTTGTATGGGAAAAGTCATCTCCGGTGAACTTTTGTATTGGGAAAGTCATCTCCGGTGAACTTTTATATTGGGAAAGTCATCTCCGGTGAACTTTTGTATTGGGAAAGTCGTGCCCGGTGAATTTTTGTATTGGGAAAGTCATGCCCGGTGAACTTTTATATTGGGAAAGTCATGCCCGGTGAACTTTTATATTGGGAAAAGTCATCTCCGGTGAACTTTTGTATTGGGAAAGTCATCTCCGGTGAACTTTTGTATTGGGAAAGTCATCTCCGGTGAACTTTTGTATGGGAAAAGTCATCTCCGGTGAACTTTTGTATTGGGAAAGTCATCTCCGGTGAACTTTTGTATGGGAAAAGTCATCTCCGGTGAACTTTTGTATTGGGAAAGTCATCTCCGGTGAACTTTTGTATGGGAAAAGTCATCTCCGGTGAACTTTTGTATTGGGAAAGTCATCTCCGGCGAACTTTTGTATGGCAAAAGTCATCTCCGGTGAACTTTTGTATTGGGAAAGTCATCTCCGGTGAATTTTTGTATGGAAAAAGTCATCTCCGGTGAACTTTTGTATTGGGAAAGTCATCTCCGGTGAACTTTTGTATGGGAAAAGTCATCTTCGGTGAACTTTTGTATTGGGAAAGTCATGCCCGGTGAACTTTTGTATGGGAAAAGTCATCTCCGGTGAACTTTTGTATGGGAAAAGTCATCTCCGGTGAACTTTTGTATTGGGAAAGTCATCTCCGGTGAACTTTTGTATTGGGAAAGTCATCTCCGGTGAACTTTTGTATGGGAAAAGTCATCTCCGGTGAACTTTTGTATTGGGAAAGTCATCTCCGGTGAACTTTTGTATGGGAAAAGTCATCTCCGGTGAACTTTTGTATTGGGAAAGTCATCTCCGGTGAACTTTTGTATGGGAAAAGTTATCTCCGGTGAACTTTTGTATTGGGAAAGTCATCTCCGGTGAACTTTTGTATTGGGAAAGTCATCTCCGGTGAACTTTTGTATGGGAAAAGTCATCTCCGGTGAACTTTTGTATTGGGAAAGTCATCTCCGGTGAACTTTTGTATGGGAAAGTCATCTCCGGTGAACTTTTGTATTGGGAAAGTCATCTCCGGTGAACTTTTGTGTGGGAAAAGTCATCTCCGGTGAACTTTTGTATGGGAAAAGTCATCTCCGGTGAACTTTTGTATTGGGAAAGTCATGCCCGGTGAACTTTTGTATTGGGAAAGTCATGCCCGGTGAACTTTTGTATTGGGAAAGTCATGCCCGGTGAACTTTTGTATGGGAAAAGTCATCTCCGGTGAACTTTTGTATGGGAAAAGTCATCTCCGGTGAACTTTTGTATTGGGAAAGTCATCTCCGGTGAACT
Organism: Musca autumnalis; assembly: GCF_047663935.1. Lineage (NCBI taxonomy): Eukaryota > Metazoa > Arthropoda > Insecta > Diptera > Muscidae > Musca > Musca autumnalis. The sequence goes on along the minus strand of NW_027411648.1, from coordinate 306,223 downwards.
TTTGTATTGGGAAAGTCATCTCCGGTGAACTTTTGTATGGGAAAAGTTATCTCCGGTGAACTTTTGTATGGGAAAAGTCATCTCCGGTGAACTTTTGTATTGGGAAAGTCATCTCCGGTGAACTTTTGTATGGGAAAAGTCATCTCCGGTGAACTTTTGTATTGGGAAAGTCATCTCCGATGAACTTTTGTATGGGAAAAGTCATCTCCGGTGAACTTTTGTATTGGGAAAGTCATGCCCGGTGAACTTTTGTATGGGAAAAGTCATCTCCGGTGAACTTTTGTATTGGGAAAGTCATCTCCGGTGAACTTTTGTATGGGAAAAGTCATCTCCGGTGAACTTTTGTATTGGGAAAGTCATCTCCGGTGAACTTTTATATTGGGAAAGTCATCTCCGGTGAACTTTTGTATTGGGAAAGTCATCTCCGGTGAACTTTTGTATTGGGAAAGTCATCTCCGGTGAACTTTTGTATTGGGAAAGTCATGCCCGGTGAACTTTTGTTTTGGGAAAGTCATGCCCGGTGAACTTTTGTATTGGGAAAGTCATCTCCGGTGAACTTTTGTATGGGAAAAGTCATCTCCGGTGAACTTTTGTATTGGGAAAGTCATCTCCGGTGAACTTTTGTATGGGAAAAGTCATCTCCGGTGAACTTTTGTATTGGGAAAGTCATGCCCGGTGAACTTTTGTATGGGAAAAGTCATCTCCGGTGAACTTTTGTATTGGGAAAGTCATCTCCGGTGAACTTTTGTATGGGAAAAGTCATCTCCGGTGAACTTTTGTATGGGAAAAGTCATCTCCGGTGAACTTTTGTATTGGGAAAGTCATCTCCGGTGAACTTTTGTATTGGGAAAGTCATCTCCGGTGAACTTTTGTATTGGGAAAGTCATCTCCGGTGAACTTTTGTATTGGGAAAGTCATCTCCGGTGAACTTTTGTATTGGGAAAGTCATCTCCGGTGAACTTTTGTATGGGAAAAGTCATCTCCGGTGAACTTTTGTATTGGGAAAGTCATCTCCGGTGAACTTTTGTATGGGAAAAGTCATCTACGGTGAACTTTTGTATTGGGAAAGTCATCTCCGGTGAACTTTTGTGTTGGGAAAGTCATCTCCGGTGAACTTTTGTATTGGGAAAGTCATCTCCGGTGAACTTTTGTATGGGAAAAGTCATCTCCGGTGAACTTTTGTATTGGGAAAGTCATGCCCGGTGAACTTTTATATTGGGAAAGTCATCTCCGGTGAACTTTTGTATTGGGAAAGTCATCTCCGGTGAACTTTTGTATGGGAAAAGTCATCTCCGGTGAACTTTTGTATTGGGAAAGTCATCTCCGGTGAACTTTTGTATTGGGAAAGTCATGCCCGGTGAACTTTTATATTGGGAAAGTCATCTCCGGTGAACTTTTGTATGGGAAAAGTCATCTCCGGTGAACTTTTGTATTGGGAAAGTCATCTCCGGTGAACTTTTGTATTGGGAAAGTCATCTCCGGTGAACTTTTGTATGGGAAAAGTCATCTCCGGTGAACTTTTGTATGGGAAAAGTCATCTCCGGTGAACTTTTGTATTGGGAAAGTCATCTCCGGTGAACTTTTGTATGGGAAAAGTCATCTCCGGTGAACTTTTGTATTGGGAAAGTCATCTCCAGTGAACTTTTGTATGGGAAAAGTCATCTCCGGTGAACTTTTGTATTGGGAAAGTCATCTCCGGTGAACTTTTGTATTGGGAAAGTCATCTACGGTGAACTTTTGTATGGGAAAAGTCATCTCCGGTGAACTTTTGTATTGGGAAAGTCATCTCCGGTGAACTTTTGTATTGGGAAAGTCATCTCCGGTGAACTTTTGTATGGGAAAAGTCATCTCCGGTGAAGTTTTATATTGGGAAAGTCATCTCCGGTGAACTTTTGTATGGGAAAAGTCATCTCCGGTGAACTTTTGTATGGGAAAAGTCATCTCCGGTGAACTTTTGTATTGGGAAAGTCATCTCCGGTGAACTTTTGTATTGGGAAAGTCATCTCCGGTGAACTTTTGTATTGGGAAAGTCATCTCCGGTGAACTTTTGTATGGGAAAAGTCATCTCCGGTGAACTTTTGTATTGGGAAAGTCATCTCCGGTGAACTTTTGTATTGGGAAAGTCATCTCCGGTGAACTTTTGTATTGGGAAAGTCATCTCCGGTGAACTTTTGTATTGGGAAAGTCATCTCCGGTGAACTTTTGTATTGGGAAAGTCATCTCCGGTGAACTTTTGTATGGGAAAAGTCATCTCCGGTGAACTTTTGTATTGGGAAAGTCATCTCCGGTGAATTTTTGTATTGGGAAAGTCATGCCCGGTGAACTTTTATATTGGGAAAGTCATCTCCGGTGAACTTTTGTATTGGGAAAGTCATCTCCGGTGAACTTTTGTATGGGAAAAGTCATCTCCGGTGAACTTTTGTATTGGGAAAGTCATCTCCGGTGAACTTTTGTATTGGGAAAGTCATGCCCGGTGAACTTTTATATTGGGAAAGTCATCTCCGGTGAACTTTTGTATGGGAAAAGTCATCTCCGGTGAACTTTTGTATTGGGAAAGTCATCTCCGGTGAACTTTTGTATTGGGAAAGTCATCTCCGGTGAACTTTTGTATGGGAAAAGTCATCTCCGGTGAACTTTTGTATGGGAAAAGTCATCTCCGGTGAACTTTTGTATTGGGAAAGTCATCTCCGGTGAACTTTTGTATGGGAAAAGTCATCTCCGGTGAACTTTTGTATTGGGAAAGTCATCTCCGGTGAACTTTTGTATGGGAAAAGTCATCTCCGGTGAACTTTTGTATTGGGAAAGTCATCTCCGGTGAACTTTTGTATTGGGGAAGTCATCTCCGGTGAACTTTTGTATGGGAAAAGTCATCTCCGGTGAACTTTTGTATTGGGAAAGTCATCTCCGGTGAACTTTTGTATTGGGAAAGTCATCTCCGGTGAACTTTTGTATGGGAAAAGTCATCTCCGGTGAACTTTTGTATTGGGAAAGTCATCTACGGTGAACTTTTGTTTGGGAAAAGTCATCTCCGGTGAACTTTTGTATTGGGAAAGTCATCTCCGGTGAACTTTTGTATTGGGAAAAGTCATCTCCGGTGAACTTTTGTATTGGGAAAGTCATCTCCGGTGAACTTTTGTATGGGAAAAGTCATCTCCGGTGAACTTTTGTATTGGGAAAGTCATGCCCGGTGAACTTTTGTATTGGGAAAGTCATGCCCGGTGAACTTTTATATTGGGAAAGTCATCTCCGGTGAACTTTTGTATTGGGAAAGTCATCTCCGGTGAACTTTTGTATGGGAAAAGTCATCTCCGGTGAACTTTTGTATTGGGAAAGTCATCTCCGGTGAACTTTTGTATGGGAAAGTCATCTCCGGTGAACTTTTGTATTGGGAAAGTCATCTCCGGTGAACTTTTGTATGGGAAAAGTCATCTCCGGTGAACTTTTGTATTGGGAAAGTCATCTCCGGTGAACTTTTGTATGGGAAAAGTCATCTCCGGTGAACTTTTGTATTGGGAAAGTCATCTCCGGTGAACTTTTGTATTGGGAAAGTCATCTCCGGTGAACTTTTGTATTGGGAAAGTCATCTCCGGTGAACTTTTGTATTGGGAAAGTCATCTCCGGTGAACTTTTGTATGGGAAAAGTCATCTCCGGTGAACTTTTGTATTGAGAAAGTCATCTCCGGTGAACTTTTGTATGGGAAAAGTCATCTCCGGTGAACTTTTGTATTGGGAAAGTCATCTCCGGTGAACTTTTGTATTGGGAAAGTCATCTCCGGTGAACTTTTGTATGGGAAAAGTCATCTCCGGTGAACTTTTGTATTGGAAAAGTCATCTCCTGTACAAATTACTTTTGTACATACTTCTGGCTGGTGTCGAGGCGCTGGAAATTCTGATGATAAAGAATAAATTTTCCACTCGAGTTTCCAGCAGCCTAAATCAATAAATATTTTATTACCATTATGAGTTCAGATCATAAGTGGTAAATTATGTTGTCATGTGTCGGGAACATTTTAAAATCATTTAAGATCCCACATGCAGCGGTAGCTGTTATCACTAGTGTTGTGTGTGCATTACTAGTGACCGCACTTTAGTTTTTATGACTCTTCTTATGACACACACGATGTTGGAAAATTCTTCATTGATCAACGGATTGTTTGGTTTGGTCAATGAAGGGTTTAGAGATAAGAATTAGTGATAGGCTAGGTTAAGAAATATTTTGTAAAGTAGCATGTAAGTTGCAATTTGAAAATAAAAAAATCAGTGTCTCATCAACACCCAACCTGCCAGCATCTTTATTTACATTTGGTCCTTCAAACCGTCACTTTTTTGAAAGTGGGGAAACCAGCGGCTTTCAACGAAAAATCGAAAGAAAGAGGAGCGAAATTACGAAGGGGAAGACGAAGAAGACGAAAGAATAAGAGGAGCGAAATTACGAGGAGGAAGACGAAGAAGACGAAAGAATACGAAGGAGGAGCGAAAATCGAACGAGATAGCGGAGAACGAACGAAGAAGAAAAAATATCATATTTGAGAAAAAAAGCTGACAAAATCCCCAGCCGCGAGGAGCTCTATAAGGAACAAAATGATATCATTGAGCAATTAAAAAGGATGTTGCAGACAGGAGAAGAGAGAGGATACCGTAGCCCGGCAATAGCAGGTGCTCGTAAGAAGTTAGATGGTATATGGAGTAAATTTCAAGCGAATGATGAGGCGCTCAAGAAAAAAGGAGAAAAGTGCGAAGGAGACGAATATTTTGTGCAGAGTGTGTATGGCAATGCACAGAAAATTAAGGACAACATACTGCGAATACTGAATAAGGTTACGGAGGAAGAATCCGAAGAAGCAGTATCAACCGCGCAACAAGAGGAATTATATAAACCACAGGGATCATCAAAATGGTCGGAGACGTGCCCTAACGAAAGTAAGGAGATACGATTGTTGGAAAGTACTTTTAGTAGCAAAGTAGCGGCATTAAATGCGATGATAAGGGAAGGACAAGAAGTGGATGATAAGTATTTTTTAAAAAAATTAAACGATAACCTGGAAAAGATGAGGTGGATTCTTCTCGACCTCCACACGGAAATGGGGCGAAAAGGTGCTGTTAACGAGTTCATTGAGGATCTGTGGGAACAAGCAAATATGGATTATTACCAAGAACAGAAGAGAATAAGGCAGTTGCTTAAGACTTTAGACGAGGCCGAGAGAATGTCCATGAGAGTGGAGAATATAAAGATGCCTGAGTTTAGTGGTCGGCTTGAAGATTGGAATACATTTTTTGAGCTTTTCAATACACTAATTCATAAAGATCCGAGCTCTACTGATGAAGAAAAGCTGTTCCGCTTAAAATCTGCTGTAAAGGGGGACGCCCTTCAGATTATAAGAAACATGCCCTTGACAAGCACGGGGTATAAAACAGCCTTAGAGACGTTACGCCGAAGGTACGACAACAAAAGGAATCTGTTTGGCCATTACTTAGATAAGCTGTTAGATCAGCCAATGATAGACGGATCATCATCAGAGAGCGTCAAGAAGCTACTAGATACGTCGACGGAATGCATAGAAGGAATAAAAGCGATGGATTTGAAGTTGGGAGACGCATATCCAATTTTAGCTCACGTTATATTGCGGAAATTCGATAAGGAAGCACGTCTTCAATATGAGCAAACAACGAAGAAGACTACTGATATTCAAGATATCGCTGACGTGTTGAAATTCTTGGAGCAGCGGTATCTAACATTGAGTTCGGTGTGGTCAAAGAATGAGGGGAACATTGCAAGAAGGCAGTACAATTTAGACACAGCAGCAACCAAGAAACAAGATGATGAGGTATTGTGCGGTTATTGCAAAAAAACGATGCATAAAACCTATCAGTGCCAGCAATACAACAATTTAACGGTCAGAGAAAGAATGGAATGGGTGAAGAAAAATGAATTGTGCACTAACTGTTTGAACCATAAAGCCACAAGAAGGTGTGGGAGCAGGATGAATTGCTTTACCTGTAACGGAAGGCATCACACCAGCTTGCATATTTCTAAGACGGATACCAGCGGTAATAAGTCGACGTTTACAACGATGGAAGATAGTCATCACGTCTTAATTGCGACAGCACAGATACGAGTGAAATCGAAGCTGAAAGAATTTATAACGCTGAGGGCGTTAATCGATCCGTGCGCGCAAACATCTTCAATCAGTGAAGAAGCGGTACAGTTTCTTCAACTTCCAAAACTAAAGACAGATGTCACATTGCATGGACTGGGTGGAGCAGTCGTCGGGAAAGCAAAGTCGAAAGTTATTATAGAAGTGAAACCCAGGTTCCTCAGTGATTATGCAGTGAACATAGAGGCGGTCGTACTTCCCGAATTAGCATCAGTACAGCAAAACCCAACGTGTGAGTATGAAATAAACAAATGGGATAACTTCACTCTGGCAGATCCAGACTTTGCGTCGTCAGATAGAATCGATGTACTAATTGGAAGCGATATCTACCACGAGATCGCCCAAGATGCAGTTCATAAGAAGGATACAATTTTGGCACAGAAGACAAAACTGGGATGGATATTGTCTGGACCGGTCACTGCAAAGAAGCGAAGCAACGAAAAGATTGTTGCCACGACTACGCTAGAAAGATTTTGGGAGATTGAAGAATTATTCGACAGCCAGGAGGTGGAAGATGACGGTTGTTTGGCGCACTATAAATCCACAACATCAACAGCGAGTGACGGGCGTTTTGTTGTCAGACTTCCGTTCAAAGAAGATATCGAGTTGGGAGACTCGTATAAGAGAGCCATGGCGAGATTTCTAAGTGTTGAGAAGCAGTTAAACAGAAACGTTAACCTCAGAGCAGATTACGATCAGTTTATGGAGGAATACATTCGTATGGGGCATATGGTACGAGTACAATCGGATTTGCGAGGAAAATATTACCTTCCTCACCAAGCAGTAATCAGAGAGAGCAGTCTAACCACAAGAGTGAGAGTCGTGTTTGATGCGTCTTCAAAGACATCGAACGGGAGAAGTTTGAACGATATTCTTTACGCTGGGCCACGGTTACAGAGAGACATTTTTGATATTTTAACGAAATGGCGAAAGCATCAGTTCGTTGTAAGTGCAGACGTAGAAAAGATGTACCGGCAAATATGGATACATAAGGATGACCAAGAGTACCAATATGTATTATGGAGATCCTGCAGCAAGGAGCCAGTACAACAATACAAATTGAAGACGGTAACCTACGGTACAGCATGTGCACCATATTTGGCTTTGAGAACGTTAGCGGAAATTGGAGAACAATGTGAAGATGCTAATATTGGCAGCATAATCAAGAACGATTTTTACATGGACGACTTATTAACGGGAGCGGATTCTATATTGGAGTGCAAAGAAATTCAGGAGGGAGTAAAGAGGCAGCTGGCAAAATATGGATTCAACCTGCGGAAATGGGTTTCAAACAACAGTGAGATCCTAAGAGGAATAAAGTCAGAGAGAGAGAGAGAATGATGTGTTGAGCATAGAAGAAGATGAATGCCATAAAACGTTGGGACTGCAATGGTATCCAGCAGGCGATAAGTTTGGATTTTCAACACAGCCTTACGAGGAACAGAAAATAACGAAGCGGAAAGCGCTATCCTATTTGGCTAGAATATTTGATCCATTAGGGTGGCTGACACCAGTAACAATAACGGCGAAACTGTTTATCCAGCAACTGTGGGTAATGGAAATCGGATGGGATAGTCAACTAATGGATGATTTAAATAAGAAGTGGACTGGATTCACAAGTAAATTAAACTCGCTAACGTCGATAAGAATACCTCGATGGTTACAGCTTTCCAGCACAGGTGAATTACAGCTGCATGGATTCGCGGATGCATCGGAAAGAGCGTACGCAGCAGTAGTTTATGCAAAAGTAGGAGGAAGTGTTCAGCTGGTGGCAGCCAGGAGCAAAGTCAACCCTATTAAAAATAGGAAAACGCTACCGAAGCTGGAGCTGTGTGCGGCACATTTGTTGGCGAGACTAATAGCGAAAATAAAGGGAGTGATTGAAATGGAGGCGGAAGTATTTATGTGGAGCGACTCAACGATAACGTTGTCATGGATACGAAACGGTGCAAGCAGAGATAAATTTATAAGAACAAGAGTTACAGAGATACAACAATGGGTGCCGATAGCTAAATGGCGGTATGTCAAGTCGAAAGAGAATCCAGCAGACATGGGATCCCGAGGGATATCACCCGAAAAGTTGCCGGAAAGTGGTCTCTGGTGGGAGGGACCAGAGTGGCTAAGACAAGACGAAGAGAGCTGGTATAAAGACGAACCGGGGTGCGTTAATGTGGCCACTACAACTGTAAGAACCAATCCCATATACTTTAATCACATATTAGAGAAGTATTCCTCATTTCGAAGACTTAAGCGTGTGGTAGCATACGTACTTAGATACATCGAGAAGTTGCGGGGAAAGACATTTCCGGAGTTTTTGACGGTTGTGGAATTGCGAGAAGCAGAGACGATTATAATAAAAGGCCATCAACAAGAAGAATTCCCAGAAATATTAACAATGCTACAAAATGGAGCAGCGGTCGATCACAAACACAAGCTGGCTTCGTTGAATCCTTATCTAGATGAAGAAGGTCTGATGAGAGTAGGCGGCCGATTACAATTATCGTCGCTAGCATACAACGAGAAGCATCCGGTGATATTGAACAAGTCAAATCTGAGCGATTTAATCATCAAAGAGGCACATGAGGCTACGCTTCATGGTTGTATTCGGGTGATGGAGAATTTGCTAAGAAGGAATTACTGGATGATTGGGATGAAAAGTAGCATAAAACGTGTGAATCGAAGTTGTGTCAAATGCATAAGATATAAACAAGAGTCACGGAATCAGCTGATGGGGATATTACCGAATTATAGAGTCAATGTATCTGCACCATTTACTCATTGCGGCGTGGACTATGCGGGTCCAATATACATGAAGTGCTCAAATGAAAGAGGTCAAAGAGCCTACAAAGGATACGTCGCGGTATTCATTTGTATGGCAACGAAAGCAATACATTTGGAGCCTGTAAGCAGCTTGACATCAGAAGCATTTCTTGCCGCATTAAAACGTTTATTTGCCAGAAGAGGCAAAAGTAGTCACATGTACTCGGACAATGGCACAAATTTTGTTGGTGCATTGAAACATTTGGATAAAGATTTTCGGGACGCCATTAAGGAGAACAGTACTTTAGCGCCGATATTGGCGGCGGAGAAAATACAGTGGCATTTTATCCCCCCGGCAAGTCCTCACTTCGGAGGAATATGGGAAGCAGCGGTCAAAGCCATGAAATACCATCTACGAAGAATTGTTGGCGAAAGTAAGTTGACCTTTGAGGAAATGTCTACGCTGCTATATCAAATTGAAGCAGTACTGAATTCAAGACCACTCTATCATCTGGATGAGAATACGGATGAGATGGATGTCCTGACCCCAGGACATTTTCTAATCGGCAGGCCTTTGATAGGCTGTCCAGAAACTGTAAGCGACTACAAGCTAACGGCGCTTGATCGATGGAAGCAGGTGCGAAGGATGAAGAATAATTTTTGGAAGCAGTGGAAATCAGCGTACTTAGGGACCCTTCAACAGCGTCATAAATGGAAGAGTCAAACGGAGAACCTACAAAAAGGGCAATTGGTCATAGTAAAGAATGAGGAGACACATCCAGGGCGATGGCCGTTAGGCAAAGTGGAGGATGTACATCCAGGACCGGATGGGCTAGTGAGGGTCGCCACCATAAAAACACAATCTGGGTTGATTAAGAGGCCTATAAACAAACTGTGTCCGTTAGAAGGAGTGAAAGCAGATGAAACGGCGGTCAGAAGAAGCTCGCCCAGAAATAACTCGAGCAGTCTAGTAAGCTACATGATGTTGTTGCTTTTGGTTCTACCACATATGAAATCGACGGTAGCAGACGACTTACCAAAGATCACGGAACTCCAGGGGTCATTGGCATTATACTTAGATCACATGGGATCAGTAGACGTCGTCACCTCAAGATGGAACATGATCATCATCTTTAATATGCTTCCATTTTTTGAGTCTTTGGACAAATGCGATCAAGTGTTAAAGACGATGATGCCACTATGCGAGAAGTTGCAAACATTCGAAGCGCAATGCAACAACATTTTGAAAACGATGGAGCGGCAAGTCTGGGGTTTGCAAGACACAAATGCGTTTTTATTCTCGAGGGACACGAAAAGGCCGAAACGTGCGCCGTTGGAGTTCATAGGGTCCCTCCAGCACGTTTTATTCGGAACCATGGATGCTGAAGGTCGAAAGCAAATAGAGGAGAACATGCGCAACTTACTGGAGAATCAATACAATATTAAATTCATGATGCAAAAACAGGCCTCCGTAGTGGAATCTACTGTCAATATTCTGCGTACGACTATGGAAGATGTGAACAGCAACTTTAAGAAGATCGTGGATCAGATGAATAACATAACGGCGGCCATGGAGGAAACTTACTTCGTATACAGAAAATCGATTCGATTTTTTATGGTCACCAAAGACTTGGACGCAATAATCCGCGAGAACGAAAGAGTTCAGTCAAGTATGATAAACTTACTTATCGACATTAATCATGGAAAACTCAACCCTTCTCTAATAACACCAGTGCAACTTCAAGCAGAGATGATTAGGATAAGAGAGCATATGCCTGAGCGTCTTAAATTCCCTGGGAAGAAATACGAACAAATAAGGGCAGTGTACAAACTTCTAACTGCTAAGGCTACATTGATTGAAGACAAATTGATTGTGTCAGCTAATATTCCACTGTTCACACAGTATACGTCCCAATTGCATCGTATCGTCCCTCTTCCTATAGTGCTGAATGGAGAGAAATTTTTAACTCAGTCCGCCGGACATTATCTAATATATAACTTCCACCGGGATGCGTATCATATAATGACTCAAGCTGACTTGAATACGTGTCAGCTTTACACTGAAGAAGAATACGTTTGCGAAGGGGACTGGCCGCGGATGGACGCAAATGACAACTCATGCGAGGTGTATTCGCTGAAGCCTTCGACGTCGGCCAAATGTCATCTCCGGTGAACTTTTGTATTGGGAAAGTCATCTCCGGTGAACTTTTGTATGGGAAAAGTCATCTCCGGTGAACTTTTGTATTGGGAAAGTCATCTCCGGTGAACTTTTGTATTGGGAAAGTCATCTCCGGTGAAGTTTTGTATGGGAAAAGTCATCTCCGGTGAACTTTTGAATGGGAAAAGTCATATCCGGTGAACTTTTGTATTGGGAAAGTCATCTCCGGTGAACTTTTGTATTGGGAAAGTCATCTCCGGTGAACTTTTGTATTGGGAAAGTCATCTCCGGTGAACTTTTGTATGGGAAAAGTCATCTCCGGTGAACTTTTGTATTGGGAAAGTCATCTCCGGTGAACTTTTGTATTGGGAAAGTCATCTCCGGTGAACTTTTGTATTGGGAAAGTCATCTCCGGTGAACTTTTGTATGGGAAAAGTCATCTCCGGTGAACTTTTATATTGGGAAAGTCATCTCCGGTGAACTTTTGTATTGGGAAAGTCGTGCCCGGTGAACTTTTGTATTGGGAAAGTCATCTCCGGTGAACTTTTGTATTGGGAAAGTCATCTCCGGTGAACTTTTGTATTGGGAAAGTCATCTCCGGTGAACTTTTGTATGGGAAAAGTCATCTCCGGTGAACTTTTGTATTGGGAAAGTCATCTCCGGTGAACTTTTGTATTGGGAAAGTCATCTCCGGTGAACTTTTGTATTGGGAAAGTCATCTCCGGTGAACTTTTGTATTGGGAAAGTCATCTCCGGTTAACTTTTGTATGGGAAAAGTCATCTCCGGTGAACTTTTGTATTGGGAAAGTCATCTCCGGTGAACTTTTGTATTGGGAAAGTCATCTCCGGTGAACTTTTGTATGGGAAAAGTCATCTCCGGTGAACTTTTGTATGGGAAAAGTCATCTCCGGTGAACTTTTGTATTGGGAAAGTCATGCCCGGTGAACTTTTGTATTGGGAAAGTCATGCCCGGTGAACTTTTGTATTGGGAAAGTCATGCCCGGTGAACTTTTGTATGGGAAAAGTCATCTCCGGTGAACTTTTGTATGGGAAAAGTCATCTCCGGTGAACTTTTGTATTGGGAAAGTCATCTCCGGTGAACTTTTGTATTGGGAAAGTCATCTCCGGTGAACTTTTGTATTGGGAAAGTCATGCCCGGTGAACTTTTGTTTTGGGAAAGTCATCTCCGGTGAACTTTTGTATTGGGAAAGTCATCTCCGGTGAACTTTTGTATGGGAAAAGTCATCTCCGGTGAACTTTTGTATTGGGAAAGTCATCTCCGGTGAACTTTTGTATTGGGAAAGTCATGCCCGGTGAACTTTTATATTGGGAAAGTCATGCCCGGTGAACTTTTGTATTGGGAAAGTCATCTCCGGTGAACTTTTGTATTGGGAAAGTCATGCCCGGTGAACTTTTGTATTGGGAAAGTCATCTCCGGTGAACTTTTGTATTGGGAAAGTCATCTCCGGTGAACTTTTGTATTGGGAAAGTCGTGCCCGGTGAACTTTTGTATTGGGAAAGTCATCTCCGGTGAACTTTTGTATGGGAAAGTCATCTCCGGTGAACTTTTGTATTGGGAAAGTCATGCCCGGCGAACTTTTGTATTGGGAAAGTCATCTCCGGTGAATTTTTGTATGGGAAAAGTCATCTCCGGTGAACTTTTGTATTGGGAAAGTCATCTTCGGTGAACTTTTGTATTGGGAAAGTCATCTCCGGTGAACTTTTGTATGGGAAAAGTCATCTCCGGTGAACTTTTGTATTGGGAAAGTCATCTCCGGTGAACTTTTATATTGGGAAAGTCATCTCCGGTGAACTTTTGTATTGGGAAAGTCGTGCCCGGTGAACTTTTGTATTGGGAAAGTCATGCCCGGTGAACTTTTATATTGGGAAAGTCATGCCCGGTGAACTTTTGTATTGGGAAAGTCATCTCCGGTGAACTTTTGTATGGGAAAAGTCATCTCCGGTGAACTTTTGTATTGGGAAGGTCATCTCCGGTGAACTTTTGTATTGGGAAAGTCATCTCCGGTGAACTTTTGTATGGGAAAAGTCATCTCCGGTGAACTTTTGTATGGGAAAAGTCATCTCCGGTGAACTTTTGTATGGGAAAAGTCATCTCCGGTGAACTTTTGTATTGGGAAAGTCATGCCCGGTGAACTTTTGTATTGGGAAAGTCATGCCCGGTGAACTTTTATATTGGGAAAGTCATCTCCGGTGAACTTTTGTATTGGGAAAGTCATCTCCGGTGAACTTTTGTATTGGGAAAGTCATGCCCGGTGAACTTTTGTATGGGAAAAGTCATCTCCGGTGAACTTTTGTATTGGGAAAGTCATCTCCGGTGAACTTTTGTATGGGAAAAGTCATCTCCGGTGAACTTTTGTATTGGGAAAGTCATCTCCGGGGAACTTTTGTATTGGGAAAGTCATCTCCGGTGAACTTTTGTATGGGAAAAGTCATCTCCGGTGAACTTTTGTATTGGGAAAGTCATCTCCGGTGAACTTTTGTATTGGGAAAGTCATCTCCAGTGAACTTTTGTATGGGAAAAGTCATCTCCGGTGAACTTTTGTATGGGAAAAGTCATCTCCGGTGAACTTTTGTATGGGAAAAGTCATCTCCGGTGAACTTTTGTATTGGGAAAGTCATGCCCGGTGAACTTTTGTATTGGGAAAGTCATCTCCGGTGAACTTTTGTATTGGGAAAGTCATGCCCGGTGAACTTTTGTATTGGGAAAGTCATCTCCGGTGAACTTTTGTATTGGGAAAGTCATCTCCGGTGAACTTTTGTATTGGAAAAGTCGTGCCCGGTGAACTTTTGTATGGGAAAAGTCATCTCCGGTGAACTTTTGTATGGGAAAAGTCATCTCCGGTGAACTTTAGTATTGGGAAAGTCATGCCCGGTGAACTTTTGTATTGGGAAAGTCATCTCCGGTGAACTTTTGTATGGGAAAAGTCATCTCCGGTGAACTTTTGTATTGGGAAGTCATCTCCGGTGAACTTTTGTATGGGAAAAGTCATCTCCGGTGAACTTTTGTATTGGGAAAGTCATCTCCGGTGAACTTTTGTATGGGAAAAGTCATCTCCGGTGAACTTTTGTATTGGGAAAGTCATCTCCGGTGAACTTTTGTATGGGAAAAGTCATCTCCGGTGAACTTTTGTATTGGGAAAGTCATCTCCGGCGAACTTTTGTATTGGGAAAGTCATCTCCGGTGAACTTTTGTATTGGGAAAGTCATGCCCGGTGAACTTTTGTATTGGGAAAGTCATCTCCGGTGAACTTTTGTATGGGAAAAGTCATCTCCGGTGAACTTTTGTATTGGGAAAGTCATGCCCGGTGAACTTTTATATTGGGAAAGTCATCTCCGGTGAACTTTTGTATTGGGAAAGTCATCTCCGGTGAACTTTTGTATTGGGAAAGTCATCTCCGGTGAACTTTTGTATGGGAAAAGTCATCTCCGGTGAACTTTTGTATTGGGAAAGTCATCTCCGGTGAACTTTTGTATGGGAAAAGTCATCTCCGGTGAACTTTTGTATTGGGAAAGTCATGCCCGGTGAACTTTTGTATTGGGAAAGTCATCTCCGGTGAACTTTTGTATTGGGAAAGTCATCTCCGGTGAACTTTTGTATTGGGAAAGTCGTGCCCGGTGAACTTTTGTATGGGAAAAATCATCTCCGGTGAACTTTTGTATGGGAAAAGTCATCTCCGGTGAACTTTTGTATTGGGAAAGTCATGCCCGGTGAACTTTTGTATTGGGAAAGTCATCTCCGGTGAACTTTTGTATGGGAAAAGTCATCTCCGGTGAACTTTTGTATTGGGAAAGTCATCTCCGGTGAACTTTTGTATGGGAAAAGTCATCTCCGGTGAACTTTTGTATTGGGAAAGTCATCTCCGGTGAACTTTTGTATTGGGAAAGTCATCTCCGGTGAACTTTTGTATGGGAAAAGTCATCTCCGGTGAACTTTTGTATTGGGAAAGTCATGCCCGGTGAACTTTTGTATTGGGAAAGTCATCTCCGGTGAACTTTTGTATGGGAAAAGTCATCTCCGGTGAACTTTTGTATTGGGAAAGTCATCTCCGGTGAACTTTTGTATTGGGAAAGTCATCTCCGGTGAACTTTTGTATGGGAAAAGTCATCTCCGGTGAATTTTTGTATTGGGAAAGTCAGCTCCGGTGAACTTTTGTATGGGAAAAGTCATCTCCGGTGAACTTTTGTATTGGGAAAGTCATCTCCGGTGAACTTTTGTATTGGGAAAGTCATCTCCGGTGAACTTTTGTATGGGAAAAGTCATCTCCGGTGAACTTTTGTATTGGGAAAGTCATCTCCGGTGAACTTTTGTATTGGGAAAGTCATCTCCGGTGAACTTTTGTATGGGAAAAGTCATCTCCGGTGAACTTTTGTATTGGGAAAAGTCATCTCCGGTGAACTTTTGTATTGGGAAAGTCATCTCCGGTGAACTTTTGTATGGGAAAAGTCATCTCCGGTGAACTTTTGTATTGGGAAAGTCATGCCCGGTGAACTTTTGTTTTGGGAAAGTCATCTCCGGTGAACTTTTGTATGGGAAAAGTCATCTCCGGTGAACTTTTGTATGGGAAAAGTCATCTCCGGTGAACTTTTGTATTGGGAAAGTCATCTCCGGTGAACTTTTGTATGGGAAAAGTCATCTCCGGTGAACTTTTGTATTGGGAAAGTCATCTCCGGTGAACTTTTGTATTGGGAAAGTCATCTCCGGTGAACTTTTGTATGGGAAAAGTCATCTCCGGTGAACTTTTGTATTGGGAAAGTCATGCCCGGTGAACTTTTGTATTGGGAAAGTCATGCCCGGTGAACTTTTGTATGGGAAAAGTCATCTCCGGTGAACTTTTGTATTGGGAAAGTCATCTCCGGTGAACTTTTGTATTGGGAAAGTCATCTCCGGTGAACTTTTGTATTGGGAAAGTCATCTCCGGTGAACTTTTGTATTGGGAAAGTCATCTCCGGTGAACTTTTGTATTGGGAAAGTCATCTCCGGTGAACTTTTGTATGGGAAAAGTCATCTCCGGTGAACTTTTGTATTGGGAAAGTCATCTCCGGTGAACTTTTGTATTGGGAAAGTCATGCCCGGTGAACTTTTATATTGGGAAAGTCATCTCCGGTGAACTTTTGTATTGGGAAAGTCATCTCCGGTGAACTTTTGTATGGGAAAAGTCATCTCCGGTGAACTTTTGTATTGGGAAAGTCATGCCCGGTGAACTTTTGTATGGGAAAAGTCATCTCCGGTGAACTTTTGTATTGGGAAAGTCATCTCCGGTGAACTTTTGTATGGGAAAAGTCATCTCCGGTGAACTTTTGTATTAGGAAAGTCATGCCCGGTGAACTTTTGTATTGGGAAAGTCATGCCCGGTGAACTTTTGTATTGGGAAAGTCATCTCCGGTGAACTTTTGTATGGGAAAAGTCATCTCCGGTGAACTTTTGTATGGGAAAAGTCATCTCCGGTGAACTTTTGTATTGGGAAAGTCATGCCCGGTGAACTTTTGTATTGGGAAAGTCATCTCCGGTGAACTTTTGTATGGGCAAAGTCATCTCCGGTGAACTTTTGTATGGGAAAAGTCATCTCCGGTGAACTTTTGTATTGGGAAAGTCATGCCCGGTGAACTTTTGTATTGGGAAAGTCATCTCCGGTGAACTTTTGTATGGGAAAAGTCATCTCCGGTGAACTTTTGTATTGGGAAAGTCATCTCCGGTGAACTTTTGTATTGGGAAAGTCATCTCCGGTGAACTTTTGTATTGGGAAAGTCATCTCCGGTGAACTTTTGTATTGGGAAAGTCATCTGCGGTGAACTTTTGTATGGGAAAAGTCATCTCCGGTGAACTTTTGTATTGGGAAAGTCATCTCCGGTGAACTTTTGTATGGGAAAAGTCATCTCCGGTGAAATTTTGTATTGGGAAAGTCATCTCCGGTGAACTTTTGTATGGGAAAAGTCATCTCCGGTGAACTTTTGTATTGGGAAAGTCATCTCCGGTGAACTTTTGTATGGGAAAAGTCATCTCCGGTGAACTTTTGTATTGGGAAAGTCATCTCCGGTGAACTTTTGTATTGGGAAAGTCATCTCCGGTGAACTTTTGTATGGGAAAAGTCATCTCCGGTGAACTTTTGTATTGGGAAAGTCATCTCCGGTGAACTTTTGTATGGGAAAAGTCATCTCCGGTGAACTTTTGTATTGGGAAAGTCATCTCCGGTGAACTTTTGTATTGGGAAAGTCATCTCCGGTGAACTTTTGTATTGGGAAAGTCATCTCCGGTGAACTTTTATATTGGGAAAGTCATCTCCGGTGAACTTTTGTATTGGGAAAGTCGTGCCCGGTGGACTTTTGTATTGGGAAAGTCATCTCCGGTGAACTTTTGTATTGGGAAAGTCATCTCCGGTGAACTTTTGTATTGGGAAAGTCATCTCCGGTGAACTTTTGTATTGGGAAAGTCATCTCCGGTGAACTTTTGTATTGGGAAAGTCATCTCCTGTGAACTTTTGTATGGGAAAGTCATCTCCGGTGAACTTTTGTATTGGGAAAGTCATGCCCGGTGAACTTTTGTATTGGGAAAGTCGTGCCCGGTGAACTTTTGTATTGGGAAAGTCATCTCCGGTGAACTTTTGTATTGGGAAAGTCATGCCCGGTGAACTTTTGTATGGGAAAAATCATCTCCGGTGAACTTTTGTATTGGGAAAGTCATCTCCGGTGAACTTTTGTATTGGGAAAGTCATCTCCGGTGAACTTTTGTTTTGGGAAAGTCATCTCCGGTGAACTTTTGTATTGGGAACGTCATGCCCGGTGAACTTTTGTATTGGGAAAGTCATGCCCGGTGAACTTTTGTATTGGGAAAGTCGTGCCCGGTGAACTTTTGTATTGGGAAAGTCATGCCCGGTGAACTTTTGTATTGGGAAAGTCATGCCCGGTGAACTTTTATATTGGGAAAGTCATCTCCGGTGAACTTTTGTATTGGGAAAGTCATCTCCGGTGAACTTTTGTATTGGGAAAGCCATCTCCGGTGAACTTTTGTATGGGAAAGTCATCTCCGGTGAACTTTTGTATGGGAAAAATCATCTCCGGTGAACTTTTGTATTGGGAAAGTCATCTCCGGTGAACTTTTGTATTGGGAAAGTCATCTCCGGTGAACTTTTGTATGGGAAAAGTCATCTCCGGTGAACTTTTGTATGGGAAAAGTCATCTCCGGTGAACTTTTGTATTGGGAAAGTCATCTCCGGTGAACTTTTGTATTGGGAAAGTCATCTCCGGTGAACTTTTGTATTGGGAAAGTCATCTCCGGTGAACTTTTGTATGGGGAAAAGTCATCTCCGGTGAACTTTTGTATGGGAAAATTCATCTCCGGTGAACTTTTGTATTGGGAAAGTCATGCCCGGTGATCTTTTGTATTGGGAAAGTCATCTCCGGTGAACTTTTGTATTGGGAAAGTCATGCCCGGTGAACTTTTGTATTGGGAAAGTCATCTCCGGTGAACTTTTGTATTGGGAAAGTCATCTCCGGTGAACTTTTGTATTGGGAAAGTCGTGCCCGGTGAACTTTTGTATGGGAAAAGTCATCTCCGGTTAACTTTTGTATGGGAAAAGTCATCTCCGGTGAACTTTTGTATTGGGAAAGTCATGCCCGGTGAACTTTTGTATTGGGAAAGTCATCTCCGGTGAACTTTTGTATGGGAAAAGTCATCTCCGGTGAACTTTTGTATTGGGAAAGTCATCTCCGGTGAACTTTTGTATGGGAAAAGTCATCTCCGGTGAACTTTTGTATTGGGAAAGTCATCTCCGGTGAACTTTTGTATTGGGAAAGTCATCTCCGGTGAACTTTTGTATGGGAAAAGTCATCTCCGGTGAACTTTTGTATTGGGAAAGTCATGCCCGGTGAACTTTTGTATTGGGAAAGTCATCTCCGGTGAACTTTTGTATGGGAAAAGTCATCTCCGGTGAACTTTTGTATTGGGAAATTCATCTCCGGTGAACTTTTGTATTGGGAAAGTCATCTCCGGTGAACTTTTGTATGGGAAAAGTCATCTCCGGTGAACTTTTGTATGGGAAAAGTCATCTCCGGTGAACTTTTGTATTGGGAAAGTCATGCCCGGTGAACTTTTGTTTTGGGAAAGTCATGCCCGGTGAAGTTTTGTATTGGGAAAGTCATCTCCGGTGAACTTTTGTATGGGAAAAGTCATCTCCGGTGAACTTTAGTATTGGGAAAGTCATCTCCGGTAAACTTTTGTATGGGAAAAGTCATCTCCGGTGAACTTTTGTATTGGGAAAGTCATCTCCGGTGAACTTTTGTATTGGGAAAGTCATCTCCGGTGAACTTTTGTATGGGAAAAGTCATCTCCGGTGAACTTTTGTATTGGGAAAGTCATGCCCGGTGAACTTTTGTATTGGGAAAGTCATGCCCGGTGAACTTTTGTATGGGAAAAGTCATCTCCGGTGAACTTTTGTATTGGGAAAGTCATCTCCGGTGAACTTTTGTATTGGGAAAGTCATCTCCGGTGAACTTTTGTATTGGGAAAGTCATCTCCGGTGAACTTTTGTATTGGGAAAGTCATCTCCGGTGAACTTTTGTATGGGAAAAGTCATCTCCGGTGAACTTTTGTATTGGGAAAGTCATCTCCGGTGAACTTTTGTATGGGAAAAGTCATCTCCGGTGAACTTTTGTATTGGGAAAGTCATCTCCGGTGAACTTTTGTATGGGAAAAGTCATCTCCGGTGAACTTTTGTATTGGGAAAGTCATCTCCGGTGAACTTTTGTATGGGAAAAGTCATCTCCGGTGAACTTTTGTATTGGGAAAGTCATCTCCGGTGAACTTTTGTATTGGGAAAGTCATCTCCGGTGAACTTTTGTATGGGAAAAGTCATCTCCGGTGAACTTTTGTATTGGGAAAGTCATCTCCGGTGAACTTTTGTATTGGGAAAGTCATCTCCGGTGAACTTTTATATTGGGAAAGTCATCTCCGGTGAACTTTTGTATTGGGAAAGTCATGCCCGGTGAACTTTTGTATTGGGAAAGTCGTGCCCGGTGAACTTTTGTATTGGGAAAGTCATCTCCGGTGAACTTTTGTATTGGGAAAGTCATGCCCGGTGAACTTTTGTATGGGAAAAGTCATCTCCGGTGAACTTTTGTATGGGAAAAGTCATCTCCGGTGAACTTTTGTATGGGAAAAGTCATCTCCGGTGAACTTTTGTATTGGGAAAGTCATGCCCGGTGAACTTTTGTATTGGGAAAGTCATCTCCGGTGAACTTTTGTATGGGAAAAGTCATCTCCGGTGAACTTTTGTATTGGGAAAGTCATCTTCGGTGAACTTTTGTATTGGGAAAGTCATCTCCGGTGAACTTCTGTATGGGAAAAGTCATCTCCGGTGAACTTTTGTATTGGGAAAGTCATCTCCGGTGAACTTTTGTATTGGGAAAGTCATCTCCGGTGAACTTTTGTATTGGGAAAGTCATCTCCGGTGAACTTTTGTATTGGGAAAGTCATCTCCGGTGAACTTTTGTATGGGAAAAGTCATCTCCGGTGAACTTTTGTATTGGGAAAGTCATCTCCGGTGAACTTTTGTATGGGAAAAGTCATCTCCGGTGAACTTTTGTATTGGGAAAGTCATCTCCGGTGAACTTTTGTATGGGAAAAGTCATCTCCGGTGAACTTTTGTATTGGGAAAGTCATCTCCGGTGAACTTTTGTATGGGAAAAGTCATCTCCGGTGAACTTTTGTATTGGGAAAGTCATCTCCGGTGAACTTATGTATTGGGAAAGTCATCTCCGGTGAACTTTTGTATGGGAAAAGTCATCTCCGGTGAACTTTTGTATTGGGTAAGTCATCTCCGGTGAACTTTTGTATTGGAAAAGTCATCTCCGGTGAACTTTTGTATTGGGAAAGTCATCTCCGGTGAACTTTTGTATTGGGAAAGTCATCTCCGGTGAACTTTTGTATTGGGAAAGTCATCTCCGGTGAACTTTTATATTGGGAAAGTCATCTCCGGTGAACTTTTGTATTGGGAAAGTCGTGCCCGGTGAACTTTTGTATTGGGAAAGTCATCTCCGGTGAACTTTTGTATTGGGAAAGTCATCTCCGGTGAACTTTTGTATTAGGAAAGTCATCTCCGGTGAACTTTTGTATTGGGAAAGTCATCTCCGGTGAACTTTTGTATTGGGAAAGTCATCTCCTGTGCACTTTTGTATGGGAAAGTCATCTCCGGTGAACTTTTGTATTGGGAAAGTCATGCCCGGTGAACTTTTGTATTGGGAAAGTCGTGCCCGGTGAACTTTTGTATTGGGAAAGTCATCTCCGGTGAACTTTTGTATTGGGAAAGTCATGCCCGGTGAACTTTTGTATGGGAAAAATCATCTCCGGTGAACTTTTGTATTGGGAAAGTCATCTCCGGTGAACTTTTGTATTGGGAAAGTCATCTCCGGTGAACTTTTGTATTGGGAAAGTCATCTCCGGTGAACTTTTGTATTGGGAACGTCATGCCCGGTGAACTTTTGTATTGGGAAAGTCATGCCCGGTGAACTTTTGTATTGGGAAAGTCGTGCCCGGTGAACTTTTGTATTGGGAAAGTCATGCCCGGTGAACTTTTGTATTGGGAAAGTCATGCCCGGTGAACTTTTATATTGGGAAAGTCATCTCCGGTGAACTTTTGTATTGGGAAAGTCATCTCCGGTGAACTTTTGTATTGGGAAAGCCATCTCCGGTGAACTTTTGTATGGGAAAGTCATCTCCGGTGAACTTTTGTATGGGAAAAGTCATCTCCGGTGAACTTTTGTATTGGGAAAGTCATCTCCGGTGAACTTTTCTATGGGAAAAGTCATCTCCGGTGAACTTTTGTATGGGAAAAGTCATCTCCGGTGAACTTTTGTATGGGAAAAGTCATCTCCGGTGAACTTTTGTATTGGGAAAGTCATCTCCGGTGAACTTTTGTATTGGGAAAGTCATCTCCGGTGAACTTTTGTATTGGGAAAGTCATCTCCGGTGAACTTTTGTATGGGAAAATTCATCTCCGGTGAACTTTTGTATTGGGAAAGTCATGCCCGGTGAACTTTTGTATTGGGAAAGTCATGCCCGGTGAACTTTTGTATTGGGAAAGTCATCTCCGGTGAACTTTTGTATTGGGAAAGTCATGCCCGGTGAACTTTTGTATTGGGAAAGTCATCTCCGGTGAACTTTTGTATTGGGAAAGTCATCTCCGGTGAACTTTTGTATTGGGAAAGTCGTGCCCGGTGAACTTTTGTATGGGAAAAGTCATCTCCGGTGAACTTTTGTATTGGGAAAGTCATGCCCGGTGAACTTTTGTATTGGGAAAGTCATCTCCGGTGAACTTTTGTATGGGAAAAGTCATCTCCGGTGAACTTTTGTATTGGGAAAGTCATCTCCGGTGAACTTTTGTATGGGAAAAGTCATCTCCGGTGAACTTTTGTATTGGGAAAGTCATCTCCGGTGAACTTTTGTATTGGGAAAGTCATCTCCGGTGAACTTTTGTATGGGAAAAGTCATCTCCGGTGAACTTTTGTATTGGGAAAGTCATGCCCGGTGAACTTTTGTATTGGGAAAGTCATCTCCGGTGAACTTTTGTATGGGAAAAGTCATCTCCGGTGAACTTTTGTATTGGGAAATTCATCTCCGGTGAACTTTTGTATTGGGAAAGTCATCTCCGGTGAACTTTTGTATGGGAAAAGTCATCTCCGGTGAACTTTTGTATGGGAAAAGTCATCTCCGGTGAACTTTTGTATTGGAAAAGTCATGCCCGGTGAACTTTTGTTTTGGGAAAGTCATGCCCGGTGAAGTTTTGTATTGGGAAAGTCATCTCCGGTGAACTTTTGTATGGGAAAAGTCATCTCCGGTGAACTTTAGTATTGGGAAAGTCATCTCCGGTGAACTTTTGTATGGGAAAAGTCATCTCCGGTGAACTTTTGTATTGGGAAAGTCATCTCCGGTGAACTTTTGTATTGGGAAAGTCATCTCCGGTGAACTTTTGTATGGGAAAAGTCATCTCCGGTGAACTTTTGTATTGGGAAAGTCATGCCCGGTGAACTTTTGTATTGGGAAAGTCATGCCCGGTGAACTTTTGTATGGGAAAAGTCATCTCCGGTGAACTTTTGTATTGGGAAAGTCATCTCCGGTGAACTTTTGTATTGGGAAAGTCATCTCCGGTGAACTTTTGTATTGGGAAAGTCATCTCCGGTGAACTTTTGTATTGGGAAAGTCATCTCCGGTGAACTTTTGTATGGGAAAAGTCATCTCCGGTGAACTTTTGTATTGGGAAAGTCATCTCCGGTGAACTTTTGTATGGGAAGAGTCATCTCCGGTGAACTTTTGTATTGGGAAAGTCATCTCCGGTGAACTTTTGTATGGGAAAAGTCATCTCCGGTGAACTTTTGTATTGGGAAAGTCATCTCCGGTGAACTTTTGTATGGGAAAAGTCATCTCCGGTGAACTTTTGTATTGGGAAAGTCATCTCCGGTGAACTTTTGTATTGGGAAAGTCATCTCCGGTGAACTTTTGTATGGGAAAAGTCATCTCCGGTGAACTTTTGTATTGGGAAAGTCATCTCCGGTGAACTTTTGTATGGGAAAAGTCATCTCCGGTGAACTTTTGTATTGGGAAAGTCATCTCCGGTGAACTTTTGTATTGGGAAAGTCATCTCCGGTGAACTTTTGTATTGGGAAAGTCATCTCCGGTGAACTTTTATATTGGGAAAGTCATCTCCGGTGAACTTTTGTATTGGGAAAGTCGTGCCCGGCGAACTTTTGTATTGGGAAAGTCATCTCCGGTGAACTTTTGTATTGGGAAAGTCATCTCCGGTGAACTTTTGTATTGGGAAAGTCATCTCCGGTGAACTTTTGTATGGGAAAAGTTATCTCCGGTGAACTTTTGTATTGGGAAATCATCTCCGGTGAGCTTTTGTATGGGAAAGTCATCTCCGGTGAACTTTTGTATTGGGAAAGTCATGCCCGGTGAACTTTTGTATTGGGAAAGTCGTGCCCGGTGAACTTTTGTATTGGGAAAGTCATCTCCGGTGAACTTTTGTATTGGGAAAGTCATGCCCGGTGAACTTTTGTATGGGAAAAGTCATCTCCGGTGAACTTTTGTATTGGGAAAGTCATCTCCGGTGAACTTTTGTATTGGGAAAGTCATCTCCGGTGAACTTTTGTATTGGGAAAGTCATGCCCGGTGAACTTTTGTATTGGGAAAGTCATGCCCGGTGAACTTTTGTAGTGGGAAAGTCGTGCCCGGTGAACTTTTGTATTGGGAAAGTCATGCCCGGTGAACTTTTGTATTGGGAAAGTCATGCCCGGTGAACTTTTATATTGGGAAAGTCATCTCCGGTGAACTTTTGTATTGGGAAAGTCATCTCCGGTGAACTTTTGTATTGGGAAAGTCATCTCCGGTGAACTTTTGTATGGGAAAGTCATCTCCGGTGAACTTTTGTATGGGAAAAGTCATCTCCGGTGAACTTTTGTATTGGGAAAGTCATCTCCGGTGAACTTTTGTATTGGAAAGTCATCTCCGGTGAACTTTTGTATGGGAAAAGTCATCTCCGGTGAACTTTTGTATGGGAAAAGTCATCTCCGGTGAACTTTTGTATGGGAAAAGTCATCTCCGGTGAACTTTTGTATTGGGAAAGTCATGCCCGGTGAACTTTTGTATTGGGAAAGTCATCTCCGGTGAACTTTTGTATTGGGAAAGTCATGCCCGGTGAACTTTTGTATTAGGAAAGTCATCTCCGGTGAACTTTTGTATTGGGAAAGTCATCTCCGGTGAACTTTTGTATTGGGAAAGTCGTGCCCGGTGAACTTTTGTATGGGAAAAGTCATCTCCGGTGAACTTTTGTATGGGAAAAGTCATCTCCGGTGAACTTTTGTATTGGGAAAGTCATGCTCGGTGAACTTTTGTATTGGGAAAGTCATCTCCGGTGAACTTTTGTATTGGGAAAGTCATCTCCGGTGAACTTTTGTATTGGGAAAGTCATCTCCGGTGAACTTTTGTATGGGAAAGTCATCTCCGGTGAACTTTTGTATGGGAAAAGTCATCTCCGGTGAACTTTTGTATTGGGAAAGTCATCTCCGGTGAACTTTTGTATTGGGAAAGTCGTGCCCGGTGAACTTTTGTATTGGGAAAGTCATGCCCGGTGAACTTTTGTATTGGGAAAGTCATGCCCGGTGAACTTTTATATTGGGAAAGTCATCTCCGGTGAACTTTTGTATTGGGAAAGTCATCTCAGGTGAACTTTTGTATTGGGAAAGTCATCTCCGGTGAACTTTTGTATGGGAAAGTCATCTCCGGTGAACTTTTGTATGGGAAAAGTCATCTCCGGTGAACTTTTGTATTGGGAAAGTCATCTCCGGTGAACTTTTGTATTGGGAAAGTCATCTCCGGTGAACTTTTGTATGGGAAAAGTCATCTCCGGTGAACTTTTGTATGGGAAAAGTCATCTCCGGTGAACTTTTGTATGGGAAAAGTCATCTCCGGTGAACTTTTGTATTGGGAAAGTCATGCCCGGTGAACTTTTGTATTGGGAAAGTCATCTCCGGTGAACTTTTGTATTGGGAAAGTCATGCCCGGTGAACTTTTGTATTGGGAAAGTCATGCCCGGTGAACTTTTGTATTGGGAAAGTCATCTCCGGTGAACTTTTGTATTGGGAAAGTCGTGCCCGGTGAACTTTTGTATGGGAAAAGTCATCTCCGGTGAACTTTTGTATTGGGAAAGTCATGCCCGGTGAACTTTTGTTTTGGGAAAGTCATGCCCGGTGAACTTTTGTATGGGAAAAGTCATCTCCGGTGAACTTTTGTATGGGAAAAGTCATCTCCGGTGAACTTTTGTATTGAGAAAGTCATCTCCGGTGAACTTTTGTATGGGAAAAGTCATCTCCGGTGAACTTTTGTATTGGGAAAGTCATCTCCGGTGAACTTTTGTATTGGGAAAGTCATCTCCGGTGAACTTTTGTATGGGAAAAGTCATCTCCGGTGAACTTTTGTATTGGGAAAGTCATGCCCGGTGAACTTTTGTATTGGGAAAGTCATGCCCGGTGAACTTTTGTATGGGAAAAGTCATCTCCGGTGAACTTTTGTATTGGGAAAGTCATCTCCGGTGAACTTTTGTATTGGGAAAGTCATCTCCGGTGAACTTTTGTATTGGGAAAGTCATCTCCGGTGAACTTTTGTATTGGGAAAGTCATCTCCGGTGAACTTTTGTATGGGAAAAGTCATCTCCGGTGAACTTTTGTATTGGGAAAGTCATCTCCGGTGAACTTTTGTATGGGAAAAGTCATCTCCGGTGAACTTTTGTATTGGGAAAGTCATCTCCGGTGAACTTTTGTATGGGAAAAGTCATCTCCGGTGAACTTTTGTATTGGGAAAGTCATCTCCGGTGAACTTTTGTATGGGAAAAGTCATCTCCGGTGAACTTTTGTATTGGGAAAGTCATCTCCGGTGAACTTTTGTATTGGGAAAGTCATCTCCGGTGAACTTTTGTATGGGAAAAGTCATCTCCGGTGAACTTTTGTATTGGGAAAGTCATCTCCGGTGAACTTTTATATTGGGAAAGTCATCTCCGGTGAACTTTTGTATTGGGAAAGTCGTGCCCGGTGAACTTTTGTATTGGGAAAGTCATCTCCGGTGAACTTTTGTATTGGGAAAGTCATCTCCGGTGAACTTTTGTATTGGGAAAGTCATCTCCGGTGAACTTTTGTATGGGAAAAGTCATCTCCGGTGAACTTTTGTATTGGGAAAGTCATCTCCGGTGAGCTTTTGTATGGGAAAGTCATCTCCGGTGAACTTTTGTATTGGGAAAGTCATGCCCGGTGAACTTTTGTATTGGGAAAGTCGTGCCCGGTGAACTTTTGTATTGGGAAAGTCATCTCCGGTGAACTTTTGTATTGGGAAAGTCATGCCCGGTGAACTTTTGTATGGGAAAAGTCATCTCCGGTGAACTTTTGTATTGGGAAAGTCATCTCCGGTGAACTTTTGTATTGGGAAAGTCATCTCCGGTGAACTTTTGTATTGGAAAGTCATCTCCGGTGAACTTTTGTATTGGGAAAGTCATGCCCGGTGAACTTTTGTATTGGGAAAGTCATGCCCGGTGAACTTTTGTATTGGGAAAGTCGTGCCCGGTGAACTTTTGTATTGGGAAAGTCATGCCCGGTGAACTTTTGTATTGGGAAAGTCATGCCCGGTGAACTTTTATATTGGGAAAGTCATCTCCGGTGAACTTTTGTATTGGGAAAGTCATGCCCGGTGAACTTTTGTATGGGAAAAGTCATCTCCGGTGAACTTTTGTATTGGGAAAGTCATCTCCGGTGAACTTTTGTATTGGGAAAGTCATCTCCGGTGAACTTTTGTATTGGGAAAGTCATCTCCGGTGAACTTTTGTATTGGGAAAGTCATCTCCGGTGAACTTTTGTATGGGAAAAGTCATCTCCGGTGAACTTTTGTATTGGGAAAGTCATCTCCGGTGAACTTTTGTATGGGAAAAGTCATCTCCGGTGAACTTTTGTATTGGGAAAGTCATCTCCGGTGAACTTTTGTATGGGAAAAGTCATCTCCGGTGAACTTTTGTATTGGGAAAGTCATCTCCGGTGAACTTTTGTATGGGAAAAGTCATCTCCGGTGAACTTTTGTATTGGGAAAGTCATCTCCGGTGAACTTTTGTATTGGGAAAGTCATCTCCGGTGAACTTTTGTATGGGAAAAGTCATCTCCGGTGAACTTTTGTATTGGGAAAGTCATCTCCGGTGAACTTTTATATTGGGAAAGTCATCTCCGGTGAACTTTTGTATTGGGAAAGTCGTGCCCGGTGAACTTTTGTATTGGGAAAGTCATCTCCGGTGAACTTTTGTATTGGGAAAGTCATCTCCGGTGAACTTTTGTATTGGGAAAGTCATCTCCGGTGAACTTTTGTATGGGAAAAGTCATCTCCGGTGAACTTTTGTATTGGGAAAGTCATCTCCGGTGAGCTTTTGTATGGGAAAGTCATCTCCGGTGAACTTTTGTATTGGGAAAGTCATGCCCGGTGAACTTTTGTATTGGGAAAGTCGTGCCCGGTGAACTTTTGTATTGGGAAAGTCATCTCCGGTGAACTTTTGTATTGGGAAAGTCATTCCCGGTGAACTTTTGTATGGGAAAAGTCATCTCCGGTGAACTTTTGTATTGGGAAAGTCATCTCCGGTGAACTTTTGTATTGGGAAAGTCATCTCCGGTGAACTTTTGTATTGGAAAGTCATCTCCGGTGAACTTTTGTATTGGGAAAGTCATGCCCGGTGAACTTTTGTATTGGGAAAGTCATGCCCGGTGAACTTTTGTATTGGGAAAGTCGTGCCCGGTGAACTTTTGTATTGGGAAAGTCATGCCCGGTGAACTTTTGTATTGGGAAAGTCATGCCCGGTGAACTTTTATATTGGGAAAGTCATCTCCGGTGAACTTTTGTATTGGGAAAGTCATCTCCGGTGAACTTTTGTATGGGAAAGTCATCTCCGGTGAACTTTTGTATGGGAAAAGTCATCTCCGGTGAACTTTTGTATTGGGAAAGTCATCTCCGGTGAACTTTTGTATTGAGAAAGTCATCTCCGGTGAACTTTTGTATGGGAAAAGTCATCTCCGGTGAACTTTTGTATGGGAAAAGTCATCTCCGGTGAACTTTTGTATGGGAAAAGTCATCTCCGGTGAACTTTTGTATTGGGAAAGTCATGCCCGGTGAACTTTTGTATTGGGAAAGTCATCTCCGGTGAACTTTTGTATTGGGAAAGTCATGCCCGGTGAACTTTTGTATTGGGAAAGTCATCTCCGGTGAACTTTTGTATTGGGAAAGTCATCTCCGGTGAACTTTTGTATTGGGAAAGTCGTGCCCGGTGAACTTTTGTATGGGAAAAGTCATCTCCGGTGAACTTTTGTATGGGAAAAGTCATCTCCGGTGAACTTTTGTATTGGGAAAGTCATGCTCGGTGAACTTTTGTATTGGGAAAGTCATCTCCGGTGAACTTTTGTATTGGGAAAGTCATCTCCGGTGAACTTTTGTATTGGGAAAGTCATCTCCGGTGAACTTTTGTATGGGAAAGTCATCTCCGGTGAACTTTTGTATGGGAAAAGTCATCTCCGGTGAACTTTTGTATTGGGAAAGTCATCTCCGGTGAACTTTTGTATTGGGAAAGTCATCTCCGGTGAACTTTTGTATTGGGAAAGTCGTGCCCGGTGAACTTTTGTGTTGGGAAAGTCATGCCCGGTGAACTTTTGTATTGGGAAAGTCATGCCCGGTGAACTTTTATATTGGGAAAGTCATCTCCGGTGAACTTTTGTATTGGGAAAGTCATCTCCGGTGAACTTTTGTATTGGGAAAGTCATCTCCGGTGAACTTTTGTATGGGAAAGTCATCTCCGGTGAACTTTTGTATGGGAAAAGTCATCTCCGGTGAACTTTTGTATTGGTAAAGTCATCTCCGGTGAACTTTTGTATTGGGAAAGTCATCTCCGGTGAACTTTTGTATGGGAAAAGTCATCTCCGGTGAACTTTTGTATGGGAAAAGTCATCTCCGGTGAACTTTTGTATGGGAAAAGTCATCTCCGGTGAACTTTTGTATTGGGAAAGTCATGCCCGGTGAACTTTTGTATTGGGAAAGTCATCTCCGGTGAACTTTTGTATTGGGAAAGTCATGCCCGGTGAACTTTTGTATTGGGAAAGTCATCTCCGGTGAACTTTTGTATTGGGAAAGTCATCTCCGGTGAACTTTTGTATTGGGAAAGTCGTGCCCGGTGAACTTTTGTATGGGAAAAGTCATCTCCGGTGAACTTTTGTATGGGAAAAGTCATCTCCGGTGAACTTTTGTATTGGGAAAGTCATGCCCGGTGAACTTTTGTATTGGGAAAGTCATCTCCGGTGAACTTTTGTATGGGAAAAGTCATCTCCGGTGTACTTTTGTATTGGGAAAGTCATCTCCGGTGAACTTTTGTATGGGAAAAGTCATCTCCGGTGAACTTTTGTATTGGGAAAGTCATCTCCGGTGAACTTTTGTATTGGGAAAGTCATCTCCGGTGAACTTTTGTATGGGAAAAGTCATCTCCGGTGAACTTTTGTATTGGGAAAGTCATGCCCGGTGAACTTTTGTATTGGGAAAGTCATCTCCGGTGAACTTTTGTATGGGAAAAGTCATCTCCGGTGAACTTTTGTATTGGGAAAGTCATCTCCGGTGAACTTTTGTATTGGGAAAGTCATCTCCGTTGAACTTTTGTATGGGAAAAGTCATCTCCGGTGAACTTTTGTATTGGGAAAGTCATCTCCGGTGAACTTTTGTATGGGAAAAGTCATCTCCGGTGAACTTTTGTATTGGGAAAGTCATCTCCGGTGAACTTTTGTATTGGGAAAGTCATCTCCGGTGAACTTTTGTATGGGAAAAGTCATCTCCGGTGAACTTTTGTATTGGGAAAGTCATCTCCGGTGAACTTTTGTATTGGGACAGTCATCTCCGGTGAACTTTTGTATGGGAAAAGTCATCTCCGGTGAACTTTTGTATTGGGAAAAGTCATCTCCGGTGAACTTTTGTATTGGGAAAAGTCATCTCCGGTGAACTTTTGTATTGGGAAAGTCATCTCCGGTGAACTTTTGTATTGGGAAAGTCGTGCCCGGTGAACTTTTGTATTGGGAAAGTCATGCCCGGTGAACTTTTGTATTGGGAAAGTCATGCCCGGTGAACTTTTATATTGGGAAAGTCATCTCCGGTGAACTTTTGTATTGGGAAAGTCATCTCCGGTGAACTTTTGCATTGGGAAAGTCATCTCCGGTGAACTTTTGTATGGGAAAGTCATCTCCGGTGAACTTTTGTATGGGAAAAGTCATCTCCGGTGAACTTTTGTATTGGGAAAGTCATCTCCGGTGAACTTTTGTATTGGGAAAGTCATCTCCGGTGAACTTTTGTATGGGAAAAGTCATCTCCGGTGAACTTTTGTATGGGAAAAGTCATCTCCGGTGAACTTTTGTATGGGAAAAGTCATCTCCGGTGAACTTTTGTATGGGAAAAGTCATCTCCGGTGAACTTTTGTATAGGGAAAGTCATGCCCGGTGAACTTTTGTATTGGGAAAGTCATCTCCGGTGAACTTTTGTATTTGTATTGGGAAAGTCGTGCCCGGTGAACTTTTGTATGGGAACAGTCATCTCCAGTGAACTTTTGTATGGGAAAAGTCATCTCCGGTGAACTTTTGTATTGGGAAAGTCATGCCCGGTGAACTTTTGTATTGGGAAAGTCATCTCCGGTGAACTTTTGTATGGGAAAAGTCATCTCCGGTGAACTTTTGTATTGGGAAAGTCATCTCCGGTGAACTTTTGTATGGGAAAAGTCATCTCCGGTGAACTTTTGTATTGGGAAAGTCATCTCCGGTGAACTTTTGTATTGGGAAAGTCATCTCCGTTGAACTTTTGTATGGGAAAAGTCATCTCCGGTGAACTTTTGTATTGGGAAAGTCATGCCCGGTGAACTTTTGTATTGGGAAAGTCATCTCCGGTGAACTTTTGTATTGGGAAAGTCATGCCCGGTGAACTTTTGTATTGGGAAAGTCATCTCCGGTGAACTTTTGTATTGGGAAAGTCATGCCCGGTGAACTTTTGTATGGGAAAAGTCATCTCCGGTGAACTTTTGCATTGGGAAAGTCATCTCCGGTGAACTTTTGTATGGGAAAGTCATCTCCGGTGAACTTTTGTATGGGAAAAGTCATCTCCGGTGAACTTTTGTATTGGGAAAGTCATCTCCGGTGAACTTTTGTATTGGGAAAGTCATCTCCGGTGAACTTTTGTATGGGAAAAGTCATCTCCGGTGAACTTTTGTATGGGAAAAGTCATCTCCGGTGAACTTTTGTATGGGAAAAGTCATCTCCGGTGAACTTTTGTATGGGAAAAGTCATCTCCGGTGAACTTTTGTATAGGGAAAGTCATGCCCGGTGAACTTTTGTATTGGGAAAGTCATCTCCGGTGAACTTTTGTATTGGGAAAGTCATCTCCGGTGAACTTTTGTATGGGAAAAGTCATCTCCGGTGAACTTTTGTATTGGGAAAGTCATGCCCGGTGAACTTTTGTATTGGGAAAGTCATCTCCGGTGTACTTTTGTATGGGAAAAGTCATCTCCGGTGAACTTTTGTATTGGGAAAGTCATCTCCGGTGAACTTTTGTATTGGGAAAGTCATGCCCGGTGAACTTTTGTATTGGGAAAGTCATGCCCGGTGAACTTTTGTATTGGGAAAGTCGTGCCCGGTGAACTTTTGTATTGGGAAAGTCATGCCCGGTGAACTTTTGTATTGGGAAAGTCATGCCCGATGAACTTTTATATTGGGAAAGTCATCTCCGGTGAACTTTTGTATTGGGAAAGTCATCTCCGGTGAACTTTTGTATTGGGAAAGTCATCTCCGGTGAACTTTTGTATGGGAAAGTCATCTCCGGTGAACTTTTGTATGGGAAAAGTCATCTCCGGTGAACTTTTGTATTGGGAAAGTCATCTCCGGTGAACTTTTGTATTGGGAAAGTCATCTCCGGTGAACTTTTGTATGGGAAAAGTCATCTCCGGTGAACTTTTGTATGGGAAAAGTCATCTCCGGTGAACTTTTGTATGGGAAAAGTCATCTCCGGTGAACTTTTGTATTGGGAAAGTCATGCCCGG
This sequence comes from Musca autumnalis, assembly GCF_047663935.1. Classification (NCBI taxonomy): domain Eukaryota; kingdom Metazoa; phylum Arthropoda; class Insecta; order Diptera; family Muscidae; genus Musca; species Musca autumnalis. Next base: position 273,512 of record NW_027411648.1, on the reverse strand, counting down.
TGAACTTTTGTATTGGGAAAGTCATCTCCGGTGAACTTTTGTATTGGGAAAGTCATGCCCGGTGAACTTTTGTATTGGGAAAGTCATCTCCGGTGAACTTTTGTATTGGGAAAGTCATCTCCGGTGAACTTTTGTATTGGGGCAGTCGTGCCCGGTGAACTTTTGTATGGGAACAGTCATCTCCAGTGAACTTTTGTATGGGAAAAGTCATCTCCGGTGAACTTTTGTATTGGGAAAGTCATGCCCGGTGAACTTTTGTATTGGGAAAGTCATCTCCGGTGAACTTTTGTATGGGAAAAGTCATCTCCGGTGAACTTTTGTATTGGGAAAGTCATCTCCGGTGAACTTTTGTATGGGAAAAGTCATCTCCGGTGAACTTTTGTATTGGGAAAGTCATCTCCGGTGAACTTTTGTATTGGGAAAGTCATCTCCGTTGAACTTTTGTATGGGAAAAGTCATCTCCGGTGAACTTTTGTATTGGGAAAGTCATGCCCGGTGAACTTTTGTATTGGGAAAGTCATCTCCGGTGAACTTTTGTATGGGAAAAGTCATCTCCGGTGAACTTTTGTATTGGGAAAGTCATCTCCGGTGAACTTTTGTATGGGAAAAGTCATCTCCGGTGAACTTTTGTATTGGGAAAGTCATCTCCGGTGAACTTTTGTATGGGAAAAGTCATCTCCGGTGAACTTTTGTATTGGGAAAGTCATCTCCGGTGAACTTTTGTATGGGAAAAGTCATATCCGGTGAACTTTTGTATTGGGAAAGTCATCTCCGGTGAACTATTGTATGGGAAAAGTCATCTCCGGTGAACTTTTGTATGGGAAAAGTCATCTCCGGTGAACTTTTGTATTGGGAAAGTCATCTCCGGTGAACTTTTGTATTGGGAAAGTCATCTCCGGTGAACTTTTGTATGGGAAAAGTCATCTCCGGTGAACTTTTGTATTGGGAAAGTCATCTCCGGTGAACTTTTGTATTGGGAAAGTCATTTCCGGTGAACTTTTGTATGGGAAAAGTCATCTCCGGTGAACTTTTGTATTGGGAAAGTCATCTCCGGTGAACTTTTGTATGGGAAAAGTCTTCTCCGGTGAACTTTTGTATTGGGAAAGTCATCTCCGGTGAACTTTTGTATGGGAAAAGTCATCTCCGGTGAACTTTTGTATTGGGAAAGTCATCTCCGGTGAACTTTTGTATTGGGTAAGTCATCTCCGGTGAACTTTTGTATGGGAAAAGTCATCTCCGGTGAACTTTTGTATTGGGAAAGTCATCTCCGGTGAACTTTTGTATGGGAAAAGTCATCTCCGGTGAACTTTTATATTTGGAAAGTCATCTCCGGTGAACTTTTGTATTGGGAAAGTCATCTCCGGTGAACTTTTGTATGGGAAAAGTCATCTCCGGTGAACTTTTGTATGGGAAAAGTCATCTCCGGTGAACTTTTGTATGGGAAAAGTCATCTCCGGTGAACTTTTGTATTGGGAAAGTCATCTCCGGTGAACTTTTGTATGGGAAAAGTCATCTCCGGTGAACTTTTGTATTGGGAAAGTCATCTCCGGTGAACTTTTGTATTGGGAAAGTCATCTCCGGTGAACTTTTGTATTGGGAAAGTCATGCCCGGTGAACTTTTATATTGGGAAAGTCATGCCCGGTGAACTTTTGTATTGGGAAAGTCATCTCCGGTGAACTTTTGTATTGGGAAAGTCATGCCCGGTGAACTTTTGTATTGGGAAAGTCATCTCCGGTGAACTTTTGTATTGGGAAAGTCATCTCCGGTGAACTTTTGTATTGGGAAAGTCGTGCCCGGTGAACTTTTGTATTGGGAAAGTCATGCCCGGTGAACTTTTATATTGGGAAAGTCATCTCCGGTGAACTTTTGTATTGGGAAAGTCGTGCCCGGTGAACTTTTGTATTGGGAAAGTCATCTCCGGTGAACTTTTGTATGGGAAAGTCATCTCCGGTGAACTTTTGTATTGGGAAAGTCATCTCCGGTGAACTTTTGTATGGGAAAAGTCATCTCCGGTGAACTTTTGTATTGGGAAAGTCATCTCCGGTGAACTTTTGTATGGGAAAAGTCATCTCCGGTGAACTTTTGTATTGGGAAAGTCATCTCCGGTGAACTTTTGTATGGGAAAAGTCATCTCCGGTGAACTTTTGTATGGGAAAAGTCATCTCCGGTGAACTTTTGTATTGGGAAAGTCATCTCCGGTGAACTTTTGTATTGGGAAAGTCATCTCCGGTGAACTTTTGTATGGGAAAAGTCATCTCCGGTGAACTTTTGTATTGGGAAAGTCATCTCCGGTGAACTTTTGTATTGGGAAAGTCATCTCCGGTGAACTTTTGTATGGGAAAAGTCATCTCCGGTGAACTTTTGTATTGGGAAAGTCATCTCCGGTGAACTTTTGTATTGGGAAAGTCATCTCCGGTGAACTTTTGTATGGGAAAAGTCATCTCCGGTGAACTTTTGTATTGGGAAAAGTCATCTCCGGTGAACTTTTGTATTGGGGAAGTCATCTCCGGTGAACTTTTGTATGGGAAAAGTCATCTCCGGTGAACTTTTGTATTGGGAAAGTCATCTCCGGTGAACTTTTGTATGGGAAAAGTCATCTCCTGTGAACTTTTGTATTGGGAAAGTCATCTCCGGTGAACTTTTGTATGGGAAAAGTCATCTCCGGTGAACTTTTGTATTGGGAAAGTCATCTCCGGTGAACTTTTGTATTGGGAAAGTCATCTCCGGTGAACTTTTGTATGGGAAAAGTCATCTCCGGTGAACTTTTGTATTGGGAAAGTCATCTCCGGTGAACTTTTGTATGGGAAAAGTCATCTTCGGTGAACTTTTGTATTGGGAAAGTCATCTCCGGTGAACTTTTGTATGGGAAAAGTCATCTCCGGTGAACTTTTGTATTGGGAAAGTCATCTCCGGTGAACTTTTGTATTGGGAAAGTCATGCCCGGTGAACTTTTATATTGGGAAAGTCATGCCCGGTGAACTTTTGTATTGGGAAAGTCATCTCCGGTGAACTTTTGTATTGGGAAAGTCATGCCCGGTGAACTTTTGTATTGGGAAAGTCATCTCCGGTGAACTTTTGTATTGGGAAAGTCATCTCCGGTGAACTTTTGTATTGGGAAAGTCGTGCCCGGTGAACTTTTGTATTGGGAAAGTCATGCCCGGTGAACTTTTATATTGGGAAAGTCATCTCCGGTGAACTTTTGTATTGGGAAAGTCGTGCCCGGTGAACTTTTGTATTGGGAAAGTCATCTCCGGTGAACTTTTGTATGGGAAAGTCATCTCCGGTGAACTTTTGTATTGGGAAAGTCATGCCCGGTGAACTTTTGTATTGGGAAAGTCATCTCCGGTGAACTTTTGTATGGGAAAAGTCATCTCCGGTGAACTTTTGTATTGGGAAAGTCATCTCCGGTGAACTTTTGTATTGGGAAAGTCATCTCCAGTGAACTTTTGTATGGGAAAAGTCATCTCCGGTGAACTTTTGTATTGGGAAAGTCATCTCCGGTGAACTTTTGTATGGGAAAATTCATCTCCGGTGAACTTTTGTATTGGGAAAGTCATCTCCGGTGAACTTTTGTATGGGAAAAGTCATCTCCGGTGAACTTTTATATTGGGAAAGTCATCTCCGGTGAACTTTTGTATTGGGAAAGTCATCTCCGGTGAACTTTTGTATGGGAAAAGTCATCTCCGGTGAACTTTTGTATTGGGAAAGTCATCTCCGGTGAACTTTTGTATTGGGAAAGTCATCTCCGGTGAACTTTTGTATGGGAAAAGTCATCTCCGGTGAACTTTTGTATTGGGAAAGTCATCTCCGGTGAACTTTTGTATTGGGAAAGTCATCTCCGGTGAACTTTTGTATTGGGAAAGTCATCTCCGGTGAACTTTTGTATTGGGAAAGTCATGCCCGGTGAACTTTTGTATTGGGAAAGTCATCTCCGGTGAACTTTTGTATGGGAAAAGTCATCTCCGGTGAACTTTTGTATTGGGAAAGTCATCTCCGGTGAACTTTTGTATGGGAAAAGTCATCTCCGGTGAACTTTTGTATTGGGAAAGTCATCTCCGGTGAACTTTTGTATGGGAAAAGTCATCTCCGGTGAACTTTTGTATTGGGAAAGTCATCTCCGGTGAACTTTTGTATGGGAAAAGTCATCTCCGGTGAACTTTTGTATTGGGAAAGTCATCTCCGGTGAACTTTTGTATGGGAAAAGTCATCTCCGGTGAACTTTTGTATTGGGAAAGTCATCTCCGGTGAACTTTTGTATTGGGAAAGTCATCTCCGGTGAACTTTTGTATTGGGAAAGTCATCTCCGGTGAACTTTTGTATGGGAAAAGTCATCTCCGGTGAACTTTTGTATTGGGAAAGTCATCTCCGGTGAACTTTTGTATGGGAAAAGTCATCTCCGGTGAACTTTTGTATTGGGAAAGTCATCTCCGGTGAACTTTTGTATGGGAAAAGTCATCTCCGGTGAACTTTTGTATTGGGAAAGTCATCTCCGGTGAACTTTTGTATGGGAAAAGTCATCTCCGGTGAACTTTTGTATTGGGAAAGTCATCTCCGGTGAACTTTTGTATGGGAAAAGTCATCTCCGGTGAACCTTGTGTATTGGGAAAGTCATCTCCGGTGAACTTTTGTATGGGAAAAGTCATCTCCGGTGAACTTTTGTATTGGGAAAGTCATCTCCGGTGAACTTTTGTATGGGAAAAGTCATCTCCGGTGAACTTTTGTATTGGGAAAGTCATCTCCGGTGAACTTTTGTATGGGAAAAGTCATCTCCGGTGAACTTTTGTATTGGGAAAGTCATCTCCGGTGAACTTTTGTATGGGAAAAGTCATCTCCGGTGAACTTTTGTATTGGGAAAGTCATCTCCGGTGAACTTTTGTATGGGAAAAGTCATCTCCGGTGAACTTTTGTATTGGGAAAGTCATCTCCGGTGAACTTTTGTATTGGGAAAGTCATCTCCGGTGAACTTTTGTATGGGAAAAGTCATCTCCGGTGAACTTTTGTATTGGGAAAGTCATCTCCGGTGAACTTTTGTATGGGAAAAGTCATCTCCGGTGAACTTTTATATTGGGAAAGTCATCTCCGGTGAACTTTTGTATGGGAAAAGTCATCTCCGGTGAACTTTTGTATGGGAAAAGTCATCTCCGGTGAACTTTTGTATGGGAAAAGTCATCCCCGGTGAACTTTTGTATGGGAAAAGTCATCTCCGGTGAACTTTTGTATTGGGAAAGTCATCTCCGGTGAACTTTTGTATGGGAAAAGTCATCTCCGGTGAACTTTTGTATTGGGAAAGTCATCTCCGGTGAACTTTTGTATGGGAAAAGTCATCTCCGGTGAACTTTTGTATTGGGAAAGTCATCTCCGGTGAACTTTTGTATGAGAAAAGTCATCTCCGGTGAACATTTGTATTGGGAAAGTCATCTCCGGTGAACTTTTGTATTGGGAAAGTCATCTCCGGTGAACTTTTGTATTGGGAAAGTCATCTCCGGTGAACTTTTGTATTGGGAAAGTCATCTCCGGTGAACTTTTGTATGGGAAAAGTCATCTCCGGTGAACTTTTGTATTGGGAAAGTCATCTCCGGTGAACTTTTGTATGGGAAAAGTCATCTCCGGTGAACTTTTGTATTGGGAAAGTCATCTCCGGTGAACTTTTGTATGGGAATAGTCATCTCCGGTGAACTTTTGTATTGGGAAAGTCATCTCCGGTGAACTTTTATATTGGGAAAGTCATCTCCGGTGAACTTTTGTATGGGAAAAGTCATCTCCGGTGAACTTTTGTATTGGGAAAGTCATCTCCGGTGAACTTTTGTATGGGAAAAGTCATCTCCGGTGAACTTTTGTATTGGGAAAGTCATCTCCGGTGAACTTTTGTATGGGAAAAGTCATCTCCGGTGAACTTTTATATTGGGAAAGTCATCTCCGGTGAACTTTTGTATTGGGAATGTCATCTCCGGTGAACTTTTGTATTGGGAAAGTCATCTCCGGTGAACTTTTGTATTGGGAAAGTCATCTCCGGTGAACTTTTGTATGGGAAAAGTCATCTCCTGTGAAGTTTTGTATTGGGAAAGTCATCTCCGGTGAACTTTTGTATTGGGAAAAGTCATCTCCGGTGAACTTTTGTATTGGGAAAGTCATCTCCGGTGAACTTTTGTATTGGGAAAGTCATCTCCGGTGAACTTTTGTATTGGGAAAGTCATCTCCGGTGAACTTTTGTATGGGAAAAGTCATCTCCGGTGAACTTTTGTATTGGGAAAGTCATCTCCGGTGAACTTTTGTATTGGGAAAAGTCATCTCCGGTGAACTTTTGTATTGGGAAAGTCATCTCCGGTGAACTTTTGTATTGGGAAAAGTCATCTCCGGTGAACTTTTGTATTGGGAAAGTCATCTCCGGTGAACTTTTGTATGGGAAAGGTCATCTCCGGTGAACTTTTGTATTGGGAAAGTCATCTCCGGTGAACTTTTGTATGGGAAAAGTCATCTCCGGTGAACTTTTGTATTGGGAAAGTCATCTCCGGTGAACTTTTGTATGGGAAAAGTCATCTCCGGTGAACTTTTGTATTGGGAAAGTCATCTCCGGTGAACTTTTGTATGGGAAAAGTCTTCTCCGGTGAACTTTTGTATTGGGAAAGTCATCTCCGGTGAACTTTTGTATGGGAAAAGTCATCTCCGGCGAACTTTTGTATTGGGAAAGTCATCTCCGGTGAACTTTTGTATTGGGTAAGTCATCTCCGGTGAACTTTTGTATGGGAAAAGTCATCTCCGGTGAACTTTTGTATTGGGAAAGTCATCTCCGGTGAACTTTTGTATGGGAAAAGTCATCTCCGGTGAACTTTTATATTGGGAAAGTCATCTCCGGTGAACTTTTGTATTGGGAAAGTCATCTCCGGTGAACTTTTGTATTGGGAAAGTCATGCCCGGTGAACTTTTATATTGGGAAAGTCATGCCCGGTGAACTTTTGTATTGGGAAAGTCATCTCCGGTGAACTTTTGTATTGGGAAAGTCATGCCCGGTGAACTTTTGTATTGGGAAAGTCATCTCCGGTGAACTTTTGTATTGGGAAAGTCATCTCCGGTGAACTTTTGTATTGGGAAAGTCGTGCCCGGTGAACTTTTGTATTGGGAAAGTCATGCCCGGTGAACTTTTATATTGGGAAAGTCATCTCCGGTGAACTTTTGTATTGGGAAAGTCGTGCCCGGTGAACTTTTGTATTGGGAAAGTCATCTCCGGTGAACTTTTGTATGGGAAAGTCATCTCCGGTGAACTTTTGTATTGGGAAAGTCATGCCCGGTGAACTTTTGTATTGGGAAAGTCATCTCCGGTGAACTTTTGTATGGGAAAAGTCATCTCCGGTGAACTTTTGTATTGGGAAAGTCATCTCCGGTGAACTTTTGTATTGGGAAAGTCATCTCCAGTGAACTTTTGTATGGGAAAAGTCATCTCCGGTGAACTTTTGTATTGGGAAAGTCATCTCCGGTGAACTTTTGTATGGGAAAATTCATCTCCGGTGAACTTTTGTATTGGGAAAGTCATCTCCGGTGAACTTTTGTATGGGAAAAGTCATCTCCGGTGAACTTTTATATTGGGAAAGTCATCTCCGGTGAACTTTTGTATTGGGAAAGTCATCTCCGGTGAACTTTTGTATGGGAAAAGTCATCTCCGGTGAACTTTTGTATTGGGAAAGTCATCTCCGGTGAACTTTTGTATTGGGAAAGTCATCTCCGGTGAACTTTTGTATGGGAAAAGTCATCTCCGGTGAACTTTTGTATTGGGAAAGTCATCTCCGGTGAACTTTTGTATTGGGAAAGTCATCTCCGGTGAACTTTTGTATTGGGAAAGTCATCTCCGGTGAACTTTTGTATTGGGAAAGTCATGCCCGGTGAACTTTTGTATTGGGAAAGTCATCTCCGGTGAACTTTTGTATGGGAAAAGTCATCTCCGGTGAACTTTTGTATTGGGAAAGTCATCTCCGGTGAACTTTTGTATGGGAAAAGTCATCTCCGGTGAACTTTTGTATTGGGAAAGTCATCTCCGGTGAACTTTTGTATGGGAAAAGTCATCTCCGGTGAACTTTTGTATTGGGAAAGTCATCTCCGGTGAACTTTTGTATGGGAAAAGTCATCTCCGGTGAACTTTTGTATTGGGAAAGTCATCTCCGGTGAACTTTTGTATGGGAAAAGTCATCTCCGGTGAACTTTTGTATTGGGAAAGTCATCTCCGGTGAACTTTTGTATTGGGAAAGTCATCTCCGGTGAACTTTTGTATTGGGAAAGTCATCTCCGGTGAACTTTTGTATGGGAAAAGTCATCTCCGGTGAACTTTTGTATTGGGAAAGTCATCTCCGGTGAACTTTTGTATGGGAAAAGTCATCTCCGGTGAACTTTTGTATTGGGAAAGTCATCTCCGGTGAACTTTTGTATGGGAAAAGTCATCTCCGGTGAACTTTTGTATTGGGAAAGTCATCTCCGGTGAACTTTTGTATGGGAAAAGTCATCTCCGGTGAACTTTTGTATTGGGAAAGTCATCTCCGGTGAACTTTTGTATGGGAAAAGTCATCTCCGGTGAACCTTGTGTATTGGGAAAGTCATCTCCGGTGAACTTTTGTATGGGAAAAGTCATCTCCGGTGAACTTTTGTATTGGGAAAGTCATCTCCGGTGAACTTTTGTATGGGAAAAGTCATCTCCGGTGAACTTTTGTATTGGGAAAGTCATCTCCGGTGAACTTTTGTATGGGAAAAGTCATCTCCGGTGAACTTTTGTATTGGGAAAGTCATCTCCGGTGAACTTTTGTATGGGAAAAGTCATCTCCGGTGAACTTTTGTATTGGGAAAGTCATCTCCGGTGAACTTTTGTATGGGAAAAGTCATCTCCGGTGAACTTTTGTATTGGGAAAGTCATCTCCGGTGAACTTTTGTATTGGGAAAGTCATCTCCGGTGAACTTTTGTATGGGAAAAGTCATCTCCGGTGAACTTTTGTATTGGGAAAGTCATCTCCGGTGAACTTTTGTATGGGAAAAGTCATCTCCGGTGAACTTTTATATTGGGAAAGTCATCTCCGGTGAACTTTTGTATGGGAAAAGTCATCTCCGGTGAACTTTTGTATGGGAAAAGTCATCTCCGGTGAACTTTTGTATGGGAAAAGTCATCCCCGGTGAACTTTTGTATGGGAAAAGTCATCTCCGGTGAACTTTTGTATTGGGAAAGTCATCTCCGGTGAACTTTTGTATGGGAAAAGTCATCTCCGGTGAACTTTTGTATTGGGAAAGTCATCTCCGGTGAACTTTTGTATGGGAAAAGTCATCTCCGGTGAACTTTTGTATTGGGAAAGTCATCTCCGGTGAACTTTTGTATGAGAAAAGTCATCTCCGGTGAACATTTGTATTGGGAAAGTCATCTCCGGTGAACTTTTGTATTGGGAAAGTCATCTCCGGTGAACTTTTGTATTGGGAAAGTCATCTCCGGTGAACTTTTGTATTGGGAAAGTCATCTCCGGTGAACTTTTGTATGGGAAAAGTCATCTCCGGTGAACTTTTGTATGGGAAAAGTCATCTCCGGTGAACTTTTGTATTGGGAAAGTCATCTCCGGTGAACTTTTGTATGGGAAAAGTCATCTCCGGTGAACTTTTGTATTGGGAAAGTCATCTCCGGTGAACTTTTGTATGGGAATAGTCATCTCCGGTGAACTTTTGTATTGGGAAAGTCATCTCCGGTGAACTTTTATATTGGGAAAGTCATCTCCGGTGAACTTTTGTATGGGAAAAGTCATCTCCGGTGAACTTTTGTATTGGGAAAGTCATCTCCGGTGAACTTTTGTATGGGAAAAGTCATCTCCGGTGAACTTTTGTATTGGGAAAGTCATCTCCGGTGAACTTTTGTATGGGAAAAGTCATCTCCGGTGAACTTTTATATTGGGAAAGTCATCTCCGGTGAACTTTTGTATTGGGAATGTCATCTCCGGTGAACTTTTGTATTGGGAAAGTCATCTCCGGTGAACTTTTGTATTGGGAAAGTCATCTCCGGTGAACTTTTGTATGGGAAAAGTCATCTCCTGTGAAGTTTTGTATTGGGAAAGTCATCTCCGGTGAACTTTTGTATTGGGAAAGTCATCTCCGGTGAACTTTTGTATTGGGAAAGTCATCTCCGGTGAACTTTTGTATTGGGAAAGTCATGCCCGGTGAACTTTTGTATTGGGAAAGTCATCTCCGGTGAACTTTTGTATGGGAAAAGTCATCTCCGGTGAACTTTTGTATTGGGAAAGTCATCTCCGGTGAACTTTTGTATGGGAAAAGTCATCTCCGGTGAACTTTTGTATTGGGAAAGTCATCTCCGGTGAACTTTTGTATGGGAAAAGTCATCTCCGGTGAACTTTTGTATTGGGAAAGTCATCTCCGGTGAACTTTTGTATGGGAAAGGTCATCTCCGGTGAACTTTTGTATTGGGAAAGTCATCTCCGGTGAACTTTTGTATGGGAAAAGTCATCTCCGGTGAACTTTTGTATTGGGAAAGTCATCTCCGGTGAACTTTTGTATGGGAAAAGTCATCTCCGGTGAACTTTTGTATTGGGAAAGTCATCTCCGGTGAACTTTTGTATGGGAAAAGTCTTCTCCGGTGAACTTTTGTATTGGGAAAGTCATCTCCGGTGAACTTTTGTATGGGAAAAGTCATCTCCGGCGAACTTTTGTATTGGGAAAGTCATCTCCGGTGAACTTTTGTATTGGGTAAGTCATCTCCGGTGAACTTTTGTATGGGAAAAGTCATCTCCGGTGAACTTTTGTATTGGGAAAGTCATCTCCGGTGAACTTTTGTATGGGAAAAGTCATCTCCGGTGAACTTTTATATTGGGAAAGTCATCTCCGGTGAACTTTTGTATTGGGAAAGTCATCTCCGGTGAACTTTTGTATGGGAAAAGTCATCTCCGGTGAACTTTTGTATGGGAAAAGTCATCTCCGGTGAACTTTTGTATGGGAAAAGTCATCTCCGGTGAACTTTTGTATTGGGAAAGTCATCTCCGGTGAACTTTTGTATGGGAAAAGTCATCTCCGGTGAACTTTTGTATTGGGAAAGTCATTTCCGGTGAACTTTTGTATGGGAAAAGTCATCTCCGGTGAACTTTTGTATTGGGAAAGTCATCTCCGGTGAACTTTTGTATGGGAAAAATCATCTCCGGTGAACTTTTGTATTGGGAAAGTCATGCCCGGTGAACTTTTGTATGGGAAAAGTCATCTCCGGTGAACTTTTGTATGGGAAAAGTCATCTCCGGTGAACTTTTGTATTGGGAAAGTCATCTCCGGTGAACTTTTGTATTGGGAAAGTCATCTCCGGTGAACTTTTGTATGGGAAAAGCCATCTCCGGTGAACTTTTGTATTGGGAAAGTCATCTCCGGTGAACTTTTGTATGGGAAAAGTCATCTCCGGTGAACTTTTGTATTGGGAAAGTCATCTCCGGTGAACTTTTGTATTGGGAAAGTCATCTCCGGTGAACTTTTGTATGGGAAAAGTCATCTCCGGTGAACTTTTGTATTGGGAAAGTCATCTCCGGTGAACTTTTGTATGGGAAAGTCATCTCCGGTGAACTTTTGTATTGGGAAAGTCATCTCCGGTGAACTTTTGTATGGGAAAAGTCATCTCCGGTGAACTTTTGTATGGGAAAAGTTATCTCCGGTGAACTTTTGTATTGGGAAAGTCATGCCCGGTGAACTTTTGTATTGGGAAAGTCGTGCCCGGTGAACTTTTGTATTGGGAAAGTCATGCCCGGTGAACTTTTGTATGGGAAAAGTCATCTCCGGTGAACTTTTGTATGGGAAAAGTCTCCTCCGGTGAACTTTTGTATTGGGAAAGTCATCTCCGGTGAACTTTTGTATTGGGAAAGTCATCTCCGGTGAACTTTTGTATTGGGAAAGTCATGCCCGGTGAACTTTTGTTTTGGGAAAGTCATGCCCGGTGAACTTTTGTATTGGGAAAGTCATCTCCGGTGAACTTTTGTATGGGAAAAGTCATCTCCGGTGAACTTTTGTATGGGAAAAGTCATCTCCGGTGAACTTTTGTATTGGGAAAGTCATCTCCGGTGAACTTTTGTATGGGAAAAGTCATCTCCGGTGAACTTTTATATTGGGAAAGTCATCTCCGGTGAACTTTTGTATTGGGAAAGTCATCTCCGGTGAACTTTTGTATGGGAAAAGTCATCTCCGGTGAACTTTTGTATTGGGAAAGTCATCTCCGGTGAACTTTTGTATTGGGAAAGTCATCTCCGGTGAACTTTTGTATGGGAAAAGTCATCTCCGGTGAACTTTTGTATTGGGAAAGTCATCTCCGGTGAACTTTTGTATTGGGAAAGTCATCTCCGGTGAACTTTTGTATTGGGAAAGTCATCTCCGGTGAACTTTTGTATTGGGAAAGTCATGCCCGGTGAACTTTTGTATTGGGAAAGTCATCTCCGGTGAACTTTTGTATGGGAAAAGTCATCTCCGGTGAACTTTTGTATTGGGAAAGTCATCTCCGGTGAACTTTTGTATGGGAAAAGTCATCTCCGGTGAACTTTTGTATTGGGAAAGTCATCTCCGGTGAACTTTTGTATGGGAAAAGTCATCTCCGGTGAACTTTTGTATTGGGAAAGTCATCTCCGGTGAACTTTTGTATGGGAAAAGTCATCTCCGGTGAACTTTTGTATTGGGAAAGTCATCTCCGGTGAACTTTTGTATGGGAAAAGTCATCTCCGGTGAACTTTTGTATTGGGAAAGTCATCTCCGGTGAACTTTTGTATGGGAAAAGTCATCTCCGGTGAACTTTTGTATTGGGAAAGTCATCTCCGGTGAACTTTTGTATGGGAAAAGTCATCTCCGGTGAACTTTTGTATTGGGAAAGTCATCTCCGGTGAACTTTTGTATGGGAAAAGTCATCTCCGGTGAACTTTTGTATTGGGAAAGTCATCTCCGGTGAACTTTTGTATTGGGAAAGTCATCTCCGGTGAACTTTTGTATGGGAAAAGTCATCTCCGGTGAACTTTTGTATTGGGAAAGTCATCTCCGGTGAACTTTTGTATGGGAAAAGTCATCTCCGGTGAACTTTTGTATTGGGAAAGTCATCTCCGGTGAACTTTTGTATGGGAAAAGTCATCTCCGGTGAACTTTTGTATGGGAAAAGTCATCTTCGGTGAACTTTTGTATGGGAAAAGTCATCTCCGGTGAACTTTTGTATTGGGAAAGTCATCTCCGGTGAACTTTTGTATGGGAAAAGTCATCTCCGGTGAACTTTTGTATTGGGAAAGTCATCTCCGGTGAACTTTTGTATGGGAAAAGTCATCTCCGGTGAACTTTTGTATTGGGAAAGTCATCTCCGGTGAACTTTTGTATGGGAAAAGTCATCTCCGGTGAACTTTTGTATTGGGAAAGTCATGCCCGGTGAACTTTTGTATGGGAAAAGTCATCTCCGGTGAACTTTTGTATGGGAAAAGTCATCTCCGGTGAACTTTTGTATTGGGAAAGTCATCTCCGGTGAACTTTTGTATTGGGAAAGTCATCTCCGGTGAACTTTTGTATGGGAAAAGTCATCTCCGGTGAACTTTTGTATTGGGAAAGTCATCGCCGGTGAACTTTTGTATGGGAAAAGTCATCTCCGGTGAACTTTTGTATTGGGAAAGTCATCTCCGGTGAACTTTTGTATGGGAAAAGTCATCTCCGGTGAACTTTTGTATTGGGAAAGTCATCTCCGGTGAACTTTTGTATTGGGAAAGTCATCTCCGGTGAACTTTTGTATGGGAAAAGTCATCTCCGGTGAACTTTTGTATTGGGAAAGTCATCTCCGGTGAACTTTTGTATGGGAAAATCATCTCCGGTGAACTTTTGTATTGGGAAAGTCATCTCCGGTGAACTTTTGTATGGGAAAAGTCATCTCCGGTGAACTTTTGTATGGGAAAAGTCATCTCCGGTGAACTTTTGTATTGGGAAAGTCATGCCCGGTGAACTTTTGTGTTGGGAAAGTCATGCCCGGTGAACTTTTGTATTGGGAAAGTCATGCCCGGTGAACTTTTGTATGGGAAAAGTCATCTTCGGTGAACTTTTGTATGGGAAAAGTCATCTCCGGTGAACTTTTGTATTGGGAAAGTCATCTCCGGTGAACTTTTGTATTGGGAAAGTCATCTCCGGTGAACTTTTGTATTGGGAAAGTCATGCCCGGTGAACTTTTGTTTTGGGAAAGTCATGCCCGGTGAACATTTGTATTGAGAAAGTCATCTCCGATGAACTTTTGTATGGGAAAAGTCATCTCCGGTGAACTTTTGTATTGGGAAAGTCATCTCCGGTGAACTTTTGTATGGGAAAAGTCATCTCCGGTGATCTTTTGTATTGGGAAAGTCATCTCCGGTGAACTTTTGTATGGGAAAGTCATCTCCGGTGAACTTTTGTATGGGAAAAGTCATCTCCGGTGAACTTTTGTATGGGAAAAGTCATCTCCGGTGAACTTTTGTATTGGGAAAGTCATCTCCGGTGAACTTTTGTATTGGGAAAGTCATCTCCGGTGAACTTTTGTATGGGAAAAGTCATCTCCGGTGAACTTTTGTATTGGGAAAGTCATCTCCGGTGAACTTTTGTATGGGAAAAGTCATCTCCGGTGAACTTTTGTATTGGGAAAGTCATCTCCGGTGAACTTTTGTATGGGAAAGTCATCTCCGGTGAACTTTTGTATTGGGAAAGTCATGCCCGGTGAACTTTTGTATTGGGAAAGTCGTGCCCGGTGAACTTTTGTATTGGGAAAGTCATCTCCGGTGAACTTTTGTATTGGGAAAGTCATGCCCGGTGAACTTTTGTATGGGAAAATCATCTCCGGTGAACTTTTGTATTGGGAAAGTCATCTCCGGTGAACTTTTGTATTGGGAAAGTCATCTCCGGTGAACTTTTGTATTGGGAAAGTCATCTCCGGTGAACTTTTGTATTGGGAAAGTCATGCCCGGTGAACTTTTGTATTGGGAAAGTCATGCTCGGTGAACTTTTGTATTGGGAAAGTCGTGCCCGGTGAACTTTTGTATTGGGAAAGTCATGCCCGGTGAACTTTTGTATTGGGAAAGTCATGCCCGGTGAACTTTTATATTGGGAAAGTCATCTCCGGTGAACTTTTGTATTGGGAAAGTCATCTCCGGTGAACTTTTGTATTGGGAAAGTCATCTCCGGTGAACTTTTGTATGGGAAAGTCATCTCCGGTGAACTTTTGTATGGGAAAAGTCATCTCCGGTGAACTTTTGTATTGGGAAAGTCATCTCCGGTGAACTTTTGTATTGGGAAAGTCATCTCCGGTGAACTTTTGTATGGGAAAAGTCATCTCCGGTGAACTTTTGTATGGGAAAAGTCATCTCCGCTGAACTTTTGTATTGGGAAAGTCATGCCCGGTGAACTTTTGTATTGGGAAAGTCATCTCCGGTGAACTTTTGTATTGGGAAAGTCATGCCCGGTGAACTTTTGTATTGGGAAAGTCATCTCCGGTGAACTTTTGTATTTGGAAAGTCATCTCCGGTGAACTTTTGTATTGGGAAAGTCGTGCCCGGTGAACTTTTGTATTGGGAAAGTCATCTCCGGTGAACTTTTGTATGGGAAAAGTCATCTCCGGTGAACTTTTTATTGGGAAAGTCATCTCCGGTGAACTTTTGTATGGGAAAAGTCATCTCCGGTGAACTTTTGTATTGGGAAAGTCATCTCCGGTGAACTTTTGTATTGGGAAAGTCATCTCCGGTGAACTTTTGTATGGGAAAAGTCATCTCCGGTGAACTTTTGTATTGGGAAAGTCATGCCCGGTGAACTTTTGTATTGGGAAAGTCATCTCCGGTGAACTTTTGTATGGGAAAAGTCATCTCCGGTGAACTTTTGTATTGGGAAAGTCATCTCCGGTGAACTTTTGTATTGGGAAAGTCATCTCCGGTGAACTTTTGTATGGGAAAAGTCATCTCCGGTGAACTTTTGTATTGGGAAAGTCATCTCCGGTGAACTTTTGTATTGGGAAAGTCATCTCCGGTGAACTTTTGTATGGGAAAAGTCATCTCCTGTGAACTTTTGTATTGGGAAAGTCATCTCCGGTGAACTTTTGTATTGGGAAAGTCATCTCCGGTGAACTTTTGTATGGGAAAAGTCATCTCCGGTGAACTTTTGTATTGGGAAAGTCATGCCCGGTGAACTTTTGTATTAGGAAAGTCATCTCCGGTGAACTTTTGTATGGGAAAAGTCATCTCCGGTGAACTTTTGTATTGGGAAAGACATCTCCGGTGAACTTTTGTATTGGGAAACTCATCTCCGTTGAACTTTTGTATTGGGAAAGTCATCTCCGGTGAACTTTTGTATCGGAAAAGTCATCTCCGGTGAACTTTTGTATGGGAAAAGTCATCTCCGGTGAACTTTTGTATTGGGAAAGTCATCTCCGGTGAACTTTTGTATGGGAAAAGTCATCTCCGGTGAACTTTTGTATTGGGAAAGGCATCTCCGGTGAACTTTTGTATTGGGAAAGTCATCTCCGGTGAACTTTTATATTGGGAATGTCATCTCCGGTGAACTTTTGTATTGGGAAAGTCATCTCCGGTGAACTTTTGTATGGGAAAAGTCATCTCCGGTGAACTTTTGTATTGGGAAAGTCATCTCCGGTGAACTTTTGTATTGGGAAAGTCATCTCCGGTGAACTTTTGTATGGGAAAAGTCATCTCCGGTGAACTTTTGTATTGGGAAAGTCATCTCCGGTGAACTTTTGTATGGGAAAAGTCGTGCCCGGTGAACTTTTGTATTGGGAAAGTCATGCCCGGTGAACTTTTGTATTGGGAAAGTCATCTCCGGTGAACTTTTGTATGGGAAAAGTCATCTCCGGTGAACTTTTGTATGGGAAAAGTCATCTCCGGTGAACTTTTGTATGGGAAAAGTCATCTCCGGTGAACTTTTGTATTGGGAAAGTCATGCCCGGTGAACTTTTGTATTGGGAAAGTCATGCCCGGTGAA
The DNA here is from genome assembly GCF_047663935.1 of Musca autumnalis. Lineage (NCBI taxonomy): Eukaryota > Metazoa > Arthropoda > Insecta > Diptera > Muscidae > Musca > Musca autumnalis. The sequence continues at coordinate 256,555 of NW_027411648.1, read as the reverse complement.
CTTTTATATTGGGAAAGTCATCTCCGGTGAACTTTTGTATTGGGAAAGTCATCTCCGGTGAACTTTTGTATTGGGAAAGTCATCTCCGGTGAACTTTTGTATGGGAAAAGTCATCTCCGGTGAACTTTTGTATTGGGAAAGTCATCTCCGGTGAACTTTTGTATTGGGAAAGTCATCTCCGGTGAACTTTTGTATGGGAAAAGTCATCTCCGGTGAACTTTTGTATTGGGAAAGTCATCTCCGGTGAACTTTTGTATTGGGAAAGTCATCTCCGGTGAACTTTTGTATGGGAAAAGTCATCTCCGGTGAACTTTTGTATTGGGAAAGTCATGCCTGGTGAACTTTTGTATTGGGAAAGTCATCTCCGGTGAACTTTTGTATTGGGAAAGTCATCTCCGGTGAACTTTTGTATTGGGAAAGTCATCTCCGGTGAACTTTTGTATTGGGAAAGTCATCTCCGGTGAACTTTTGTATTGGGAAAGTCATCTCCGGTGAACTTTTGTATGGGAAAAGTCATCTCCGGTGAACTTTTGTATTGGGAAAGTCATCTCCGGTGAACTTTTGTATGGGAAAAGTCATCTGCGGTGAACTTTTGTATTGGGAAAGTCATCTCCGGTGAACTTTTGTATTGGGAAAGTCATCTCCGGTGAACTTTTGTATTGGGAAAGTCATCTCCGGTGAACTTTTGTATGGGAAAAGTCATCTCCGGTGAACTTTTATATTGGGAAAGTCATCTCCGGTGAACTTTTGTATTGGGAAAGTCGTGCCCGGTGAACTTTTGTATTGGGAAAGTCATCTCCGGTGAACTTTTGTATTGGGAAAGTCATCTCCGGTGAACTTTTGTATTGGGAAAAGTCATCTCCGGTGAACTTTTGTATGGGAAAAGTCATCTCCGGTGAACTTTTGTATTGGGAAAGTCATCTCCGGTGAACTTTTGTATTGGGAAAGTCATCTCCGGTGAACTTTTGTATGGGAAAAGTCATCTCCGGTGAACTTTTGTATTGGGAAGTCATCTCCGGTGAACTTTTGTATTGGGAAAGTCATCTCCGGTGAACTTTTGTATGGGAAAAGTCATCTCCGGTGAACTTTTGTATTGGGAAAGTCATCTCCGGTGAACTTTTGTATTGGGAAAGTCATCTCCGGTGAACTTTTGTATGGGAAAAGTCATCTCCGGTGAACTTTTGTATGGGAAAAGTCATGCCCGGTGAACTTTTGTATTTGGAAAGTCATGCCCGGTGAACTTTTGTATTGGGAAAGTCATGCCCGGTGAACTTTTGTATTGGGAAAGTCATGCCCGGTGAACTTTTGTATGGGAAAAGTCATCTCCGGTGAACTTTTGTATGGGAAAAGTCATCTCCGGTGAACTTTTGTATTGGGAAAGTCATCTCCGGTGAACTTTTATATTGGGAAAGTCATCTCCGGTGAACTTTTGTATTGGGAAAGTCATGCCCGGTGAACTTTTGTTTTGGGAAAGTCATGCCCGGTGAACTTTTGTATTGGAAAAGTCATCTCCGGTGAACTTTTGTATGGGAAAAGTCATCTCCGGTGAACTTTTGTATTGGGAAAGTCATCTCCGGTGAACTTTTGTATGGGAAAAGTCATCTCCGGTGAACTTTTGTATTGGGAAAGTCATCTCCGGTGAACTTTTGTATGGGAAAAGTCATCTCCGGTGAACTTTTGTATTGGGAAAGTCATCTCCGGTGAACTTTTGTATGGGAAAAGTCATCTCCGGTGAACTTTTGTATTGGGAAAGTCATCTCCGGTGAACTTTTGTATTGGGAAAGTCATCTCCGGTGAACTTTTGTATTGGGAAAGTCATCTCCGGTGAACTTTTGTATGGGAAAAGTCATCTCCGGTGAACTTTTGTATTGGGAAAGTCATCTCCGGTGAACTTTTGTATTGGGAAAGTCATCTCCGGTGAACTTTTGTATTGGGAAAGTCATGCCCGGTGAACTTTTGTATTGGGAAAGTCATCCCCGGTGAACTTTTGTATGGGAAAAGTCATCTCCGGTGAACTTTTGTATTGGGAAAGTCATCTCCGGTGAACTTTTGTATTGGGAAAGTCATGCCCGGTGAACTTTTGTATTGGGAAAGTCATCTCCGGTGAACTTTTGTATTGGGAAAGTCATATCCGGTGAACTTTTGTATGGGAAAAGTCATCTCCGGTGAACTTTTGTATTGGGAAAGTCATCTCCTGTGAACTTTTGTATTGGGAAAGTCATGCCCGGTGAACTTTTGTATTGGGAAAGTCATCTCCGGTGAACTTTTGTATTGGGAAAGTCATCTCCGGTGAACTTTTGTATTGGGAAAGTCATCTCCGGTGAACTTTTGTATGGGAAAAGTCATCTCCGGTGAACTTTTGTATTGGGAAAGTCATCTCCGGTGAACTTTTGTATTGGGAAAGTCATCTCCGGTGAACTTTTGTATGGGAAAAGTCATCTCCGGTGAACTTTTGTATTGGGAAAGTCATCTCCGGTGAACTTTTGTATTGGGAAAGTCATGCCCGGTGAACTTTTGTATTGGGAAAGTCATGCCCGGTGAACTTTTGTATTGGGAAAGTCATCTCCGGTGAACTTTTGTATTGGGAAAGTCATCTCCGGTGAACTTTTGTATGGGAAAAGTCATCTCCGGTGAACTTTTGTATTGGGAAAGTCATCTCCGGTGAACTTTTGTATGGGAAAAGTCATTTCCGGTGAACTTTTGTATTGGGAAAGTCATCTCCGGTGAACTTTTGTATGGGAAAAGTCATCTCCGGTGAACTTTTGTATTGGGAAAGTCATCTCCGGTGAACTTTTGTATTGGGAAAGTCATCTCCGGTGAACTTTTGTATTGGGAAAGTCATCTCCGGTGAACTTTTGTATTGGGAAAGTCATGCCCGGTGAACTTTTGTATTGGGAAAGTCATGCCCGGTGAACTTTTATATTGGGAAAGTCATGCCCGGTGAACTTTTGTATTGGGAAAGTCATCTCCGGTGAACTTTTGTATTGGGAAAGTCATGCCCGGTGAACTTTTGTATTGGGAAAGTCATCTCCGGTGAACTTTTGTATTGGGAAAGTCATCTCCGGTGAACTTTTTATTGGGAAAGTCATCTCCGGTGAACTTTTGTATGGGAAAAGTCATCTCCGGTGAACTTTTGTATTGGGAAAGTCATCTCCGGTGAACTTTTGTATTGGGAAAGTCATCTCCGGTGAACTTTTGTATGGGAAAAGTCATCTCCGGTGAACTTTTGTATTGGGAAAGTCATCTCCGGTGAACTTTTGTATTGAGAAAGTCATCTCCGGTGAACTTTTGTATGGGAAAAGTCATCTCCGGTGAACTTTTGTATTGGGAAAGTCATCTCCGGTGAACTTTTGTATTGGGAAAGTCATCTCCGGTGAACTTTTGTATGGGAAAAGTCATCTCCGGTGAACTTTTGTATTAGGAAAAGTCATCTCCGGTGAACTTTTGTATTGGGAAAGTCATCTCCGGTGAACTTTTGTATGGGAAAAGTCATCTCCGGTGAACTTTTGTATTGGGAAAGTCATCTCCGGTGAACTTTTGTATGGGAAAAGTCATCTCCGGTGAACTTTTGTATTGGGAAAGTCATCTCCGGTGAACTTTTGTATTGGGAAAGTCATCTCCGGTGAACTTTTGTATGGGAAAAGTCATCTCCGGTGAACTTTTGTATTGGGAAAGTCATCTACGGTGAACTTTTGTATGGGAAAAGTCATCTCCGGTGAACTTTTGTATTGGGAAAGTCATGCCCGGTGAACTTTTGTATTGGGAAAGTCATGCCCGGTGAACTTTTGTATTGGGAAAGTCATCTCCGGTGAACTTTTGTATGGGAAAAGTCATCTCCGGTGAACTTTTGTATTGGGAAAGTCATCTCCGGTGAACTTTTGTATTGGGAAAGTCATGCCCGGTGAACTTTTGTATTGGGAAAGTCATCTCCGGTGAACTTTTGTATTGGGAAAGTCATCTCCGGTGAACTTTTGTATTGGGAAAGTCATCTCCGGTGAACTTTTGTATGGGAAAAGTCATCTCCGGTGAACTTTTGTATTGGGAAAGTCATCTCCGGTGAACTTTTGTATTGGGAAAGTCATCTCCGGTGAACTTTTGTATGGGAAAAGTCATCTCCGGTGAACTTTTGTATTGGGAAAGTCATCTCCGGTGAACTTTTGTATTGGGAAAGTCATGCCCGGTGAACTTTTGTATTAGGAAAGTCATGCCCGGTGAACTTTTGTATTGGGAAAGTCATCTCCGGTGAACTTTTGTATTGGGAAAGTCATCTCCGGTGAACTTTTTTATGGGAAAAATCATCTCCGGTGAACTTTTGTATTGGGAAAGTCATCTCCGGTGAACTTTTGTATGGGAAAAGTCATTTCCGGTGAACTTTTGTATTGGGAAAGTCATCTCCGGTGAACTTTTGTATGGGAAAAGTCATCTCCGGTGAACTTTTGTATTGGGAAAGTCATCTCCGGTGAACTTTTGTATTGGGAAAGTCATCTCCGGTGAACTTTTGTATTGGGAAAGTCATCTCCGGTGAACTTTTGTATTGTATTGGGAAAGTCATGCCCGGCGAACTTTTGTATTGGGAAAGTCATGCCCGGTGAACTTTTTATATTGGGAAAGTCATGCCCGGTGAACTTTTGTATTGGGAAAGTCATCTCCGGTGAACTTTTGTATTGGGAAAGTCATGCCCGGTGAACTTTTGTATTGGGAAAGTCATCTCCGGTGAACTTTTGTATTGGGAAAGTCATCTCCGGTGAACTTTTGTATTGGGAAAGTCATCTCCGGTGAACTTTTGTATGGAAAAGTCATCTCCGGTGAACTTTTGTATTGGGAAAGTCATCTCCGGTGAACTTTTGTATTGGGAAAGTCATCTCCGGTGAACTTTTGTATGGGAAAAGTCATCTCCGGTGAACTTTTGTATTGGGAAAAGTCATCTCCGGTGAACTTTTGTATTGGGAAAGTCATCTCCGGTGAACTTTTGTATGGGAAAAGTCATCTCCGGTGAACTTTTGTATTGGGAAAGTCATCTCCGGTGAACTTTTGTATTGGGAAAGTCATCTCCGGTGAACTTTTGTATGGGAAAAGTCATCTCCGGTGAACTTTTGTATTGGGAAAGTCATCTCCGGTGAACTTTTGTATGGGAAAAGTCATCTCCGGTGAACTTTTGTATTGGGAAAGTCATGCCCGGTGAACTTTTGTATTGGGAAAGTCATGCCCGGTGAACTTTTGTATTGGGAAAGTCATCTCCGGTGAACTTTTGTATGGGAAAAGTCATCTCCGGTGAACTTTTGTATTGGGAAAGTCATCTCCGGTGAACTTTTGTATTGGGAAAGTCATGCCCGGTGAACTTTTGTATTGGGAAAGTCATCTCCGGTGAACTTTTGTATTGGGAAAGTCATCTCCGGTGAACTTTTGTATGGGAAAAGTCATCTCCGGTGAACTTTTGTATTGGGAAAGTCATCTCCGGTGAACTTTTGTATTGGGAAAGTCATCTCCGGTGAACTTTTGTATGGGAAAAGTCATCTCCGGTGAACTTTTGTATTGGGAAAGTCATCTCCGGTGAACTTTTGTATTGGGAAAGTCATGCCCGGTGAACTTTTGTATTGGGAAAGTCATGCCCGGTGAACTTTTGTATTGGGAAAGTCATCTCCGGTGAACTTTTGTATTGGGAAAGTCATCTCCGGTGAACTTTTGTATGGGAAAAGTCATCTCCGGTGAACTTTTGTATTGGGAAAGTCATCTCCGGTGAACTTTTGTATGGGAAAAGTCATTTCCGGTGAACTTTTGTATTGGGAAAGTCATCTCCGGTGAACTTTTGTATGGGAAAAGTCATCTCCGGTGAACTTTTGTATTGGGAAAGTCATCTCCGGTGAACTTTTGTATTGGGAAAGTCATCTCCGGTGAACTTTTGTATTGGGAAAGTCATCTCCGGTGAACTTTTGTATTGGGAAAGTCATGCCCGGTGAACTTTTGTATTGGGAAAGTCATGCCCGGTGAACTTTTATATTGGGAAAGTCATGCCCGGTGAACTTTTGTATTGGGAAAGTCATCTCCGGTGAACTTTTGTGTTGGGAAAGTCATGCCCGGTGAACTTTTGTATTGGGAAAGTCATCTCCGGTGAACTTTTGTATTGGGAAAGTCATCTCCGGTGAACTTTTGTATTGGGAAAGTCATCTCCGGTGAACTTTTGTATGGGAAAAGTCATCTCCGGTGAACTTTTGTATTGGGAAAGTCATCTCCGGTGAACTTTTGTATTGGGAAAGTCATCTCCGGTGAACTTTTGTATGGGAAAAGTCATCTCCGGTGAACTTTTGTATTGGGAAAGTCATCTCCGGTGAACTTTTGTATTGGGAAAGTCATCTCCGGTGAACTTTTGTATGGGAAAAGTCATCTCCGGTGAACTTTTGTATTGGGAAAGTCATCTCCGGTGAACTTTTGTATTGGGAAAGTCATCTCCGGTGAACTTTTGTATGGGAAAAGTCATCTCCGGTGAACTTTTGTATTGGGAAAAGTCATCTCCGGTGAACTTTTGTATTGGGAAAGTCATCTCCGGTGAACTTTTGTATGCGAAAAGTCATCTCCGGTGAACTTTTGTATTGGGAAAGTCATCTCCGGTGAACTTTTGTATGGGAAAAGTCATCTCCGGTGAACTTTTGTATTGGGAAAGTCATCTCCGGTGAACTTTTGTATTGGGAAAGTCATCTCCGGTGAACTTTTGTATGGGAAAAGTCATCTCCGGTGAACTTTTGTATTGGGAAAGTCATCTCCGGTGAACTTTTGTATGGGAAAAGTCATCTCCGGTGAACTTTTGTATTGGGAAAGTCATGCCCGGTGAACTTTTGTATTGGGAAAGTCATGCCCGGTGAACTTTTGTATTGGGAAAGTCATGCCCGGTGAACTTTTGTATTGGGAAAGTCGTGCCCGGTGAACTTTTGTATTGGGAAAGTCATGCCCGGTGAACTTTTGTATTGGGAAAGTCATCTCCGGTGAACTTTTGTATTGGGAAAGTCATCTCCGGTGAACTTTTGTATGGGAAAAGTCATCTCCGGTGAACTTTTGTATTGGGAAAGTCATCTCCGGTGAACTTTTGTATGGGAAAAGTCATCTCCGGTGAACTTTTGTATGGGAAAAGTCATCTCCGGTGAACTTTTGTATTGGGAAAGTCATCTCCGGTGAACTTTTGTATGGGAAAAGTCATCTCCGGTGAACTTTTGTATTGGGAAAGTCATCTCCGGTGAACTTTTGTATGGGAAAAGTCATCTCCGGTGAACTTTTGTATTGGGAAAGTCATCTCCGGTGAACTTTTGTATTGGGAAAGTCATCTCCGGTGAACTTTTGTATTGGGAAAGTCATCTCCGGTGAACTTTTGTATGGGAAAAGTCATCTCCGGTGAACTTTTGTATTGGGAAAGTCATCTCCGGTGAACTTTTGTATTGGGAAAGTCATCTCCGGTGAACTTTTGTATGGGAAAAGTCATCTCCGGTGAACTTTTGTATTGGGAAAAGTCATCTCCGGTGAACTTTTGTATGGGAAAAGTCATCTCCGGTGAACTTTTGTATTTGGAAAGTCATCTCCGGTGAGCTTTTGTATGGGAAAAGTCATCTCCGGTGAACTTTTGTATTGGGAAAGTCATCTCCGGTGAACTTTTGTATTGGGAAAGTCATCTCCGGTGAACTTTTGTATTGGGAAAGTCATCTCCGGTGAACTTTTGTATTGGGAAAGTCATCTCCGGTGAACTTTTGTATTGGGAAAGTCATCTCCGGTGAACTTTTGTATTGGGAAAGTCATCTCCGGTGAACTTTTGTATGGGAAAAGTCATCTCCGGTGAACTTTTGTATTGGGAAAGTCATCTCCGGTGAACTTTTGTATGGGAAAAGTCATCTCCGGTGAACTTTTGTATGGGAAGAGTCATCTCCGGTGAACTTTTGTATTGGGAAAGTCATCTCCGGTGAACTTTTGTATGGGAAAAGTCATCTCCGGTGAACTTTTGTATGGGAAAAGTCATCTCCGGTGAACTTTTGTATTGGGAAAGTCATCTCCGGTGAACTTTTGTATTGGGAAAGTCATCTCCGGTGAACTTTTGTATGGGAAAAGTCATCTCCGGTGAACTTTTGTATTGGGAAAGTCATCTCCGGTGAACTTTTGTATGGGAAAAGTCATTTCCGGTGAACTTTTGTATTGGGAAAGTCATCTCCGGTGAACTTTTGTATGGGAAAGTCATCTCCGGTGAACTTTTGTATTGGGAAAGTCATCTCCGGTGAACTTTTGTATTGGGAAAGTCATCTCCGGTGAACGTTTGTATTGGGAAAGTCATCTCCGGTGAACTTTTGTATTGGGAAAGTCATGCCCGGTGAACTTTTGTATTGGGAAAGTCATGCCCGGTGAACTTTTATATTGGGAAAGTCATGCCCGGTGAACTTTTGTATTGGGAAAGTCATCTCCGGTGAACTTTTGTGTTGGGAAAGTCATGCCCGGTGAACTTTTGTATTGGGAAAGTCATCTCCGGTGAACTTTTGTATTGGGAAAGTCATCTCCGGTGAACTTTTGTATTGGGAAAGTCATCTCCGGTGAACTTTTGTATGGGAAAAGTCATCTCCGGTGAACTTTTGTATTGGGAAAGTCATCTCCGGTGAACTTTTGTATTGGGAAAGTCATCTCCGGTGAACTTTTGTATGGGAAAAGTCATCTCCGGTGAACTTTTGTATTGGGAAAGTCATCTCCGGTGAACTTTTGTATTGGGAAAGTCATCTCCGGTGAACTTTTGTATGGGAAAAGTCATCTCCGGTGAACTTTTGTATTGGGAAAGTCATCTCCGGTGAACTTTTGTATTGGGAAAGTCATCTCCGGTGAACTTTTGTATGGGAAAAGTCATCTCCGGTGAACTTTTGTATTGGGAAAAGTCATCTCCGGTGAACTTTTGTATTGGGAAAGTCATCTCCGGTGAACTTTTGTATGCGAAAAGTCATCTCCGGTGAACTTTTGTATTGGGAAAGTCATCTCCGGTGAACTTTTGTATGGGAAAAGTCATCTCCGGTGAACTTTTGTATTGGGAAAGTCATCTCCGGTGAACTTTTGTATTGGGAAAGTCATCTCCGTTGAACTTTTGTATGGGAAAAGTCATCTCCGGTGAACTTTTGTATTGGGAAAGTCATCTCCGGTGAACTTTTGTATGGGAAAAGTCATCTCCGGTGAACTTTTGTATTGGGAAAGTCATGCCCGGTGAACTTTTGTATTGGGAAAGTCATGCCCGGTGAACTTTTGTATTGGGAAAGTCATGCCCGGTGAACTTTTGTATTGGGAAAGTCGTGCCCGGTGAACTTTTGTATTGGGAAAGTCATGCCCGGTGAACTTTTGTATTGGGAAAGTCATCTCCGGTGAACTTTTGTATTGGGAAAGTCATCTCCGGTGAACTTTTGTATGGGAAAAGTCATCTCCGGTGAACTTTTGTATTGGGAAAGTCATCTCCGGTGAACTTTTGTATGGGAAAAGTCATCTCCGGTGAACTTTTGTATGGGAAAAGTCATCTCCGGTGAACTTTTGTATTGGGAAAGTCATCTCCGGTGAACTTTTGTATGGGAAAAGTCATCTCCGGTGAACTTTTGTATTGGGAAAGTCATCTCCGGTGAACTTTTGTATGGGAAAAGTCATCTCCGGTGAACTTTTGTATTGGGAAAGTCATCTCCGGTGAACTTTTGTATTGGGAAAGTCATCTCCGGTGAACTTTTGTATGGGAAAAGTCATCTCCGGTGAACTTTTGTATTGGGAAAGTCATCACCGGTGAACTTTTGTATTGGGAAAGTCATCTCCGGTGAACTTTTGTATGGGAAAAGTCATCTCCGGTGAACTTTTGTATTGGGAAAGTCATCTCCGGTGAACTTTTGTATTGGGAAAGTCATCTCCGGTGAACTTTTGTATGGGAAAAGTCATCTCCGGTGAACTTTTGTATTGGGAAAAGTCATCTCCGGTGAACTTTTGTATGGGAAAAGTCATCTCCGGTGAACTTTTGTATTTGGAAAGTCATCTCCGGTGAGCTTTTGTATGGGAAAAGTCATCTCCGGTGAACTTTTGTATTGGGAAAGTCATCTCCGGTGAACTTTTGTATTGGGAAAGTCATCTCCGGTGAACTTTTGTATTGGGAAAGTCATCTCCGGTGAACTTTTGTATTGGGAAAGTCATCTCCGGTGAACTTTTGTATTGGGAAAGTCATCTCCGGTGAACTTTTGTATTGGGAAAGTCATCTCCGGTGAACTTTTGTATGGGAAAAGTCATCTCCGGTGAACTTTTGTATTGGGAAAGTCATCTCCGGTGAACTTTTGTATGGGAAAAGTCATCTCCGGTGAACTTTTGTATGGGAAGAGTCATCTCCGGTGAACTTTTGTATTGGGAAAGTCATCTCCGGTGAACTTTTGTATGGGAAAAGTCATCTCCGGTGAACTTTTGTATTGGGAAAGTCATCTCCGGTGAACTTTTGTATGGGAAAAGTCATCTCCGGTGAACTTTTGTATTGGGAAAGTCATCTCCGGTGAACTTTTGTATTGGGAAAGTCATCTCCGGTGAACTTTTGTATGGGAAAAGTCATCTCCGGTGAACTTTTGTATTGGGAAAGTCATCTCCGGTGAACTTTTGTATTGGGAAAGTCATCTCCGGTGAACTTTTGTATGGGAAAAGTCATCTCCGGTGAACTTTTGTATTGGGAAAGTCATCTCCGGTGAACTTTTGTATTGGGAATGTCATCTCCGGTGAACTTTTGTATGGGAAAAGTCATCTCCGGTGAACTTTTGTATTGGGAAAAGTCATCTCCGGTGAACTTTTGTATTGGGAAAGTCATCTCCGGTGAACTTTTGTATTGGGAAAGTCATCTCCGGTGAACTTTTGTATGGGAAAAGTCATCTCCGGTGAACGTTTGTATTGGGAAAGTCATCTCCGGTGAACTTTTGTATGGGAAAAGTCATCTCCGGTGAACTTTTGTATTGGGAAAGTCATCTCCGGTGAACTTTTGTATTGGGAAAGTCATCTCCGGTGAACTTTTGTATTGGGAAAGTCATCTCCGGTGAACTTTTGTATTGGGAAAGTCATCTCCGGTGAACTTTTGTATTGGGAAAGTCATCTCCGGTGAACTTTTGTATGGGAAAAGTCATCTCCGGTGAACTTTTGTATTGGGAAAGTCATCTCCGGTGAACTTTTGTATGGGAAAAGTCATCTCCGGTGAACTTTTGTATTGGGAAAGTCATCTCCGGTGAACTTTTGTATGGGAAAAGTCATCTCCGGTGAACTTTTGTATTGGGAAAGTCATCTCCGGTGAACTTTTGTGTGGGAAAAGTCATCTCCGGTGAACTTTTGTATTGGGAAAGTCATCTCCGGTGAACTTTTGTATTGGGAAAGTCATCTCCGGTGAACTTTTGTATTGGGAAAGTCATCTCCGGTGAACTTTTGTATGGGAAAAGTCATCTCCGGTGAACTATTGTATTGGGAAAGTCATCTCCGGTGAACTTTTGTATTGGGAAAGTCATGCCCGGTGAACTTTTGTGTTGGGAAAGTCATGCCCGGTGAACTTTTGTATTGGGAAAGTCATGCCCGGTGAACTTTTGTATTGGGAAAGTCGTGCCCGGTGAACTTTTGTATTGGGAAAGTCATGCCCGGTGAACTTTTATATTGGGAAAGTCATCTCCGGTGAACTTTTGTATTGGGAAAGTCATCTCCGGTGAACTTTTGTATTGGGAAAGTCATCTGCGGTGAACTTTTGTATGGGAAAAGTCATCTCCGGTGAACTTTTGTATTGGGAAAGTCATCTCCGGTGAACTTTTGTATGGGAAAAGTCATCTCCGGTGAACTTTTGTATTGGGAAAGTCATCTCCGGTGAACTTTTGTATTGGGAAAGTCATCTCCGGTGAACTTTTGTATGGGAAAAGTCATCTCCGGTGAACTTTTGTATTGGGAAAGTCATCTCCGGTGAACTTTTGTATGGGAAAAGTCATCTCCGGTGAACTTTTGTATTGGGAAAGTCATGCCCGGTGAACTTTTGTATTGGGAAAGTCATGCCCGGTGAACTTTTATATTGGGAAAGTCATGCCCGGTGAACTTTTGTATTGGGAAAGTCATCTCCGGTGAACTTTTGTATTGGGAAAGTCATGCCCGGTGAACTTTTGTATTGGGAAAGTCATCTCCGGTGAACCTTTGTATTGGGAAAGTCATCTCCGGTGAACTTTTGTATTGGGAAAGTCATCTCCGGTGAACTTTTGTATGGGAAAAGTCATCTCCGGTGAACTTTTGTATTGGGAAAGTCATCTCCGGTGAACTTTTGTATTGGGAAAGTCATCTCCGGTGAACTTTTGTATGGGAAAAGTCATCTCCGGTGAACTTTTGTATTGGGAAAGTCATCTCCGGTGAACTTTTGTATTGGGAAAGTCATCTCCGGTGAACTTTTGTATGGGAAAAGTCATCTCCGGTGAACTTTTGTATTGGGAAAGTCATCTCCGGTAAACTTTTGTATTGGGAAAGTCATCTCCGGTGAACTTTTGTATGGGAAAAGTCATCTCCGGTGAACTTTTGTATTGGGAAAAGTCATCTCCGGTGAACTTTTGTATTGGGAAAGTCATCTCCGGTGAACTTTTGTATGGGAAAAGTCATCTCCGGTGAACTTTTGTATTGGGAAAGTCATCTCCGGTGAACTTTTGTATGGGAAAAGTCATCTCCGGTGAACTTTTGTATTGGGAAAGTCATCTCCGGTGAACTTTTGGAAAGTCATCTCCGGTGAACTTTTGTATGGGAAAAGTCATCTCCGGTGAACTTTAGTATTGGGAAAGTCATCTCCAGTGAACTTTTGTATGGGAAAAGTCATCTCCGGTGAACTTTTGTATTGGGAAAGTCATGCCCGGTGAACTTTTGTATTGGGAAAGTCATGCCCGGTGAACTTTTGTATTGGGAAAGTCATGCCCGGTGAACTTTTGTATTGGGAAAGTCGTGCCCGGTGAACTTTTGTATTGGGAAAGTCATGCCCGGTGAACTTTTGTATTGGGAAAGTCATCTCCGGTGAACTTTTGTATTGGGAAAGTCATCTCCGGTGAACTTTTGTATGGGAAAAGTCATCTCCGGTGAACTTTTGTATTGGGAAAGTCATCTCCGGTGAACTTTTGTATGGGAAAAGTCATCTCCGGTGAACTTTTGTATGGGAAAAGTCATCTCCGGTGAACTTTTGTATTGGGAAAGTCATCTCCGGTGAACTTTTGTATGGGAAAAGTCATCTCCGGTGAACTTTTGTATTGGGAAAGTCATCTCCGGTGAACTTTTGTATGGGAAAAGTCATCTCCGGTGAACTTTTGTATTGGGAAAGTCATCTCCGGTGAACTTTTGTATTGGGAAAGTCATCTCCGGTGAACTTTTGTATGGGAAAAGTCATCTCCGGTGAACTTTTGTATTGGGAAAGTCATCTCCGGTGAACTTTTGTATTGGGAAAGTCATCTCCGGTGAACTTTTGTATGGGAAAAGTCATCTCCGGTGAACTTTTGTATTGGGAAAGTCATCTCCGGTGAACTTTTGTATTGGGAAAGTCATCTCCGGTGAACTTTTGTATGGGAAAAGTCATCTCCGGTGAACTTTTGTATTGGGAAAAGTCATCTCCGGTGAACTTTTGTATTGGGAAAGTCATCTCCGGTGAACTTTTGTATTGGGAAAGTCATCTCCGGTGAACTTTTGTATGGGAAAAGTCATCTCCGGTGAACTTTTGTATTGGGAAAGTCATCTCCGGTGAACTTTTGTATGGGAAAAGTCATCTCCGGTGAACTTTTGTATTGGGAAAGTCATCTCCGGTGAACTTTTGTATTGGGAAAGTCATCTCCGGTGAACTTTTGTATTGGGAAAGTCATCTCCGGTGAACTTTTGTATTGGGAAAGTCATCTCCGGTGAACTTTTGTATTGGGAAAGGCATCTCCGGTGAACTTTTGTATTGGGAAAGTCATCTCCGGTGAACTTTTGTATGGGAAAAGTCATCTCCGGTGAACTTTTGTATTGGGAAAGTCATCTCCGGTGAACTTTTGTATGGGAAAAGTCATCTCCGGTGAACTTTTGTATGGGAAGAGTCATCTCCGGTGAACTTTTGTATTGGGAAAGTCATCTCCGGTGAACTTTTGTATGGGAAAAGTCATCTCCGGTGAACTTTTGTATTGGGAAAGTCATCTCCGGTGAACTTTTGTATGGGAAAAGTCATCTCCGGTGAACTTTTGTATTGGTAAAGTCATCTCCGGTGAACTTTTGTATTGGGAAAGTCATCTCCGGTGAACTTTTGTATGGGAAAAGTCATCTCCGGTGAACTTTTGTATTGGGAAAGTCATCTCCGGTGAACTTTTGTATTGGGAAAGTCATCTCCGGTGAACTTTTGTATGGGAAAAGTCATCTCCGGTGAACTTTTGTATTGGGAAAGTCATCTCCGGTGAACTTTTGTATTGGGAAAGTCATCTCCGGTGAACTTTTGTATGGGAAAAGTCATCTCCGGTGAACTTTTGTATTGGGAAAAGTCATCTCCGGTGAACTTTTGTATTGGGAAAGTCATCTCCGGTGAACTTTTGTATTGGGAAAGTCATCTCCGGTGAACTTTTGTATGGGAAAAGTCATCTCCGGTGAACTTTTGTATTGGGAAAGTCATCTCCGGTGAACTTTTGTATGGGAAAAGTCATCTCCGGTGAACTTTTGTATTGGGAAAGTCATCTCCGGTGAACTTTTGTATTGGGAAAGTCATCTCCGGTGAACTTTTGTATTGGGAAAGTCATCTCCGGTGAACTTTTGTATTGGGAAAGTCATCTCCGGTGAACTTTTGTATTGGGAAAGTCATCTCCGGTGAACTTTTGTATGGGAAAAGTCATCTCCGGTGAACTTTTGTATTGGGAAAGTCATCTCCGGTGAACTTTTGTATGGGAAAAGTCATCTCCGGTGAACTTTTGTATTGGGAAAGTCATCTCCGGTGAACTTTTGTATGGGATAAGTCATCTCCGGTGAACTTTTGTATTGGGAAAGTCATCTCCGGTGAACTTTTGTGTGGGAAAAGTCATCTCCGGTGAACTTTTGTATTGGGAAAGTCATCTCCGGTGAACTTTTGTATTGGGAAAGTCATCTCCGGTGAACTTTTGTATTGGGAAAGTCATCTCCGGTGAACTTTTGTATGGGAAAAGTCATCTCCGGTGAACTATTGTATTGGGAAAGTCATCTCCGGTGAACTTTTGTATTGGGAAAGTCATGCCCGGTGAACTTTTGTGTTGGGAAAGTCATGCCCGGTGAACTTTTGTATTGGGAAAGTCATGCCCGGTGAACTTTTGTATTGGGAAAGTCGTGCCCGGTGAACTTTTGTATTGAAAAAGTCATGCCCGGTGAACTTTTATATTGGGAAAGTCATCTCCGATGAACTTTTGTATTGGGAAAGTCATCTCCGGTGAACTTTTGTATTGGGAAAGTCATCTGCGGTGAACTTTTGTATGGGAAAAGTCATCTCCGGTGAACTTTTGTATTGGGAAAGTCATCTCCGGTGAACTTTTGTATGGGAAAAGTCATCTCCGGTGAACTTTTGTATTGGGAAAGTCATCTCCGGTGAACTTTTGTATTGGGAAAGTCATCTGCGGTGAACTTTTGTATGGGAAAAGTCATCTCCGGTGAACTTTTGTATTGGGAAAGTCATCTCCGGTGAACTTTTGTATGGGAAAACTCATCTCCGGTGAACTTTTGTATTGGGAAACTCATGCCCGGTGAACTTTTGTATTGGGAAAGTCATCTCCGGTGAACTTTTGTATTGGGAAAGTCATCTCCGGTGAACTTTTGTATTGGGAAAGTCATCTCCGGTGAACTTTTGTATTGGGAAAGTCATCTCCGGTGAACTTTTGTATGGGAAAAGTCATCTCCGGTGAACTTTTGTATTGGGAAAGTCATCTCCGGTGAACTTTTGTATGGGAAAAGTCATCTCCGGTGAACTTTTGTATTGGGAAAGTCATCTCCGGTGAACTTTTGTATTGGGAAAGTCATCTCCGGTGAACTTTTGTATGGGAAAAGTCATCTCCGGTGAACTTTTGTATTGGGAAAGTCATCTCCGGTGAACTTTTGTATGGGAAAAGTCATCTCCGGTGAACTTTTGTATTGGGAAAGTCATCTCCGGTGAACTTTTGTATTGGGAAAGTCATCTCCGGTGAACTTTTGTATGGGAAAAGTCATCTCCGGTGAACTTTTGTATTGGGAAAGTCATCTCCGGTGAACTTTTGTATTGGCAAAGTCATCTCCGGTGAACTTTTGTATTGGGAAAGTCATCTCCGGTGAACTTTTGTATTGGGAAAGTCATCTCCGGTGAACTTTTGTATGGGAAAAGTCATCTCCGGTGAACTTTTGTATGGGAAAATTCATCTCCGGTGAACTTTTGTATTGGGAAAGTCATCTCCGGTGAACTTTTGTATGGGAAAAGTCATCTCCGGTGAACTTTTGTATGGGAAAAGTCATCTCCGGTGAACTTTTGTATTGGGAAAGTCATCTCCGGGGAACTTTTGTATGGGAAAAGTCATCTCCGGTGAACTTTTGTATTGGGAAAGTCATCTCCGGTGAACTTTTGTATGGGAAAAGTCATCTCCGGTGAACTTTTGTATTGGGAAAGTCATCTCCGGTGAACTTTTGTATTGGGAAAGTCATCTCCGGTGAACTTTTGTATGGGAAAAGTCATCTCCGGTGAACTTTTGTATTGGGAAAGTCATCTCCGGTGAACTTTTGTATTGGGAAAGTCATCTCGGTGAACTTTTGTATGGGAAAAGTCATCTCCGGTGAACTTTCGTATTGGGAAAGTCATCTCCGGTGAACTTTTGTATTGGGAAAGTCATCTCCGGTGAACTTTTGTATGGGAAAAGTCATCTCCGGTGAACTTTTGTATTGGGAAATTCATCTCCGGTGAACTTTTGTATGGGAAAAGTCATCTCCGGTGAACTTTTGTATGGGAAAAGTCATCTCCGGTGAACTTTTGTATTGGGAAAGTCATCTCCGGTGAACTTTTGTATGGGAAAAGTCATCTCCGGTGAACTTTTGTATTGGGAAAGTCATCTCCGGTGAACTTTTGTGTGGGAAAAGTCATCTCCGGTGAACTTTTGTATTGGGAAAGTCATCTCCCGTGAACTTTTGTATTGGGAAAGTCATCTCCGGTGAACTTTTGTATTGGGAAAGTCATCTCCGGTGAACTTTTGTATGGGAAAAGTCATCTCCGGTGAACTATTGTATTGGGAAAGTCATCTCCGGTGAACTTTTGTATTGGGAAAGTCATGCCCGGTGAACTTTTGTGTTGGGAAAGTCATGCCCGGTGAACTTTTGTATTGGGAAAGTCATGCCCGGTGAACTTTTGTATTGGGAAAGTCGTGCCCGGTGAACTTTTGTATTGGGAAAGTCATGCCCGGTGAACTTTTATATTGGGAAAGTCATCTGCGGTAAACTTTTGTATGGGAAAAGTCATCTCCGGTGAACTTTTGTATTGGGAAAGTCATCTCCGGTGAACTTTTGTATGGGAAAAGTCATCTCCGGTGAACTTTTGTATTGGGAAAGTCATCTCCGGTGAACTTTTGTATTGGGAAAGTCATCTCCGGTGAACTTTTGTATGGGAAAAGTCATCTCCGGTGAACTTTTGTATTGGGAAAGTCATCTCCGGTGAACTTTTGTATGGGAAAAGTCATCTCCGGTGAACTTTTGTATTGGGAAACTCATGTCCGGTGAACTTTTGTATTGGGAAAGTCATCTCCGGTGAACTTTTGTATTGGGAAAGTCATCTCCGGTGAACTTTTGTATTGGGAAAGTCATCTCCGGTGAACTTTTGTATTGGGAAAGTCATCTCCGGTGAACTTTTGTATGGGAAAAGTCATCTCCGGTGAACTTTTGTATTGGGAAAGTCATCTCCGGTGAACTTTTGTATGGGAAAAGTCATCTCCGGTGAACTTTTGTATTGGGAAAGTCATCTCCGGTGAACTTTTGTATTGGGAAAGTCATCTCCGGTGAACTTTTGTATGGGAAAAGTCATCTCCGGTGAACTTTTGTATTGGGAAAGTCATCTCCGGTGAACTTTTGTATGGGAAAAGTCATCTCCGGTGAACTTTTGTATTGGGAAAGTCATCTCCGGTGAACTTTTGTATTGGGAAAGTCATCTCCGGTGAACTTTTGTATGGGAAAAGTCATCTCCGGTGAACTTTTGTATTGGGAAAGTCATCTCCGGTGAACTTTTGTATTGGGAAAGTCATCTCCGGTAAACTTTTGTATTGGGAAAGTCATCTCCGGTGAACTTTTGTATTGGGAAAGTCATCTCCGGTGAACTTTTGTATGGGAAAAGTCATCTCCGGTGAACTTTTGTATGGGAAAAGTCATCTCCGGTGAACTTTTGTATTGGGAAAGTCATCTCCGGTGAACTTTTGTATGGGAAAAGTCATCTCCGGTGAACTTTTGTATGGGAAAAGTCATCTCCGGTGAACTTTTGTATTGGGAAAGTCATCTCCGGTGAACTTTTGTATGGGAAAAGTCATCTCCGGTGAACTTTTGTATTGGGAAAGTCATCTCCGGTGAACTTTTGTATGGGAAAAGTCATCTCCGGTGAACTTTTGTATTGGGAAAGTCATCTCCGGTGAACTTTTGTATGGGAAAAGTCATCTCCGGTGAACTTTTGTATTGGGAAAGTCATCTCCAGTGAACTTTTGTATTGGGAAAGTCATCTCCGGTGAACTTTTGTATGGGAAAAGTCATCTCCGGTGAACTTTCGTATTGGGAAAGTCATCTACGGTGAACTTTTGTATTGGGAAAGTCATCTCCGGTGAACTTTTGTATGGGAAAAGTCATCTCCGGTGAACTTTTGTATTGGGAAAAGTCATCTCCGGTGAACTTTTGTATTGGGAAAGTCATCTCCGGTGAACTTTTGTATTGGGAAAGTCATCTCCGGTGAACTTTTGTATGGGAAAAGTCATCTCCGGTGAACTTTTGTATTGGGAAAGTCATCTCCGGTGAACTTTTGTATGGGAAAAGTCATCTCCGGTGAACTTTTGTATTGGGAAAGTCATCTCCGGTGAACTTTTGTATTGGGAAAGTCATCTCCGGTGAACTTTTGTATTGGGAAAGTCATCTCCGGTGAACTTTTGTATTGGGAAAGTCATCTCCGGTGAACTTTTGTATTGGGAAAGTCATCTCCGGTGAACTTTTGTATGGGAAAAGTCATCTCCGGTGAACTTTTGTATTGGGAAAGTCATCTCCGGTGAACTTTTGTATGGGAAAAGTCATCTCCGGTGAACTTTTGTATTGGGAAAGTCATCTCCGGTGAACTTTTGTATGGGAAAAGTCATCTCCGGTGAACTTTTGTATTGGGAAAGTCATCTCCGGTGAACTTTTGTATGGGAAAAGTCATCTCCGGTGAACTTTTGTATTGGGAAAGTCATCTCCGGTGAACTTTTGTATTGGGAAAGTCATCTCCGGTGAACTTTTGTATTGGGAAAGTCATCTCCGGTGAACTTTTGTATGGGAAAAGTCATCTCCGGTGAACTATTGTATTGGGAAAGTCATCTCCGGTGAACTTTTGTATTGGGAAAGTCATGCCCGGTGAACTTTTGTGTTGGGAAAGTCATGCCCGGTGAACTTTTGTATTGGGAAAGTCATGCCCGGTGAACTTTTGTATTGGGAAAGTCGTGCCCGGTGAACTTTTGTATTATGAAAGTCATGCCCGGTGAACTTTTATATTGGGAAAGTCATCTCCGGTGAACTTTTGTATTGGGAAAGTCATCTCCGGTGAACTTTTGTATTGGGAAAGTCATCTGCGGTGAACTTTTGTATGGGAAAAGTCATCTCCGGTGAACTTTTGTATTGGGAAAGTCATCTCCGGTGAACTTTTGTATGGGAAAAGTCATCTCCGGTGAACTTTTGTATTGGGAAAGTCATCTCCGGTGAACTTTTGTATTGGGAAAGTCATCTCCGGTGAACTTTTGTATTGGAAAAGTCATCTCCGGTGAACTTTTGTATTGGGAAAGTCATCTCCGGTGAACTTTTGTATGGGAAAAGTCATCTCCGGTGAACTTTTGTATTGGGAAACTCATGCCCGGTGAACTTTTGTATTGGGAAAGTCATCTCCGGTGAACTTTTGTATTGGGAAAGTCATCTCCGGTGAACTTTTGTATTGGGAAAGTCATCTCCGGTGAACTTTTGTATTGGGAAAGTCATCTCCGGTGAACTTTTGTATGGGAAAAGTCATCTCCGGTGAACTTTTGTATTGGGAAAGTCATCTCCGGTGAACTTTTGTATGGGAAAAGTCATCTCCGGTGAACTTTTGTATTGGGAAAGTCATCTCCGGTGAACTTTTGTATTGGGAAAGTCATCTCCGGTGAACTTTTGTATGGGAAAAGTCATCTCCGGTGAACTTTTGTATTGGGAAAGTCATCTCCGGTGAACTTTTGTATGGGAAAAGTCATCTCCGGTGAACTTTTGTATTGGGAAAGTCATCTCCGGTGAACTTTTGTATTGGGAAAGTCATCTCCGGTGAACTTTTGTATGGGAAAAGTCATCTCCGGTGAACTTTTGTATTGGGAAAGTCATCTCCGGTGAACTTTTGTATTGGGAAAGTCATCTCCGGTGAACTTTTGTATTGGGAAAGTCATCTCCGGTGAACTTTTGTATTGGGAAAGTCATCTCCGGTGAACTTTTGTATGGGAAAAGTCATCTCCGGTGAACTTTTGTATTGGGAAAGTCGTGCCCGGTGAACTTTTGTATTGGGAAAGTCATCTCCGGTGAACTTTTGTATGGGAAAGTCATCTCCGGTGAACTTTTGTATGGGAAAAGTCATCTCCGGTGAACTTTTGTATGGGAAAAGTCATCTCCGGTGAACTTTTGTATTGGGAAAGTCATCTCCGGTGAACTTTTGCATTGGGAAAGTCATCTCCGGTGAACTTTTGTATGGGAAAAGTCATCTCCGGTGAACTTTTGTATTGGGAAAGTCATCTCCGGTGAACTTTTGTATGGGAAAAGTCATCTCCGGTGAACTTTTGTATTGGGAAAGTCATCTCCGGTGAACTTTTGTATTGGGAAAGTCACCTCCGGTGAACTTTTGTATGGGAAAAGTCATCTCCGGTGAACTTTTGTATTGGGAAAGTCATCTCCGGTGAACTTTTGTATGGGAAAAGTCATCTCCGGTGAACTTTTGTATGGGAAAAGTCATCTCCGGTGAAGTTTTGTATTGGGAAAGTCATCTCCGGTGAACATTTGTATGGGAAAAGTCATCTCCGGTGAACTTTTGTATTGGGAAAGTCATCTCCGGTGAACTTTTGTATGGGAAAAGTCATCTCCGGTGAACTTTTGTATTGGGAAAGTCATCTCCGGTGAACTTTTGTATTGGGAAAGTCATCTCCGGTGAACTTTTGTATGGGAAAAGCCATCTCCGGTGAACTTTTGTATTGGGAAAGTCATCTGCGGTGAACTTTTGTATGGGAAAAGTCATCTCCGGTGAACTTTTGTATTGGGAAAGTCATCTCCGGTGAACTTTTGTATTGGGAAAGTCATCTCCGGTGAACTTTTGTATTGGGAAAGTCATCTCCGGTGAACTTTTGTATGGGAAAAGTCATCTCCGGTGAACTTTCGTATTGGGAAAGTCATCTCCGGTGAACTTTTGTATTGGGAAAGTCATCTCCGGAGAACTTTTGTATGGGAAAAGTCATCTCCGGTGAACTTTTGTATTAGGAAAAGTCATCTCCGGTGAACTTTTGTATTGGGAAAGTCATCTCCGGTGAACTTTTGTATTGGGAAAGTCATCTCCGGTGAACTTTTGTATGGGAAAAGTCATCTCCGGTGAACTTTTGTATTGGGAAAGTCATCTCCGGTGAACTTTTGTATTGGGAAAGTCATCTCCGGTGAACTTTTGTATTGGGAAAGTCATCTCCGGTGAACTTTTGTATTGGGAAAGTCATCTCCGGTAAACTTTTGTATTGGGAAAGTCATCTCCGGTGAACTTTTGTATGGGAAAAGTCATCTCCGGTGAACTTTTGTATTGGGAAAGTCATCTCCGGTGAACTTTTGTATGGGAAAAGTCATCTCCGGTGAACTTTTGTATTGGGAAAGTCATCTCCGGTGAACTTTTGTATGGGAAAAGTCATCTCCGGTGAACTTTTGTATTGGGAAAGTCATCTCCGGTGAACTTTTGTATGGGAAAAGTCATCTCCGGTGAACTTTTGTATTGGGAAAGTCATCTCCGGTGAACTTTTGTATTGGGAAAGTCATCTCCGGTGAACTTTTGTATTGGGAAAGTCATCTCCGGTGAACTTTTGTATGGGAAAAGTCATCTCCGGTGAACTATTGTATTGGGAAAGTCATCTCCGGTGAACTTTTGTATTGGGAAAGTCATGCCCGGTGAACTTTTGTGTTGGGAAAGTCATGCCCGGTGAACTTTTGTATTGGGAAAGTCATGCCCGGTGAACTTTTGTATTGGGAAAGTCGTGCCCGGTGAACTTTTGTATTGGGAAAGTCATGCCCGGTGAACTTTTATATTGGGAAAGTCATCTCCGGTGAACTTTTGTATTGGGAAAGTCATCTCCGGTGAACTTTTGTATTGGGAAAGTCATCTGCGGTGAACTTTTGTATGGGAAAAGTCATCTCCGGTGAACTTTTGTATTGGGAAAGTCATCTCCGGTGAACTTTTGTATGGGAAAAGTCATCTCCGGTGAACTTTTGTATTGGGAAAGTCATCTCCGGTGAACTTTTGTATTGGGAAAGTCATCTCCGGTGAACTTTTGTATGGGAAAAGTCATCTCCGGTGAACTTTTGTATTGGGAAAGTCATCTCCGGTGAACTTTTGTATGGGAAAAGTCATCTCCGGTGAACTTTTGTATTGGGAAACTCATGCCCGGTGAACTTTTGTATTGGGAAAGTCATCTCCGGTGAACTTTTGTATTGGGAAAGTCATCTCCGGTGAACTTTTGTATTGGGAAAGTCATCTCCGGTGAACTTTTGTATTGGGAAAGTCATCTCCGGTGAACTTTTGTATGGGAAAAGTCATCTCCGGTGAACTTTTGTATTGGGAAAGTCATCTCCGGTGAACTTTTGTATGGGAAAAGTCATCTCCGGTGAACTTTTGTATTGGGAAAGTCATCTCCGGTGAACTTTTGTATTGGGAAAGTCATCTCCGGTGAACTTTTGTATGGGAAAAGTCATCTCCGGTGAACTTTTGTATTGGGAAAGTCATCTCCGGTGAACTTTTGTATTGGGAAAGTCATCTCCGGTGAACTTTTGTATTGGGAAAGTCATCTCCGGTGAACTTTTGTATGGGAAAAGTCATCTCCGGTGAACTTTTGTATTGGGAAAGTCATCTCCGGTGAACTTTTGTATGGGAAAAGTCATCTCCGGTGAACTTTTGTATTGGGAAAGTCATCTCCGGTGAACTTTTGTATTGGGAAAGTCACCTCCGGTGAACTTTTGTATGGGAAAAGTCATCTCCGGTGAACTTTTGTATTGGGAAAGTCATCTCCGGTGAACTTTTGTATTGGGAAAGTCATCTCCGGTGAACTTTTGTATTGGGAAAGTCACCTCCGGTGAACTTTTGTATGGGAAAAGTCATCTCCGGTGAACTTTTGTATTGGGAAAGTCATCTCCGGTGAACTTTTGTATGGGAAAAGTCATCTCCGGTGAACTTTTGTATGGGAAAAGTCATCTCCGGTGAACTTTTGTATTGGGAAAGTCGTGCCCGGTGAACTTTTGTATTGGGAAAGTCATCTCCGGTGAACTTTTGTATGGGAAAGTCATCTCCGGTGTACTTTTGTATGGGAAAAGTCATCTCCGGTGAACTTTTGTATGGGAAAAGTCATCTCCAGTGAACTTTTGTATGGGGAAAGTCATCTCCGGTGAACTTTTGTATTGGGAAAGTCATCTCCGGTGAACTTTTGTATGGGAAAAGTCATCTCCGGTGAACTTTTGTATTGGGAAAGTCATCTCCGGTGAACTTTTGTATGGGAAAAGTCATCTCCGGTGAACTTTTGTATTGGGAAAGTCATCTCCGGTGAACTTTTGTATTGGGAAAGTCACCTCCGGTGAACTTTTGTATGGGAAAAGTCATCTCCGGTGAACTTTTGTATTGGGAAAGTCATCTCCGGTGAACTTTTGTATTGGGAAAGTCATCTCCGGTGAACTTTTGTATGGGAAAAGTCATCTCCGGTGAACTTTTGTATGGGAAAAGTCATCTCCGGTGAAGTTTTGTATTGGGAAAGTCATCTCCGGTGAACTTTTGTATGGGAAAAGTCATCTCCGGTGAACTTTTGTATTGGGAAAGTCATCTCCGGTGAACTTTTGTATGGGAAAAGTCATCTCCGGTGAACTTTTGTATTGGGAAAGTCATCTCCGGTGAACTTTTGTATTGGGAAAGTCATCTCCGGTGAACTTTTGTATGGGAAAAGTCATCTCCGGTGAACTTTTGTATTGGGAAAGTCATCTCCGGTGAACTTTTGTATGGGAAAAGTCATCTCCGGTGAACTTTTGTATTGGGAAAGTCATCTCCGGTGAACTTTTGTATTGGGAAAGTCATCTCCGGTGAACTTTTGTATTGGGAAAGTCATCTCCGGTGAACTTTTGTATTGGGAAAGTCATCTCCGGTGAACTTTTGTATTGGGAAAGTCATCTCCGGTGAACTTTTGTATTGGGAAAGTCATCTCCGGTGAACTTTTGTATTGGGAAAGTCATCTCCGGTGAACTTTTGTATTGGGAAAGTCATCGCCGGTGAACTTTTGTATTGGGAAAGTCGTGCCCGGTGAACTTTTGTATTGGGAAAGTCATCTCCGGTTAACTTTTGTATTGGGAAAGTCATGCCCGGTGAACTTTTATATTGGGAAAGTCATCTCCGGTGAACTTTTGTATTGGGAAAGTCATCTCCGGTGAACTTTTTTATGGGAAAAGTCATCTCCGGTGAACTTTTGTATTGGGAAAGTCATCTCCGGTGAACTTTTGTATTGGGAAAGTCATCTCCGGTGAACTTTTGTATTGGGAAAGTCATGCCCGGTGAACTTTTGTTTTGGGAAAGTCATGCCCGGTGAACTTTTGTATTGGGAAAGTCATCTCCGGTGAACTTTTGTATGGGAAAAGTCATCTCCGGTGAACTTTTGTATGGGAAAAGTCATCTCCGGTGAACTTTTGTATTGGGAAAGTCATCTCCGGTGAACTTTTGTATTGGGAAAGTCATCTCCGGTGAACTTTTGTATGGGAAAAGTCATCTCCGGTGAACTTTTGTATTGGGAAAGTCATCTCCGGTGAACTTTTGTATTGGGAAAGTCATCTCCGGTGAACTTTTGTATGGGAAAAGTCATCTCCGGTGAACTTTTGTATGGGAAAAGTCATCTCCGGTGAACTTTTGTATGGGAAAAGTCATCTCCGGTGAACTTTTGTATTGGGAAAGTCATGCCCGGTGAACTTTTGTATTGGGAAAGTCATGCCCGGTGAACTTTTATATTGGGAAAGTCATCTCCGGTGAACTTTTGTATTGGGAAAGTCATCTCCGGTGAACTTTTGTATGGGAAAAGTCATCTCCGGTGAACTTTTGTATTGGGAAAGTCATCTCCGGTGAACTTTTGTATGGGAAAGTCATCTCCGGTGAACTTTTGTATGGGAAAAGTCATCTCCGGTGAACTTTTGTATGGGAAAAGTCATCTCCGGTGAACTTTTGTATGGGAAAAGTCATCTCCGGTGAACTTTTATATGGGAAAAGTCATCTCCGGTGAACTTTTGTATTGGGAAAGTCATCTCCGGTGAACTTTTGTATGGGAAAGTCATCTCCGGTGAACTTTTGTATGGGAAAAGTCATCTCCGGTGAACTTTGGTATGGGAAAAGTCATCTCCGGTGAACTTTTGTATTGGGAAAGTCATCTCCGGTGAACTTTTGTATTGGGAAAGTCATCTCCGGTGAACTTTTGTATGGGAAAAGTCATCTCCGGTGAACTTTTGTATTGGGAAAGTCATCTCCGGTGAACTTTTGTATGGGAAAAGTCATCTCCGGTGAACTTTTGTATTGGGAAAGTCATCTCCGGTGAACTTTTGTATGGGAAAAGTCATCTCCGGTGAACTTTTGTATGGGAAAAGTCATCTCCGGTGAACTTTTGTATTGGGAAAGTCATCTCCGGTGAACTTTTGTATGGGAAAAGTCATCTCCGGTGAACTTTTGTATTGGGAAAGTCATGCCCGCTGAACTTTTATATTGGGAAAGTCATGCCCGGTGAACTTTTGTTTTGGGAAAGTCATGCCCGGTGATCTTTTGTATTGGGAAAGTCATGCCCGGTGAACTTTTATATTGGGAAAGTCATGCCCGGTGAACTTTTGTTTTGGGAAAGTCATGCCCGGTGAACTTTTGTATTGGGAAAGTCATCTCCGGTGAACTTTTGTATTGGGAAAGTCATGCCCGGTGAACTTTTGTATTGGGAAAGTCATCTCCGGTGAACTTTTGTATTGGGAAAGTCATCTCCGGTGAACTTTTGTATGGGAAAAGTCATCTCCGGTGAACTTTTGTATTGGGAAAGTCATCTCCGGTGAACTTTTGTATGGGAAAAGTCATCTCCGGTGAACTTTTGTATTGGGAAAGTCATCTCCGGTGAACTTTTGTATGGGAAAAGTCATCTCCGGTGAACTTTTGTATTGGGAAAGTCATCTCCGGTGAACTTTTGTATTGGGAAAGTCATCTCCGGTGAACTTTTGTATGGGAAAAGTCATCTCCGGTGAACTTTTGTATTGGGAAAGTCATCTCCGGTGAACTTTTGTATGGGAAAAGTCATCTCCGGTGAACTTTTGAATTGGGAAAGTCATCTCCGGTGAACTTTTGTATGGGAAAAGTCATCTCCGGTGAACTTTTGTATTGGGAAAGTCATGCCCGGTGAACTTTTGTATTGGGAAAGTCATGCCCGGTGAACTTTTGTATTGGGAAAGTCATGCCCGGTGAACTTTTGTATGGGAAAAGTCATCTCCGGTGAACTTTTGTATTGGGAAAGTCATCTCCGGTGAACTTTTGTATGGGAAAAGTCATCTCCGGTGAACCTTTGTATTGGGAAAGTCATCTCCGGTGAACTTTTGTATTGGGAAAGTCATCTCCGGTGAACTTTTGTATGGGAAAAGTCATCTCCGGTGAACTTTTGTATGGGAAAAGTCATCTCCGGTGAACTTTTGTATTGGGAAAGTCATGCCCGGTGAACTTTTGTATTGGGAAAGTCATGCCCGGTGAACTTTTGTATTGGGAAAGTCATGCCCGGTGAACTTTTGTATTGGAAAAGTCGTGCACGGTGAACTTTTGTATTGGGAAAGTCATACCCGGTGAACTTTTGTATTGGGAAAGTCATGCCCGGTGAACTTTTGTATTGGGAAAGTCATGCCCGGTGAACTTTTGTATGGGAAAAGTCATCTCCGGTGAACTTTTGTATTGGGAAAGTCATCTCCGGTGAACTTTTGTATGGGAAAAGTCATCTCCGGTGAACTTTTGTATTGGGAAAGTCATCTCCGGTGAACTTTTGTATGGGAAAAGTCATCTCCGGTGAACTTTTGTATTGGGAAAGTCATCTCCGGTGAACTTTTGTATGGGAAAAGTCATCTCCGGTGAACTTTTGTATTGGGAAAGTCATCTCCGGTGAACTTTTGTATTGGGAAAGTCATCTCCGGTGAACTTTTGTATTGGGAAAGTCATCTCCGGTGAACTTTTGTATGGGAAAAGTCATCTCCGGTGAACTTTTGTATTGGGAAAGTCATCTCCGGTGAACTTTTGTATGGGAAAAGTCATCTCCGGTGAACTTTTGTATTGGGAAAGTCATGCCCGGTGAACTTTTGTATTGGGAAAGTCATGCCCGGTGAACTTTTGTATTGGGAAAGTCATGGCCGGTGAACTTTTGTATGGGAAAAGTCATCTCCGGTGAACTTTTGTATGGGAAAAGTCATCTCCGGTGAACTTTTGTATTGGGAAAGTCATCTCCGGTGAACTTTTGTATTGGGAAAGTCATCTCCGGTGAACTTTTGTATTGGGAAAGTCATCTCCGGTGAACTTTTGTATGGGAAAAGTCATCTCCGGTGAACTTTTGTATTGGGAAAGTCATCTCCGGTGAACTTTTGTATGGGAAAAGTCATCTCCGTAGAACTTTTGTATTGGGAAAGTCATCTCCGGTGAACTTTTGTATTGGGAAAGTCATCTCCGGTGAACTTTTGTATGGGAAAAGTCATCTCCGGTGAACTTTTGTATTGGGAAAGTCATCTCCGGTGAACTTTTGTATGGGAAAAGTCATCTCCGGTGAACTTTTGTATTGGGAAAGTCATGCCCGGTGAACTTTTGTATTGGGAAAGTCATGCCCGGTGAACTTTTGTATTGGGAAAGTCATCTCCGGTGAACTTTTGTATTGGGAAAGTCATGCCCGGTGAACTTTTATATTGGGAAAGTCATGCCCGGTGAACTTTTGTTTTGGGAAAGTCATGCCCGGTGAACTTTTGTATGGGAAAAGTCATCTCCGGTGAACTTTTGTATTGGGAAAGTCATCTCCGGTGAACTTTTGTATTGGGAAAGTCATCTCCGGTGAACTTTTGTATGGGAAAACTCATCTCCGGTGAACTTTTGTATTGGGAAAGACATCTCCGGTGAACTTTTGTATGGAAAAAGTCATCTCCGGTGAACTTTTGTATTGGGAAAGTCATGCCCGGTGAACTTTTGTATGGGAAAAGTCATCTCTGGTGAACTTTTGTATTGGGAAAGTCATCTCCGGTGAACTTTTGTATGGGAAAAGTCATCTCCGGTGAACTTTTGTATTGGGAAAGTCATGCCCGGTGAACTTTTGTATTGGGAAAGTCATGCCCGGTGAACTTTTGTATTGGGAAAGTGATGCCCGGTGAACTTTTGTATGGGAAAAGTCATCTCCGGTGAACTTTTGTATGGGAAAAGTCATCTCCGGTGAACTTTTGTATTGGGAAAGTCATCTCCGGTGAACTTTTGTATTGGGAAAGTCATCTCCGGTGAACTTTTGTATTGGGAAAGTCATCTCCGGTGAACTTTTGTACGGGAAAAGTCATCTCCGGTGAACTTTTGTATTGGGAAAGTCATCTCCGGTGAACTTTTGTATGGGAAAAGTCATCTCCGGTGAACTTTTGTATTGGGAAAGTCATCTCCGGTGAACTTTTGTATTGAGAAAGTCATCTCCGGTGAACTTTTGTATGGGAAAAGTCATCTCCGGTGAACTTTTGTATTGGGAAAGTCATCTCCGGTGAACTTTTGTATGGGAAAAGTCATCTCCGGTGAACTTTTGTATTGGGAAAGTCATCTCCGGTGAACTTTTGTATTGGGAAAGTCATCTCCGGTGAACTTTTGTATGGGAAAACTCATCTCCGGTGAACTTTTTTATTGGGAAAGTCATCTCCGGTGAACTTTTGTATTGGGAAACTCATCTCCGGTGAACTTTTGTATGGGAAAAGTCATCTCCGGTGAACTTTTGTATTGGGAAAGTAATCTCCGGTGAACTTTTGTATTGGGAAAGTCATCTCCGGTGAACTTTTGTATGGGAAAAGTCATCTCCGGTGAACTTTTGTATTGGGAAAGTCATCTCCGGTGAACTTTTGTATTGGGAAAGTCATCTCCGGTGAACTTTTGTATGGAAAAGTCATCTCCGGTGAACTTTTGTATTGGGAAAGTCATCTCCGGTGAACTTTTGTATTGGGAAAGTCATCTCCGGTGAACTTTTGTATGGGAAAAGTCATCTCCGGTGAACTTTTGTATTGGGAAAGTCATCTCCGGTGAACTTTTGTATGGGAAAAGTCATCTCCGGTGAACTTTTGTATTGGGAAAGTCATCTCCGGTGAACTTTTGTATTGGGAAAGTCATCTCCGGTGAACTTTTGTATGGGAAAAGTCATCTCCGGTGAACTTTTGTATTGGGAAAGTCATCTCCGGTGAACTTTTGTATTGGGAAAGTCATCTCCGGTGAACTTTTGTATGGGAAAAGTCATCTCCGGTGAACTTTTGTATTGGGAAAGTCATCTCCGGTGAACTTTTGTATGGGAAAAGTCATCTCCGGTGAACTTTTGTATTGGGAAAGTCATCTCCGGTGAACTTTTGTATTGGGAAAGTCATCTCCGGTGAACTTTTGTATGGGAAAAGTCATCTCCGGTGAACTTTTGTATTGGGAAAGTCATCTCCGGTGAACTTTTGTATGGGAAAAGTCATCTCCGGTGAACTTTTGTATTGGGAAAGTCATGCCCGGTGAACTTTTGTATTGGGAAAGTCATGCCCGGTGAACTTTTGTATTGGGAAAGTCATGCCCGGTGAACTTTTGTATTGGGAAAGTCGTGCCCGGTGAACTTTTGTATTGGGAAAGTCATGCCCGTTGAACTTTTGTATTGGGAAAGTCATGCCCGGTGAACTTTTGTATTGGGAAAGACATGCCCGGTGAACTTTTGTATGGGAAAAGTCATCTCCGGTGAACTTTTGTATTGGGAAAGTCGTGCCCGGTGAACTTTTGTATTGGGAAAGTCATGCCCGGTGAACTTTTATATTAAGAAAGTCATCTCCGGTGAACTTTTGTATGGGAAAAGTCATCTCCGGTGAACTTTTGTATTGGGAAAGTCATGCCCGGTGAACTTTTGTATTGGGAAAGTCATCTCCGGTGAACTTTTGTATGGGAAAAGTCATCTCCGGTGAACTTTTGTATTGGGAAAGTCATCTCCGGTGAACTTTTGTATTGGGAAAGTCATCTCCGGTGAACTTTTGTATTGGGAAAGTCATCTCCGGTGAACTTTTGTATTGGGAAAGTCATCTCCGGTGAACTTTTGTATTGGGAAAGTCATCTCCGGTGAACTTTTGTTTGGGAAAAGTCATCTCCGGTGAACTTTTGTATTGGGAAAGTCATCTCCGGTGAACTTTTGTATTGGGAAAGTCATCTCCGGTGAACTTTTGTATTGGGAAAGTCATCTCCGGTGAACTTTTGTATGGGAAAAGTCATCTCCGGTGAACTTTTGTATTGGGAAAGTCATCTCCGGTGAACTTTTGTATGGGAAAAGTCATCTCCGGTGAAGTTTTGTATGGGAAAAGTCATCTCCGGTGAACTTTTGTATTGGGAAAGTCATCTCCGGAGAACTTTTGTAAGGGAAAAGTCATCTCCGGTGAACTTTTGTATTGGGAAAGTCATCTCCGGTGAACTTTTGTATGGGAAAAGTCATCTCCGGTGAACTTTTGTATTGGGAAAGTCATCTCCGGTGAACTTTTGTATTGGGAAAGTCATCTCCGGTGAACTTTTGTATGGGAAAAGTCATCTCCGGTGAACTTTTGTATTGGGAAAGTCATCTCCGGTGAACTTTTGTATTGGGAAAGTCGTGCCCGGTGAACTTTTGTATTGGAAAGTCATGCCCGGTGAACTTTTATATTGGGAAAGTCATCTCCGGTGAACTTTTGTATTGGGAAAGTCATCTCCGGTGAACTTTTGTATGGGAAAAGTCATCTCCGGTGAACTTTTGTATTGGGAAAGTCATCTCCGGTGAACTTTTGTATTGGGAAAGTCATCTCCGGTGAACTTTTGTATGGGAAAAGTCATCTCCGGTGAACTTTTGTATTGGGAAAGTCATCTCCGGTGAACTTTTGTATTGGGAAAGTCATCTCCGGTGAACTTTTGAATGGGAAAAGTCATCTCCGGTGAACTTTTGTATTGGGAAAGTCATCTCCGGTCAACTTTTGTATGGGAAAAGTCATCTCCGGTGAACTTTTGTATTGGGAAAGTCATCTCCGGTGAACTTTTGTATGGGAAAAGTCATCTCCGGTGAACTTTTGTATTGGGAAAGTCATCTCCGGTGAACTTTTGTATTGGGAAAGTCATCTCCGGTGAACTTTTGTATGGGAAAAGTCATCTCCGGTGAACTTTTGTATTGGGAAAGTCATCTCCGGTGAACTTTTCTATTGGGAAAGTCATCTCCGGTGAACTTTTGTATGGGAAAAGTCATCTCCGGTGAACTTTTATATTGGGAAAGTCATCTCCGGTGAACTTTTGTATTGGGAAAGTCGTGCCCGGTGAACTTTTGTATTGGGAAAGTCATGCCCGGCGAACTTTTATATTGGGAAAGTCATCTCCGGTGAACTTTTGTATTGGGAAAGTCATGCCCGGTGAACTTTTGTATGGGAAAAGTCATCTCCGGTGAACTTTTGTATTGGGAAAGTCGTGCCCGGTGAACTTTTGTATTGGGAAAGTCATGCCCGGTGAACTTTTATATTGGGAAAGTCATCTCCGGTGAACTTTTGTATTGGGAAAGTCGTGCCCGGTGAACTTTTGTATTGGGAAAGTCATGCCCGGTGAACTTTTGTATTGGGAAAGTCATCTCCGGTGAACTTTTGTATTGGTAAAGTCATGCCCGGTGAACTTTTGTATTGGGAAAGTCATCTCCGGTGAACTTTTATATTGGAAAAGTCATGCCCGGTGAACTTTTGTATTGGGAAAGTCATGCCCGGTGAACTATTGTATTGGGAAAGTCATGCCCGGTGAACTTTTGTATTGGGAAAGTCATGCCCGGTGAACTTTTGTATGGGAAAAGTCATCTCCGGTGAACTTTTGTATTGGGAAAGTCATCTCCGGTGAACTTTTGTATTGGGAAAGTCATCTCCGGTGAACTTTTGTATGGGAAAAGACATCTCCGGTGAACTTTTGTATTGGGAAAGTCATCTCCGGTGAACTTTTGTATTGGGAAAGTCATCTCCGGTGAACTTTTGTATTGGGAAAGTCATGCCCGGTGAACTTTTGTATTGGGAAAGTCATCTCCGGTGAACTTTTGTATTGGGAAAGTCATCTCCGGTGAACTTTTGTATGGGAAAGTCATCTCCGGTGAACTTTTGTATTGGGAAAGTCATCTCCGGTGAACTTTTGTATGGGAAAAGTCATCTCCGGTGAACTTTTGTATTGGGAAAGTCATCTCCGGTGAACTTTTGTATGGGAAAAGTCATCTCCGGTGAACTTTTGTATTGGGAAAGTCATCTCCGGTGAACTTTTGTATTGGGAAAGTCATGCCCGGTGAACTTTTGTATGGGAAAAGTCATCTCCGGTGAACTTTTGTATTGGGAAAGTCATCTCCGGTGAACTTTTGTATGGGAAAAGTCATCTCCGGTGAACTTTTGTATTGGGAAAGTCATCTCCGGTGAACTTTTGTATGGGAAAAGTCATCTCCGGTGAACTTTTGTATGGGAAAAGTCATCTCCGGTGAACTTTTGTATTGGGAAAGTCATCTCCGGTGAACTTTTGTATTGGGAAAGTCATCTTCGGTGAACTTTTGTATGGGAAAAGTCACCTCCGGTGAACTTTTGTATTGGGAAAGTCATCTCCGGTGAACTTTTGTATGGGAAAAGTCATCTCCGGTGAACTTTTGTATTGGGAAAATCATGCCCGGTGAACTTTTGTATTGGGAAAGTCATGCCCGGTGAACTTTTGTATTGGGAAAGTCATGCCCGGTGAACTTTTGTATTGGGAAAGTCGTGCCCGGTGAACTTTTGTATTGGGAAAGTCATGCCCGGTGAACTTTTGTATTGGGAAAGTCATCTCCGGTGAACTTTTGTATGGGAAAAGTCATCTCCGGTGAACTTTTGTATTGGGAAAGTCATGCCCGGTGAACTTTTGTATTGGGAAAGTCATCTCCGGTGAACTTTTGTATGGGAAAAGTCATCTCCGGTGAACTTTTGTATTGGGAAAGTCATCTCCGGTGAACTTTTGTATGGGAAAAGTCATCTCCGGTGAACTTTTGTATTGGGAAAGTCATCTCCGGTGAACTTTTGTATTGGGAAAGTCATCTCCGGTGAACTTTTGTATGGGAAAAGTCATCTCCGGTGAACATTTGTATTGGGAATGTCATCTCCGGTGAACTTTTGTATGGGAAAAGTCATCTCCGGTGAACTTTCGTATTGGGAAAGTCATCTCCGGTGAACTTTTGTATTGGGAAAGTCATCTCCGGTGAACTTTTGTATGGGAAAAGTCATCTCCGGTGAACTTTTGTATTGGGAAAGTCATCTCCGGTGAACTTTTGTATGGGAAAAGTCGTGCCCCGTGAACTTTTGTATTGGGAAAGTCATCTCCGGTGAACTTTTGTATTGAGAAAGTCATCTCCGGTGAACTTTTGTATGGGAAAAGTCATCTCCGGTGAACTTTTGTATTGGGAAAGTCATCTCCGGTGAACTTTTGTATTGGGAAAGTCATCTCCGGTAAACTTTTGTATGGGAAAAGTCATCTCCGGTGAACTTTTGTATTGGGAAAGTCATCTCCAGTGAACTTTTGTATGGGAAAAGTCATCTCCGGTGAACTTTTGTATTGGGAAAGTCATCTCCGGTGAACTTTTGTATTGGGAAAGTCATCTCCGGTGAACTTTTGTATGGGAAAAGTCATCTCCGGTGAACTTTTGTATTGGGAAAGTCATCTCCGGTGAACTTTTGTATGGGAAAAGTCATCTCCGGTGAACTTTTGTATTGGGAAAGTCATGCCCGGTGAACTTTTGTATTGGGAAAGTCATGCCCGGTGAACTTTTGTATTGGGAAAGTCGTGCCCGGTGGACTTTTGTATTGGGAAAGTCATGCCCGGTGAACTTTTGTATTGGGAAAGTCATGCCCGGTGAACTTTTGTATTGGGAAAGTCATGCCCGGTGAACTTTTGTATGGGAAAAGTCATCTCCGGTGAACTTTTGTATTGGGAAAGTCATCTCCGGTGAACTTTTGTATGGGAAAAGTCATCTCCGGTGAACTTTTGTATGGGAAAAGTCATCTCCGGTGAACTTTTGTATTGGGAAAGTCATCTCCGGTGAACTTTTGTATTGGGAAAGTCATCTCCGGTGAACTTTTGTATGGGAAAAGTCATCTCCGGTGAACTTTTGTATTGGGAAAGTCATCTCCGGTGAACGTTTGTATGGGAAAAGTCATCTCCGGAGAACTTTTGTATTGGGAAAGTCATGCCCGGTGAACTTTTGTATTGGGAAAGTCATGCCCGGTGAACTTTTGTATTGGGAAAGTCATCTCCGGAGAACTTTTGTATTGGGAAAGTCATGCCTGGTGAACTTTTGTATTGGGAAAGTCATGCCCGGTGAACTTTTGTATTGGGAAAGTCATGCCCGGTGAACTTTTGTATTGGGAAAGTCGTGCCCGGTGAACTTTTGTATTGGGAAAGTCATGCCCGGTGAACTTTTGTATTGGGAAAGTCATCTCCGGTGAACTTTTGTATTGGGAAAGTCATCTCCGGTGAACTTTTGTATTGGGAAAGTCATGCCCGGTGAACTTTTATATTGGGAAAATCATGCCCGGTGAACTTTTGTATTGGGAAAGTCATGCCCGGTGAACTTTTGTATTGGGAAAGTCATCTCCGGTGAACTTTTGTATTGGGAAAGTCATGCCCGGTGAACTTTTGTATTGGGAAAGTCATCTCCGGTGAACTTTTGTATTAGGAAAGTCATCTCCGGTGAACTTTTGTATGGGAAAAGTCATCTCCGGTGAACTTTTGTATTGGGAAAGTCATCTCCGGTGAACTTTTGTATGGGAAAAGTCATCTCCGGTGAACTTTTGTATTGGGAAAGTCATCTCCGGTGAACTTTTGTATGGGAAAAGTCATCTCCGGTGAACTTTTGTATTGGGAAAGTCATGCCCGGTGAACTTTTGTATTGGGAAAGTCATGCCCGGTGAACTTTTGTATTGGGAAAGTCATCTCCGGTGAACTTTTGTATTGGGAAAGTCATCTCCGGTGAACTTTTGTATTGGGAAAGTCATGCCCGGTGAACTTTTGTTTTGGGAAAGTCATGCCCGGTGAACTTTTGTATTGGGAAAGTCATCTCCGGTGAACTTTTGTATGGGAAAAGTCATCTCCGGTGAACTTTTGTATGGGAAAAGTCATCTCCGGTGAACTTTTGTATTGGGAAAGTTATCTCCAGTGAACTTTTGTATTGGGAAAGTCATCTCCGGTGAACTTTTGTATGGGAAAAGTCATCTCCGGTGAACTTTTGTATTGGGAAAGTCATCTCCGGTGAACTTTTGTATTCGGAAAGTCATCTCCGGTGAACTTTTGTATGGGAAAAGTCATCTCCGGTGAACTTTTGTATGGAAAAAGTCATCTCCGGTGAACTTTTGTATGGGAAAAGTCATCTCCGGTGAACTTTTGTATTGGGAAAGTCATGCCCGGTGAACTTTTGTATTGGGAAAGTCATGCCCGGTGAACTTTTATATTGGGAAAGTCATCTCCGGTGAACTTTTGTATTGGGAAAGTCATCTCCGGTGAACTTTTGTATTGGAAAAGTCATCTCCGGTGAACTTTTGTATTGGGAAAGTCATCTTCGGTGAACTTTTGTATGGGAAAGTCATCTCCGGTGAACTTTTGTATGGGAAAAGTCATCTCCGGTGAACTTTTGTATGGGAAAAGTCATCTCCGGTGAACTTTTGTATTGGGAAAGTCATCTCCGGTGAACTTTTGTATGGGAAAAGTCATCTCCGGTGAACTTTTGTATTGGGAAAGTCATCTCCGGTGAACTTTTGTATGGGAAAAGTCATCTCCGGTGAACATTTGTATTGGGAAAGTCATCTCTGGTGAACTTTTGTATGGGAAAAGTCATCTCCGGTGAACTTTTGTATTGGGAAAGTCATGCCCGGTGAACTTTTGTATTGGGAAAGTCGTGCCCGGTGAACTTTTGTATTGGGAAAGTCATGCCCGGTGAACTTTTGTATTGGGAAAGTCATCTCCGGTGAACTTTTGTATTGGGAAAGTCATCTCCGGTGAACTTTTGTATGGGAAAAGTCATCTCCGGTGAACTTTTGTATTGGGAAAGTCATCTCCGGTGAACTTTTGTATGGGAAAAGTCATCTCCGGTGAACTTTTGTATGGGAAAAGTCATCTCCGGTGAACTTTTGTATTGGGAAAGTCATCTCCGGTGAACTTTTGTATGGGAAAAGTCATCTCCGGTGAACGTTTGTATAGGGAAAGTCATCTCCGGTGAACTTTTGTATGGGATGTGACCGAAGGTTAAACAAAAAAAAAATTACTGTAGAAAATATAAAATTGTAGGCTTTGAAATTTAAACTAGAAAATTTCAATACTTTTATTCAAACAATATTGTACAGAAAATATTGAAAATCATTTCAATTCGAAAAGTTACACAGTCAAGACGTTCTAGAATATTTGAAAAAGGGATTAAAAAAAACTGATATATCCTTTCCTTTTGAATACGAAGGATATCCAAGGACATTTAATTATTTCGTGGAATAAGGACTTATTTTTACAGTTTGGGTAAGGACTTTTGCTGGTATGAAATATATTCGCGCATTTCATATACATAAATATTTGTTATTATTAGACTGCAGATTCTTGGGGGAATCGGCGTATCAAAGGACCAGCACATATATCAAATCCTCCAATTTCTGTTCTGCTACGAAAGTATCCTTGACGCCCTGATTTACGCCAATTTTAAGTCTACAAAAATTTGGAAGATATAACATCAAATGTCAAATATAAAATAGGGATTTAACGATATAATTAGTGAATCAAGATTTATAATTAGTGAATAGAACCAGAGACAACAAGAGGAATTAATCTATTAAGGCGATTCCCGCTGAAGCGGGAACCAAACTTTCCCAAATAGTGACTCAAGATGGAGAACATTCTTTGAAACCATATTGAAATTCGAATGTTCTCCCCATATAACTAACCATTACCAAGATTTATTATGAAATCAAAGGCTCCAAAGCTCAATATCCTATCAAATTGATCCGCAGGACCTTGGAATTCCTGTTATGAATTTAGTACTTAAATTAGTTTTCACACATTTCAGTTTCCATTTAATTGTGAGCTAAGCAAACGTAAATCTTTTGTATAACAAACAGCCGCAGATTCAGCATGAATCAACTAAGTCAACAGGCCTGATGACAACGCGAGATTTAATTGGTGAGTTTTACCTATTTTACTTTATGTTTGACTTAGCTCTCATCACTTAAACTTAAATAATACAATTTTCTCTTGACATTAATAATCATACATCAATCACATATTTCATATATATAGAGATAATAACCAATACATTGATCCTTTGCAAGGATACACTTTTGTACTTTTATCACATAATTTCTCAATTTTATATGAAATCTACTTTTAATATTCGCTATTGTTTACTCGAGTTTTAAATATAAACACTATGAACTGTTAAGTGGTCATTTTTCATTTGCGAAAGGTAAAGGTGTTTAAGTAAAGAGGTGTTTTAGGGCTGAGAACATATATTTCAGCACGGTAGGGTGGGTATGCTGAAGCGGTGGAATAACATCTGTCACTGCATCTAAAGTAGCATCATCATCGTTTTCTTTTATTCCCACTTAACTTTTCCCAGTTTCCACTATCATTTCCATATCTATTCCTTCTTCTATAAGAGCTACCTTATTTTACTTTTATGATAACGAAACCGAGCCTACTTCTGAAGGAAAAGAACTGCCCCAAGACTGAGCACGGCCGGGGCAAGGAGGTAGCCACTTCCGGAGGAAGTAGGGCCCGCATGAGGTGGTTCGTTACATAAATTAAATGGCGCCCAACGTGGGGCCAGCAACAAGCCGTAGTCCGGTTAAATTAATTGAACAGTAATTTAACACCTTGATGCTGGTTCCATATTAACAGTTTATAAAATCTTTTAAAAGTGTTTCGGAATTACGATCTTAGCCATTGCGAATTTCGTACCAAATACATTTTGGAAGATTTTCTTTTAAACTTGTGCAGAAAGGATTTCATTAAATGGTTTAAATCGTTTAATTACCGCTGCAGTAGTTTGAAGGAACATTTCTTTTTCTTTCTCTTTCTCTTCCTCTTTCTCTCTCTTTTCCTTTTTCCATCTTTGAACTATCGCAAATAAGACTTTTTGAAATGATTATATGTTGTTTTATTACCATTGCAGTAGTTCGGAGATATCTATCAGTATGCTCTAGGTTATAGTGGATTTTTGTTCTTGGGGTCTGAACCTGGGAGAAACTCTATAATCTGAAGCACAATTTATCTTTTGACATGATGATGTTACTAAAGGTTAACACCTCTACTAAAATACCTTTATCCGAGTAGCAACTGAACTTTATTGATTATTAAATTAATTTCTGTAATTCCTGTTTTTGCCCTGGTACTATTTAGTCAGATTATAACTGTTTCTTAAATCTGAATTTTATATATATATAAACATATACACATAATGCCGGTTACTCGTAGTACCGAAAGAAATGCAAATAATGATGCACAAGCAAATGCATCTTATGTAGTAGAAGATGATAGTAGTTCGCCTACTGTGGCACATGGAACTAGATCTAGGAGGAGGAATTTGGACATTGATCGCTCTAGAACACTTTCTGCCAGTATTGAAAGAACACATAGAGTAGATGAACATAGAATTCGATTAATAGTCTCTGAATCTATCTCTGAAATGCGAAGCGAAATAACATCCACAATTGCCAATGAAGTAGGGCGTTTAGTACAGGGGATGCATGTGAATGGTAATGCTTCCGAATCAAGAGAAATTATAACTCCAGCAAATATTTCTGGATCGGACCGAAATGCGGATTCTAATATTTTACAAAATAACCCTGAAAAAGTAATGAATACAATTCGTAATTGGAAATTGTCTTTCTCGGGTTATAATAAGGACATTCCAGTAGAGGAATCTAATATATAAAAGGCAATGTGTGTATGTTAGTATGTTTGTTTGTTTGTATGTTTGTATGTTTGTATGTTCCTAATAGACTCAAAAACGGCTGAATAGATTTTCTTGAAAATTTCAGATAATGTACTGAGAACACCGGTGGTGAAAATAGGCTATATATTTTTTTGAATGGTCGTCGCGGAAGTGAAATATCGCGGTCATCCCAAATTATTCAAAAATGTATTATTTCAAATAATATACCTAATTTTAGTAAGCGTGACTATAAAACCGCTATAACACTGGCTTCAATATGTGGGATAACGCGGTCAACGCCATATTCTGGAATACAGTAAAATCCCGATAACTTGAGATGTCACTATTTAGAAATTCCGAAAAATCGATTGGGAAATCTTATGAAATTTTGTATGTGGAGTTTTTAGGTCTGAGAGTAGGTCGTAATCTCTTTTTTTATCCCGCTAAGTGTAGTGGCCGCTGGTCCTCCCCACAATTTTTTTAAGAAAATCGCGAAATTCAAGATACGTTTTAATATATTGTTTACAAATTGTTTGCAATGCTATGGTACTTACAGTCTTGACCCTGAATGGTCGTCGCGGAAGTGAAATATCGCGGTCATCCCAAAATTTTCAAAAATGTATTATTTCAATTAATTAGAACTGTCGTAAGCTGTTTTTATACGGCTAAGAGTAGTGACCGGTGCTGCTCCCCCACAATGTTTTTAAGAAAATCTGAAATCTTTGATATTTTTGAACGTATTGTTTACAGATTGTTTTCCCTGAATGATCGCGGTCATCACAAAGTTTTCAAAAATGTATTATTTAAATTAATATACATAATTTTAGTAAGCGTGACACAAAAATGATATAAACACTAGCTTGAACAAGTGGGATAGCGCGGTCGTGAGCTATTTTAATACGGCTAAGTGTAGTGACCGGAGGTTCTCCTTCAAATTTTTTTTTTTTTTTTGAAAATCTGAAGTCCATTATATTTTTGAACGTATTGTTTACAGATTGTTTGCAATACTACTGTAATTACTGTCTTGACCCTGAATGGTCTTCGCGGAAGTGAAATATCGCTGTCATCACAAAATTTGCAAACATTTATTATTTCAGATAATATATGTACATAATTTGTAAGCGTGCCTAAAAAACGCTATAAACGCTGAACACTAAACAATAAGTGTGATAGCGCGATCAACTCCACATTTTGGAATACAGTAAAATCCCGATAACTTGAGATGTCACAAGATCGAAATTCCAAAAAGATCGATTGGAAATCAGACAAAGTTATTGATATACAATATCATCATTGGAATCAGAATACCGCGATCGTGTTCGATTTTTGAAAATATTATAATTACTGATAAAATCTCAAAATGTGGGAAGTGAAACTTCATGAGCATTGATTTCAATCCTTGGAATAGCTAGATAAAGATACATTTTTTAAATACAGCAAAATCTCGATAATAACGACTACAATTTATAGAAGTAATTTTTTTATGAATTATATAAATGTTGCCATACATATCACGAAGGAACATACATTTCGCTGAGGGGTATTTTATCACTATTGCATATAGAGCGCGAAGAAAAAAGGCGTTGCGTTCGATCGGGCTGAATGAGGTTAAATCCACCAAAAATAGCGAAAATCAGGCGCCACCGTTCTATGGGAGCTATATCAAAACGAGGACGTATACTGAAAATTCTCTGCAAGACTGTTTACGACCCCCAACAGTGGCTATATCTCTGAACTATTGAAAATCTGGAGGTACTGTTTTATGGGAGCTATATCAAAACGTGAACCTATAACTGTTACATACCGAGCGCAAATAAAAAGGCGTGTCTTTCGGTCGATCCGAATATTTATGCTCTCCTCTTTGAAATATATTAAAACCAGATTTCAGCCATTTCGGTATGATAATGATGTTAAATCCTCAAAAATAGCGAAAATCAGCCGGTACCGTTCTAGGGGAGCTATATCAAAACGTGGACCTATACTAACAATTCTCTGCAGTAATAATTACGACCCCAACCGAGACCAACAATCCAATATATAGCAATGCTAATTGACGTGCACCGACCATTATATGTGGGTCACAAAGTGCTTTAAACTGTCGATTTATGGTGAAGGGTATAATAAAAGAGATTTTATATCTTAAATTTGGGGGATACCATTACATGGAATTTATGTCAAAACATTGATTTATATTATGAAGTTTCTAGAGGGATGCCTAATTATGGGTGTATCAATCTAATATATAAAAGGCAATGTGTGTATGTTAGTATGTTTGTTTGTTTGTATGTTTGTATGTTTGTATGTTCCGAATAGACTCAAAAACGGATGAATAGATTTTCTTGAAAATTTCAGATAATGTACTGGGAACACCGGTGGTGAAAATAGGCTATATATTTTTTTGAATGGTCGTCGCGGAAGTGAAATATCGCGGTCATCCCAAATTATTCAAAAATGTATTATTTCAGATAATATACCTAATTTTAGTAAGCGTGACTACAAAACCGCTAAAACACTGGCTTCAATATGTGGGATAACGCGGTCAACGCCATATTTTGGAATACAGTAAAATCCCGATGACTTGAGATGTCACTATATAGAAATTCCGAAAAATCGATTGGGAAATCTTATGAAATTTTGTATGTGGAGTTTTTAGGTCTGAGAATATGTCGTAATCTATTTTTTATCCAGCTAAGTGTTGTGACCGATGGTCCTCCCCACAATTTTTTTAAGAAAACCGCGAAATTCAAGATACTTTTTAATATATTGTTTACAAATTGTTTGCAATGCTATGGTAATTACAGTCTTGACCCTGAATGGTCGTCGCGGAAGTGAAAATCGCGGTCATCCCAAAATATTCCAAAATGTATTATTTCAATTAATTAGAACTGTCGTAAGCTGTTTTTATATGGCTAGGAGTAGTGACCCGTGGTCCTCCCCAACAATGTTTTTAAGAAAATCTGAAATCTTTGATTGTTTACAGATTGTTTTCCCTGAATGATCGCGGTCATCACAAAGTTTTCAAAAATGTATTATTTCAATTAATATACATAATTTTAGTAAAGGGGTGTTTACACTATCTATCGATGTCATATAAACTGTCACTTCTTTTATCCATTCGACATCCTTTATGTTTGTCAAAGTACATACCACTTTTAGTTTTTGCGTTCACACTAGCATACAATTTCGTAAGACCACAAAATACAAATCACGCAACAAACACAATTTATTTTGTTAAAAACTTTAACCGCACTCACATTTTCATTTCCTTTACCTATGTTCTTCATTTTTTTGGTAAAATTGTTTTCTTCCAACAATATATTTCTCAACAGCGCACGAAAATACATAGCCGAATAGAGTGCTCCCTAAATGAAAAATGTACATATGAGTTGCCACATTGTTTTGATAGATAAACATTTTCATAGTGGTCACACTATTTGTACAACATTCACAGGTAGCAAATTTGACATCTCATATGACATTGATAGATAGTGTAAACAGCCCTTAAGCGTGACACAAAAATGATATAAACACTAGCTTGAACAAGTGGGATAGCGCGGTCGTGAGCTATTTTAATACGGCTAAGTGTAGTGACCGGAGGTTCTCCTTCAATTTTTTTTTTTTTTTTTAAATCTGAAGTCCATGATATTTTTGAACGTATTGTTTACAGATTGTTTGCAATACTACTGTAATTACTGTCTTGACCCTGAATGGTCTTCGCGGAAGT
This sequence comes from Musca autumnalis, assembly GCF_047663935.1. Taxonomy (NCBI): domain Eukaryota; kingdom Metazoa; phylum Arthropoda; class Insecta; order Diptera; family Muscidae; genus Musca; species Musca autumnalis. The sequence goes on along the minus strand of NW_027411648.1, from coordinate 213,214 downwards.
GAAATATCGCGAAAAGTGAAATATCGCGGTCATCACAAAATTTGCAAACATTTATTATTTCAGATAATATACATAATTTTGTAAGCATGCCTAAAACACGCTATAAACGCTGAACACTAAACAATAAGTGGGACAGCGCGATCAACTCCACATTTTGGAATACAGTAAAATCCGGATAACTTGAGATGTCACAAGATCGAAATTCCAGAAAGATCCATTGGAAATCAGACAAAGTTATTGATATACAATACAATATCATCATTGGGATCAGAATACCGCGATCGTGTTCGATTTTTGAAAATATTATAATTACGGATAAAATCTCAAAATGTGGGAAGTGAAACTTCATGAGCATTGATTTCAGTCCTTGGAATACCTAGGTAAAGATATATTTTTTAAATACAGCAAAATCTCGATAATAACAACTACAATTTATAGAAGTAATTTTTTTTATGAATTATATAAATGTTGCCATACATATCCCGAAGGAACATACATTTCGCTGAGGGGTATTTTACCACTATTGCATATAGAGCGCGAAGAAAAAAAGCGTTACGTTCGATCGGCCTGAATGAGGTTAAATCCAACAAAATAGCGAAAATCAGGCGCCATCGTTCTATGGGAGCTATATCAAAACGAGGACGTATACTGAACAGTGGCTATATCTCTGAACTATCGAAAATCGGGAGGTACTGTTTTATGGGAGCTATATCAAAACGTGAACCTATTACTGTTACATACCGAGCGCAAATCAAAAGGCGTGTCTTTCGGTCGATACGAATATTTATGCTCTCCTCTTTAAAATATATTAAAACCAGATTTCAGCCATTTCGGTGTGATAATGATGTTAAATCCTCAAAAATAGCGAAAATCAGCCGGTACCGTTCTATGGGAGCTATATCAAAACGTGGACCTATACCAACAATTCTTTGCAGTAATAATTACGACCCCAACCGAGACCAACAATCCAATATATAGCAATGTTAATTGACGTGCACCGACCATTATATGTGGGTCACAAAGTGCTTTAAACTGTCGATTTATGGTGAAGGGTATAATAAAAGAGATTTTTATATCTTAAATTTGGGGGATACCATTATATGGAATTTATGTCAAAACATTGATTTATATTAAGAAGTTTCTAGAGGGATGCCTAATTATGGGTGTATCAATACTGGATAGATAACTAGAGTTTACACGGAGAACCCAAACAACGGGCCAGCAACGCGGACCGGGTCAGCTAGTTTATTTATAGAGTAAATATTATGACCACCAATAGCCTTGCTGGCAATTTTGGATTATTATGCAGATATATACATATACTGTTTGAAGACAAAGCACTTGAATGGTATTGGAGATACCATCGTCAAAATGAGGTGGTAGAATGGGCCGGACTATGTGCTTCATTAAAGATCCAGTATAAAGAATGTTTCAATGATTATGATTTAAAGGATGATATTCGTCGTAGGAAGCAGCGAAATGGTGAGACTTTCGACAAATTTCATGATTCCATAATGACATTAGCTGAACGGCTTCGAGTGCCTATGACAGATGAGGAATTATGCGAAACCATGATTCGCAATCTTAGAACGGAAATAAGGCACGAGTTGTTACATTTAGAAATAACGAGCGTTGCCCAACTTCGAAAAACTGTTAGGAGACACGAAAAGTTTGTTAAGGAGCTGCAAACAGCGAATAAATTGAGCCGTTATCGAGACAAGGTTCAAGTGGCCGAAGTAGATAATAATGAAATTAATAGCGAACCAGAAGACACAGATGTGATGGAGATTCACTTAGATGTTTTATGTTGGAACTGTCGTGAGAATGGACACACCTATAAGAATTGTATAAAAGACCGAACTATATTCTATTATGGTTGTGGACAGATTAATACTTATCGGCCTACTTGTCCCAAATGCAAAATTGCGGGAAACGTAAAAAGGGGTGTCCCTCAAAAGAAGAGTGGACATCCAAAAACATACCCCATGATGTAATAGTATCACCTATCCAAATCGATAAATTACTAACTCAAAATACAGATCGAATTATAAATAACATATCCAGCAGCACAACAAACGGACTTACTCATTCAATTAAAAATTCGAAACAAAAACGTAATTCGTTGCGAATTCAACATTATTGGAAAAGATTAAAATCCTTTCGGAAATACACGATAGCCTCCATAACTACAAAGAATGGCGATACCAGACCATATATCCCGATTACCATAGATGACAAATTATATTTTGCTTTATTGGATAGTGGTGCAAACAAAAGCGTTATTGGAGGCGAGTTAAGTCGTAAAATTCAACAGTTACAAGATTTTAGAAAATGTTATGGAAACGTTAAGACTGCCGATGGTCAGTCACAGGCAATATCTGGCATAGCCAAGGTTGAATTTACATACCAAGAGCGAGTATATAATTTCGAATTTTTAGTTATCCCGTCTATAAAACAAGATATTATATGTGGGATCGATTTTTGGAAGAAATTTAATATTTCGATATCCACTTATGGTGAAATTGGTGAGGTTGCAAAGACTGTTTCAGACGAGGAATTCATAGAGTTAACCCCAGAACAGAAACGGAAATTGGATTCGGTTGTCGAATTATTCCCGAGTTCAGAACGAGAAGGCTTGGGGTGTACCCACCTGGTTGAACACTCAATCGATACGGGGGATTCAAAGCCTATTAAGCAGAGATATTACCCGATATCTCCGGCAAAGGAGAATGTCCTATGTCAAGAAATCGACAGGATGTTGTCGCTCGGAGTGATTGAGGAGTGTCCCCAGTCACCATGGTCGTCACCGGGAGTTTTAATAGTTAAACCTGACAAGGTTAGATTCTGTGTAGATAGCAGGAAACTTAACTCTGCCACCGTTAAGGACTCGTATCCAATTCCAAATATAGAGGGAATTCTGTCAAGGTTGCCATCTGTGAAATTTATTTCCAAAGTAGATCTCAAAGATGCATTTTGGCAAATTAAATTAGATGAGTCATCCAAGCCAAAAACAGCATTTACTATTCCTAACAGGCCCTTATACCAATTTACAAGAATGCCATTTGGGTTGTGCAACGCACCCCAAACATTATGTCGCCTTATGGATCAAGTAATCCCATATAATATGAAAACACACATCTTCGTCTATCTTGACGATTTATTGATAATGTCGGAAAGTTTTGACGATCTTAGCCATTGCGAATTTCGTACCAAATACATTTTGGAAGATTTTCTTTTAAACTTGTGCAGAAAGGATTTCATTAAATGGTTTAAATCGTTTAATTACCGCTGCAGTAGTTTGAAGGAACATTTCTTTTTCTTTCTCTTTCTCTTCCTCTTTCTCTCTCTTTTCCTTTTTCCATCTTTGAACTATCGCAAATAAGACTTTTTGAAATGATTATATGTTGTTTTATTACCATTGCAGTAGTTCGGAGATATCTATCAGTATGCTCTAGGTTATAGTGGATTTTTGTTCTTGGGGTCTGAACCTGGGAGAAACTCTATAATCTGAAGCACAATTTATCTTTTGACATGATGATGTTACTAAAGGTTAACACCTCTACTAAAATACCTTTATCCGAGTAGCAACTGAACTTTATTGATTATTAAATTAATTTCTGTAATTCCTGTTTTTGCCCTGGTACTATTTAGTCAGATTATAACTGTTTCTTAAATCTGAATTTTATATATATATTAACATATACACATAATGCCGGTTACTCGTAGTACCGAAAGAAATGCAAATAATGATGCACAAGCAAATGCATCTTATGTAGTAGAAGATGATAGTAGTTCGCCTACTGTGGCACATGGAACTAGATCTAGGAGGAGGAATTTGGACATTGATCGCTCTAGAACACTTTCTGCCAGTATTGAAAGAACACATAGAGTAGATGAACATAGAATTCGATTAATAGTCTCTGAATCTATCTCTGAAATGCGAAGCGAAATAACATCCACAATTGCCAATGAAGTAGGGCGTTTAGTACAGGGGATGCATGTGAATGGTAATGCTTCCGAATCAAGAGAAATTATAACTCCAGCAAATATTTCTGGATCGGACCGAAATGCGGATTCTAATATTTTACAAAATAACCCTGAAAAAGTAATGAATACAATTCGTAATTGGAAATTGTCTTTCTCGGGTTATAATAAGGACATTCCAGTAGAGGAATTTATTTATAGAGTAAATATTATGACCACCAATAGCCTTGCTGGCAATTTTGGATTATTATGCAGATATATACATATACTGTTTGAAGACAAAGCACTTGAATGGTATTGGAGATACCATCGTCAAAATGAGGTGGTAGAATGGGCCGGACTATGTGCTTCATTAAAGATCCAGTATAAAGAATGTTTCAATGATTATGATTTAAAGGATGATATTCGTCGTAGGAAGCAGCGAAATGGTGAGACTTTCGACGAATTTCATGATTCCATAATGACATTAGCTGAACGGCTTCGAGTGCCTATGACAGATGAGGAATTATGCGAAACCATGATTCGCAATCTTAGAACGGAAATAAGGCACGAGTTGTTACATTTAGAAATAACGAGCGTTGCCCAACTTCGAAAAACTGTTAGGAGACACGAAAAGTTTGTTAAGGAGCTGCAAACAGCGAATAAATTGAGCCGTTATCGAGACAAGGTTCAAGTGGCCGAAGTAGATAATAATGAAATTAATAGCGAACCAGAAGACACAGATGTGATGGAGATTCACTTAGATGTTTTATGTTGGAACTGTCGTGAGAATGGACACACCTATAAGAATTGTATAAAAGACCGAACTATATTCTATTATGGTTGTGGACAGATTAATACTTATCGGCCTACTTGTCCCAAATGCAAAATTGCGGGAAACGTAAAAAGGGGTGTCCCTCAAAAGAAGAGTGGACATCCAAAAACATACCCCATGATGTAATAGTATCACCTATCCAAATCGATAAATTACTAACTCAAAATACAGATCGAATTATAAATAACATATCCAGCAGCACAACAAACGGACTTACTCATTCAATTAAAAATTCGAAACAAAAACGTAATTCGTTGCGAATTCAACATTATTGGAAAAGATTAAAATCCTTTCGGAAATACACGATAGCCTCCATAACTACAAAGAATGGCGATACCAGACCATATATCCCGATTACCATAGATGACAAATTATATTTTGCTTTATTGGATAGTGGTGCAAACAAAAGCGTTATTGGAGGCGAGTTAAGTCGTAAAATTCAACAGTTACAAGATTTTAGAAAATGTTATGGAAACGTTAAGACTGCCGATGGTCAGTCACAGGCAATATCTGGCATAGCCAAGGTTGAATTTACATACCAAGAGCGAGTATATAATTTCGAATTTTTAGTTATCCCGTCTATAAAACAAGATATTATATGTGGGATCGATTTTTGGAAGAAATTTAATATTTCGATATCCACTTATGGTGAAATTGGTGAGGTTGCAAAGACTGTTTCAGACGAGGAATTCATAGAGTTAACCCCAGAACAGAAACGGAAATTGGATTCGGTTGTCGAATTATTCCCGAGTTCAGAACGAGAAGGCTTGGGGTGTACCCACCTGGTTGAACACTCAATCGATACGGGGGATTCAAAGCCTATTAAGCAGAGATATTACCCGATATCTCCGGCAAAGGAGAATGTCCTATGTCAAGAAATCGACAGGATGTTGTCGCTCGGAGTGATTGAGGAGTGTCCCCAGTCACCATGGTCGTCACCGGGAGTTTTAATAGTTAAACCTGACAAGGTTAGATTCTGTGTAGATAGCAGGAAACTTAACTCTGCCACCGTTAAGGACTCGTATCCAATTCCAAATATAGAGGGAATTCTGTCAAGGTTGCCATCTGTGAAATTTATTTCCAAAGTAGATCTCAAAGATGCATTTTGGCAAATTAAATTAGATGAGTCATCCAAGCCAAAAACAGCATTTACTATTCCTAACAGGCCCTTATACCAATTTACAAGAATGCCATTTGGGTTGTGCAACGCACCCCAAACATTATGTCGCCTTATGGATCAAGTAATCCCATATAATATGAAAACACACATCTTCGTCTATCTTGACGATTTATTGATAATGTCGGAAAGTTTTGATGAGCATTTGCAGCACCTTCAAGAAGTAGCTAAACAATTCCGGAAGGCGGGACTTACAATCAATGTCAAGAAAAGTAGTTTCGCTTTAAGACATGTGAAGTATTTAGGTTACGTTGTTGGAGAAGGTTCTTTGAGTGTAGATTCGGAGAAAGTGAAAGCGATCATTGACTTTCCAACTCCAACATCGGTACGTGCATTACGCCAATTTCTAGGAATGACCGGTTGGTACCGGCGTTTTATAGCTGACTTTTCTACCCTAACATTTCCCTTAACTGAGTTGCTGTCAAAGAAGAGGTCTTTCAAATGGAGCGATGACGCGCAAAAATCGTTCGACGAATTGAAATCGAAGTTGTGCCAAGCACCACTCTTGATCCATCCCAATTTTAGTAAGCCCTTCATATTACAATGCGACGCAAGTCAAGTTGGAGTTGGAGCAGTGTTGGCTCAGGAGGACTGTCATGGTAATGAGAGGCCCATAGCGTATATGTCACAGAAGCTCAATAAAGCCCAGCGGAATTACACAATAACAGAGCTAGAGTGTTTGGCAGTAGTTCTAGCAATTAAAAAGTTCAGAGCGTATATAGAAGGTCACGAATTTAAAGTAGTCACAGATCATGCCAGTCTTAAATGGCTTATGAAGCAAAGTAATTTATCAGGTAGATTAGCCAGATGGGCGTTGAAATTGCAGAGTTTTAATTTTACCATCGAACATAGGCGAGGAAAGGAAAATGTTGTTCCAGACGCTTTGTCGCGAAGCTTTGAAGTAGAAGGCATTGTGTCAGAAATCGAAGTAAAGTCTTTAATAAATCTGGATTCAGACGCTTTTAATGAAGAAGAATATTCAAAGTTGAGGTTAGAGGTGGAAAATACTGGACATCCTGATTTTAGAGTGGAAGGCAAATTTATTTATAAAAGGACGAAATTTGCTGGTAGGGATGAACATGAAGAGAGTTCTTGGAAGTTGGTAGTTCCGTCAAAATTACGTGCCAAGATTATTTATGCTGCTCATGATATACCAAACTCTTCGCATTGTGGTATTGCCAAAACAATAGAGGTAATTAGGAGGTATTTCTATTGGCCTAAGCTAGTGGCCGATGTAAATAAGTATATAAATAAATGCGATGTTTGCAAAACATCAAAGGCACCTGCTATGGCATTACGACCTCCAATGGGTAATATGGTAATAACGCAGAGACCATTCCAAAGACTCTATGTCGACATTATTGGACCACTCCCTCGTACACGAAATGGTTATATAGGTATATTAATTGTGCTAGACCATTACTCAAAATTTACGTTTCTGAAGCCTGTGAAGAAATTGGTAGCGAAACCCATTATTACATATTTAAAAGATGAAATATTTTCTTGCTATGGTGTGCCAGAGGTTCTCGTTTCCGACAACGGGACGCAATTTAAAAGTAAGGATTTCGACAAATTTCTATCCGAATTTGGTGTGCATCATATGTACACCGCTGTTTACAGCCCTTAGGCAAACGCAAGCGAACGTGTAAATAGGACTGTGAACGCTGCACTTCGGTCATACGTGAAGGAAGATCACAGACAATGGGATATACAGTCAGGGACAAAAGTTTACATACACCCCCTAAATCTCGGGTATTAGGGTTAGTAGTGATTTTTATGAAATTCCAAATATTCAGTCTTATTTCTTCTCACTAATAAACAATATTTAATAGAACAAAAGTATATTCCATAATACAAATATCGGTAAATTTTACAAAAACCTAAAAATGATGGGGACAAAAGTTTACATACACCCCAAGGAAATGTGGGTATTACCGTGCAATTTATGGAATTAACAGCAAAATTTATACATTTTGTTGTTTTGGCGAATGCCTCTGGGTGTCTGAGATATATTTTAGAGAAAAGAAAATAATTTTTGGGGGTCAAATACCGTTATTTAAGGTCAAACTTCTTGTATAGCTTGTTAAAGCTGAACCTTGCTTAATTCTTTGCGTTTTTAGGTAATGCACTTTAAAAAACCACAAAATTAGTGTCAGATTACAGATTTTGAGACCCTAGAAAGCGTTGGAGTTGTTCTTGTGCAAAATATTACTTATTGGACGTCGATAAATGCCCGCTTTTCATCAGATTTCTCAGGAAGTTAATAAATTCCGCTGATTTCTTGGTGCAAATTACATATAGAAGGCCTTGAATTGCCTTGTAATATGGTCTGATACAATCCTCTGGCATCAATTAACTCAGAAATGTACAAGTATACGAAACTTTTCGCCCCTATAGTGACGGTAATGATCATAATACGAAAACGAAGTTGTTCACAGTACAAATTTCATGCTTTTTTTGGTAGTGCTTACATTTTGATGCTTTGGAAGCTTCGGGAACAGGATTGTAACAGAATATTTCACATTTCTGATTCAATTGATGCCAGAGGATTGTATCAGACCATATTACAAGGCAATTCAAGGCCTTCTATATGTAATTTGCACCAAGAATTCCGCGGAATCTATTAACTTCCTGAGAAATCTGATGAAAAGCGGGCATTTATCGACGTCCAAGAAGCAATATTTTGCACAAGAACAACTCCAAAGCTTTCTAGGGTCTCAAAATGTGTAATCTGACACTAATTTTGTGTTTTTTTTTAAAGTGCATTACCTAAAAACGCAAATAATTAAGCAAGGGTCGGCGTTAACAAACTATACAAGAAGTTTGACCTTAAATAACGGCATTTGACCCCCAAAAATTATTTTCTTTTCTCTAAAATATATCTCAAACACCCAAAGGCATTCACCAAAACAATAAAATGTATAAATTTTGCTGTTAATTCCATAAATTGCACGGCAATACGCATATTTCCTTGGGGTGTATGTAAACTTTTGTCCCCATCATTTTTAGGTTTTTGTAAAATTTACCGTTATTTGTATTATGGAATATACATTTGTTCTATTAAATATTGTTTATTAGTGAGACGAAATAAAACTGCATACTTGGAATTTCATAAAAATCACTACTAACCCTAATACCCGAGATTTAGGGGGTGTATGTAAACTTTTGTCCCTGACTGTATATCTTCCAAGTGTTAATTGTGCCCTTAGGAATACCATCCATCAGACGACGGGCAAAACGCCTTATCAAATTGTATTTGGACAGCAAATGATTACACATGGCCAAGACTATAAATTGTTGAAGAAACTGCAATTGCTGGAAGAAAGTGATATACAAATTCAACGAGAAGATAAATTTACGGTAATGCGTAATAAAATACAGGAAAAGATGAAGGCAGCATATGAAAAGAATATGAAAATATATAATGCCAAAGCAAGGTATAGAGAATTAAAAATTGGACAAGAGGTGATACGACGGAATTTTGTACAGAGTTCTCATTTAAATCATTTTAGTTCCAAATTAGCACCCATTGGTATTAAAGCTATTGTACTTCGAAAACTAGGGAAAGTAAATTACGAGTTACAAGATTGTGAAAGTGGTAAAATTGCGGTTTACCACTTGAAAGACATCTGGACGTAGTAAAATTTTTTTTTTTTTTTTTTTTTTTTGTAAGCGTGGTATAGTTTGTGACCGAAGGTTAAACAAAAAAAAAAATTACTGTAGAAAATATAAAATTGTAGGCTTTGAAATTTAAACTAGAAAATTTCAATACTTTTATTCAAACAATATTGTACAGAAAATATTGAAAATCATTTCAATTCGAAAAGTTACACAGTCAAGACGTTCTAGAATTTAAAAGTAAGGATTTCGACAAATTTCTATCCGAATTTGGTGTGCATCATATGTACACCGCTGTTTACAGCCCTTAGGCAAACGCAAGCGAACGTGTAAATAGGACTGTGAACGCTGCACTTCGGTCATACGTGAAGGAAGATCACAGACAATGGGATATATATCTTTCAAGTGTTAATTGTGCCCTTAGGAATACCATCCATCAGACGACGGGCAAAACGCCTTATCAAATTGTATTTGGACAGCAAATGATTACACATGGCCAAGACTATAAATTGTTGAAGAAACTGCAATTGCTGGAAGAAAGTGATATACAAATTCAACGAGAAGATAAATTTACGGTAATGCGTAATAAAATACAGGAAAAGATGAAGGCAGCATATGAAAAGAATATGAAAATATATAATGCCAAAGCAAGGTATAGAGAATTAAAAATTGGACAAGAGGTGATACGACGGAATTTTGTACAGAGTTCTCATTTAAATCATTTTAGTTCCAAATTAGCACCCATTGGTATTAAAGCTATTGTACTTCGAAAACTAGGGAAAGTAAATTACGAGTTACAAGATTGTGAAAGTGGTAAAATTGCGGTTTACCACTTGAAAGACATCTGGACGTAGTAAAATTTTTTTTTTTTTTTTTTTTTTTTTTTTTTTTTTTGTAAGCGTGGTATAGTTTGTGACCGAAGGTTAAACAAAAAAAAAAATTACTGTAGAAAATATAAAATTGTAGGCTTTGAAATTTAAACTAGAAAATTTCAATACTTTTATTCAAACAATATTGTACAGAAAATATTGAAAATCATTTCAATTCGAAAAGTTACACAGTCAAGACGTTCTAGAATATTTGAAAAAGGGATTAAAAAAAAAACTGATATATCCTTTCCTTTTGAATACGAAGGATATCCAAGGACATTTAATTATTTCGTGGAATAAGGACTTATTTTTACAGTTTGGGTAAGGACTTTTGCTGGTATGAAATATATTCGCGCATTTCATATACATAAATATTTGTTATTATTAGACTGCAGATTCTTGGGGGAATCGGCGTATCAAAGGACCAGCACATATATCAAATCCTCCAATTTCTGTTCTGCTACGAAAGTATCCTTGACGCCCTGATTTACGCCAATTTTAAGTCTACAAAAATTTGGAAGATATAACATCAAATATCAAATATAAAATACGGATTTAACGATATAATTAGTGAATCAAGATTTATAATTAGTGAATAGAACCAGAGACAACAAGAGGAATTAATCTATTAAGGCGATTCCCGCTGAAGCGGGAACCAAACTTTCCCAAATAGTGACTCAAGATGGAGAACATTCTTTGAAACCATATTGAAATTCGAATGTTCTCCCCATATAACTAACCATTACCAAGATTTATTATGAAATCAAAGGCTCCAAAGCTCAATATCCTATCAAATTGATCCGCAGGACCTTGGAATTCCTGTTATGAATTTAGTACTTAAATTAGTTTTCACACATTTCAGTTTCCATTTAATTGTGAGCTAAGCAAACGTAAATCTTTTGTATAACAAACAGCCGCAGATTCAGCATGAATCAACTAAGTCAACAGGCCTGATGACAACGCGAGATTTAATTGGTGAGTTTTACCTATTTTACTTTATGTTTGACTTAGCTCTCATCACTTAAACTTAAATAATACAATTTTCTCTTGACATTAATAATCATACATCAATCACATATTTCATATATATAGAGATAATAACCAATACATTGATCCTTTGCAAGGATACACTTTTGTACTTTTATCACATAATTTCTCAATTTTATATGAAATCTACTTTTAATATTCGCTATTGTTTACTCGAGTTTTAAATATAAACACTATGAACTGTTAAGTGGTCATTTTTCATTTGCGAAAGGTAAAGGTGTTTAAGTAAAGAGGTGTTTTAGGGCTGAGAACATATATTTCAGCACGGTAGGGTGGGTATGCTGAAGCGGTGGAATAACATCTGTCACTGCATCTAAAGTAGCATCATCATCGTTTTCTTTTATTCCCACTTAACTTTTCCCAGTTTTCACTATCATTTCCATATCTATTCCTTCTTCTATAAGAGCTACCTTATTTTACTTTTATGATAACGAAACCGAGCCTACTTCTGAAGGAAAAGAACTGCCCCAAGACTGAGCACGGCCGGGGCAAGGAGGTAGCCACTTCCGGAGGAAGTAGGGCCCGCATGAGGTGGTTCGTTACAGGGAAAAGTCATCTCCGGTGAACTTTTGTATTGGGAAAGTCATCTCCGGTGAACTTTTGTATTGGGAAAGTCATCTCCGGTGAACTTTTGTATGGGAAAAGTCATCTCCGGTGAACTTTTGTATTGGGAAAGTCATCTCCGGTAAACTTTTGTATTGGGAAAGTCATGCCCGGTGAACTTTTGTATGGGAAAAGTCATCTCCGGTGAACTTTTGTATTGGGAAAGTCATGCCCGGTGAACTTTTGTATTGGGAAAGTCATCTCCGGTGAACTTTTGTATGGGAAAAGTCATCTCCGGTGAACTTTTGTATTGGGAAAGTCATCTCCGGTGAACTTTTGTATGGGAAAAGTCATCTCCGGTGAACTTTTGTATTGGGAAAGTCATCTCCGGTGAACTTTTGTATGGGAAAAGTCATCTCCGGTGAACTTTTGTATTGGGAAAGTCATCTCCGGTGAACTTTTGTATTGGGAAAGTCATCTCCGGTGAACTTTTGTATGGGAAAAGTCATCTCCGGTGAACTTTTGTATTGGGAAAGTCATCTCCGGTGAACTTTTGTATTGGGAAAGTCATCTCCGGTGAACTTTTGTATGGGAAAAGTCATCTCCGGTGAACATTTATATATTGGGAAAGTCATCTCCGGTGAACTTTTGTATTGGGAAAGTCGTGCCCGGTGAACTTTTGTATTGGGAAAGTCATGCCCGGTGAACTTTTATATTGGGAAAGTCATCTCCGGTGAACTTTTGTATTGGGAAAGTCATCTCCGGTGAACTTTTGTATGGGAAAAGTCATCTCCGGTGAACTTTTGTATTGGGAAAGTCATCTCCGGTGAACTTTTGTATTGGGAAAGTCATCTCCGGTGAACTTTTGTATGGGAAAAGTCATTTCCGGTGAACTTTTGTATTGGGAAAGTCATCTCCGGTGAACTTTTGTATGGGAAAAGTCATCTCCGGTGAACTTTTGTATTGGGAAAGTCATCTCCGGTGAACTTTTGTATGGGAAAAGTCATCTCCGGTGAACTTTTGTATTGGGAAAGTCATCTCCGGTGAACTTTTGTATTGGGAAAGTCATCTCCGGTGAACTTTTGTATGGGAAAAGTCATCTCCGGTGAACTTTTGTATTGGGAAAGTCATCTCCGGTGAACTTTTGTATTGAGAAAGTCATGCCCGGTGAACTTTTGTATGGGAAAAGTCATCTCCGGTGAACTTTTGTATTGGGAAAGTCATCTCCGGTGAACTTTTGTATGGGAAAAGTCATCTCCGGTGAACTTTTGTATTGGGAAAGTCATCTCCGGTGAACTTTTATATTGGGAAAGTCATCTCCGGTGAACTTTTGTATTGGGAAAGTCGTGCCCGGTGAACTTTTGTATTGGGAAAGTCATGCCCGGTGAACTTTTATATTGGGAAAGTCATCTCCGGTGAAATTTTGTATTGGGAAAGTCGTGCCCGGGAAAGTCATCTCCGGTGAACTTTTGTATGGGAAGTCATCTCCGGTGAACTTTTCTATTGGGAAAGTCATGCCCGGTGAACTTTTGTATTGGGAAAATCATGCCCGGTGAACTTTTATATTGGGAAAGTCATCTCCGGTGATCTTTTGTATGGGAAAAGTCATCTCCGGTGAACTTTTGTATTGGGAAAGTCATCTCCGGTGAACTTTTGTATTGGGAAAGTCATCTCCGGTGAACTTTTGTATTGGGAAAGTCATCTCCGGTGAACTTTTGTATGGGAAAAGTCATCTCCGGTGAACTTTTGTATTGGGAAAGTCATCTCCGGTGAACTTTTGTATGGGAAAAGTCATCTCCGGTGAACTTTTGTATTGGGAAAGTCATCTCCGGTGAACTTTTGTATTGGGAAAAGTCATCTCCGGTGAACTTTTGTATTGGGAAAGTCATCTCCGGTGAACTTTTGTATTGGGAAAGTCATCTCCGGTGAACTTTTGTATGGGAAAAGTCATCTCCGGTGAACTTTTGTATGGGAAAAGTCATCTCCGGTGAACTTTTGTATGGGAAAAGTCATCTCCGGTGAACTTTTGTATTGGGAAAGTCATGCCCGGTGAACTTTTGTATTGGGAAAGTCATGCCCGGTGAACTTTTATATTGGGAAAGTCATCTCCGGTGAACTTTTGTATTGGGAAAGTCATCTCCGGTGAACTTTTGTATGGGAAAAGTCATCTCCGGTGAACTTTTGTATTGGGAAAGTCATCTCCGGTGAACTTTTGTATGGGAAAGTCATGCCCGGTGAACTTTTGTATTGGGAAAGTCATCTCCGGTGAACTTTTGTATGGGAAAAGTCATCTCCGGTGAACTTTTGTATTGGGAAAGTCATCTCCGGTGAACTTTTGTATGGGAAAAGTCATCTCCGGTGAACTTTTGTATTGGGAAAGTCATCTCCGGTGAACTTTTGTATGGGAAAAGTCATCTCCTGTGAACTTTTGTATTGGGAAAGTCATCTCAGGTGAACTTTTGTATTGGGAAAGTCATCTCCGGTGAACTTTTGTATGGGAAAAGTCATCTCCGGTGAACTTTTGTATTGGGAAAATCATCTCCGGTGAACTTTTGTATGGGAAAAGTCATCTCCGGTGAACTTTTGTATTGGGAAAGTCATGCCCGGTGAACTTTTGTATTGGGAAAGTCATGCCCGGTGAACTTTTGTATTGGTAAAGTCGTGCCCGGTGAACTTTTGTATTGGGAAAGTCATGCCCGGTGAACTTTTGTATTGGGAAAGTCATCTCCGGTGAACTTTTGTATTGGGAAAGTCATCTCCGGTGAACTTTTGTATTGGGAAAGTCATGCCCGGTGAACTTTTATATTGGGAAAGTCATGCCCGGTGAACTTTTGTTTTGGGAAAGTCATGCCCGGTGAACTTTTGTATTGGGAAAGTCATCTCCGGTGAACTTTTGTATTGGGAAAGTCATGCCCGGTGAACTTTTGTATTGGGAAAGTCATCTCCGGTGAACTTTTGTATTGGGAAAGTCATCTCCGGTAAACTTTTGTATGGGAAAAGTCATCTCCGGTGAACTTTTGTATTGGGAAAGTCATCTCCGGTGAACTTTTGTATGGGAAAAGTCATCTCCGGTGAACTTTTGTATTGGGAAAGTCATCTCCGGTGAACTTTTGTATGGGAAAAGTCATCTCCGGTGAACTTTTGTATTGGGAAAGTCGTGCCCGGTGAACTTTTGTATTGGGAAAGTCATGCCCGGTGAACTTTTGTATTGGGAAAGTCATGCCCGGTGAACTTTTGTATGGGAAAAGTCATCTCCGGTGAACTTTTGTATTGGGAAAGTCATCTCCGGTGAACTTTTGTATGGGAAAAGTCATCTCCGGTGAACTTTTGTATTGGGAAAGTCATCTCCGGTGAACTTTTGTATTGGGAAAGTCATCTCCGGTGAACTTTTGTATGGGAAAAGTCATCTCCGGTGAACTTTTGTATGGGAAAAGTCATCTCCGGTGAACTTTTGTATTGGGAAAGTCATGCCCGGTGAACTTTTGTATTGGGAAAGTCATGCCCGGTGAACTTTTGTATTGGGAAAGTCATGCCCGGTGAACTTTTGTATTGGGAAAGTCGTGCCCGGTGAACTTTTGTATTGGGAAAGTCATGCCCGGTGAACTTTTGTATTGGGAAAGTCATGCCCGGTGAACTTTTGTATTGGGAAAGTCATGCCCGGTGAACTTTTGTATGGGAAAAGTCATCTCCGGTGAACTTTTGTATTGGGAAAGTCATCTCCGGTGAACTTTTGTATTGGGAAAGTCATCTCCGGTGAACTTTTGTATGGGAAAAGTCATCTCCGGTGAACTTTTGTATTGGGAAAGTCATCTCCGGTGAACTTTTGTATGGGAAAAGTCATCTCCGGTGAACTTTTGTATTGGGAAAGTCATCTCCGGTGAACTTTTGTATTGGAAAATCATCTCCGGTGAACTTTTGTATTGGGAAAGTCATCTCCGGTGAACTTTTGTATGGGAAAAGTCATCTCCGGTGAACTTTTGTATTGGGAAAGTCATCTCCGGTGAACTTTTGTATGGGAAAAGTCATCTCCGGTGAACTTTTGTATTGGGAAAGTCATGCCCGGTGAACTTTTGTATTGGGAAAGTCATGCCCGGTGAACTTTTGTATTGGGAAAGTCATGCCCGGTGAACTTTTGTATGAGAAAAGTCATCTCCGGTGAACTTTTGTATGGGAAAAGTCATCTCCGGTGAACTTTTGTATTGGGAAAGTCATCTCCGGTGAACTTTTGTATTGGGAAAGTCATCTCCGGTGAACTTTTGTATGGGAAAAGTCATTTCCGGTGAACTTTTGTATTGGGAAAGTCATCTCCGGTGAACTTTTGTATGGGAAAAGTCATCTCCGGTGAACTTTTGTATTGGGAAAGTCATCTCCGGTGAACTTTTGTATGGGAAAAGTCATCTCCGGTGAACTTTTGTATTGGGAAAGTCATCTCCGGTGAACTTTTGTATTGGGAAAGTCATCTCCGGTGAACTTTTGTATGGGAAAAGTCATCTCCGGTGAACTTTTGTATTGGGAAAGTCATCTCCGGTGAACTTTTGTATTGAGAAAGTCATGCCCGGTGAACTTTTGTATGGGAAAAGTCATCTCCGGTGAACTTTTGTATTGGGAAAGTCATCTCCGGTGAACTTTTGTATGGGAAAAGTCATCTCCGGTGAACTTTTGTATTGGGAAAGTCATCTCCGGTGAACTTTTATATTGGGAAAGTCATCTCCGGTGAACTTTTGTATTGGGAAAGTCGTGCCCGGTGAACTTTTGTATTGGGAAAGTCATGCCCGGTGAACTTTTATATTGGGAAAGTCATCTCCGGTGAAATTTTGTATTGGGAAAGTCGTGCCCGGGAAAGTCATCTCCGGTGAACTTTTGTATGGGAAGTCATCTCCGGTGAACTTTTCTATTGGGAAAGTCATGCCCGGTGAACTTTTGTATTGGGAAAATCATGCCCGGTGAACTTTTATATTGGGAAAGTCATCTCCGGTGATCTTTTGTATGGGAAAAGTCATCTCCGGTGAACTTTTGTATTGGGAAAGTCATCTCCGGTGAACTTTTGTATTGGGAAAGTCATCTCCGGTGAACTTTTGTATTGGGAAAGTCATCTCCGGTGAACTTTTGTATGGGAAAAGTCATCTCCGGTGAACTTTTGTATTGGGAAAGTCATCTCCGGTGAACTTTTGTATGGGAAAAGTCATCTCCGGTGAACTTTTGTATTGGGAAAGTCATCTCCGGTGAACTTTTGTATTGGGAAAAGTCATCTCCGGTGAACTTTTGTATTGGGAAAGTCATCTCCGGTGAACTTTTGTATTGGGAAAGTCATCTCCGGTGAACTTTTGTATGGGAAAAGTCATCTCCGGTGAACTTTTGTATGGGAAAAGTCATCTCCGGTGAACTTTTGTATGGGAAAAGTCATCTCCGGTGAACTTTTGTATTGGGAAAGTCATGCCCGGTGAACTTTTGTATTGGGAAAGTCATGCCCGGTGAACTTTTATATTGGGAAAGTCATCTCCGGTGAACTTTTGTATTGGGAAAGTCATCTCCGGTGAACTTTTGTATGGGAAAAGTCATCTCCGGTGAACTTTTGTATTGGGAAAGTCATCTCCGGTGAACTTTTGTATGGGAAAGTCATGCCCGGTGAACTTTTGTATTGGGAAAGTCATCTCCGGTGAACTTTTGTATGGGAAAAGTCATCTCCGGTGAACTTTTGTATTGGGAAAGTCATCTCCGGTGAACTTTTGTATGGGAAAAGTCATCTCCGGTGAACTTTTGTATTGGGAAAGTCATCTCCGGTGAACTTTTGTATGGGAAAAGTCATCTCCTGTGAACTTTTGTATTGGGAAAGTCATCTCAGGTGAACTTTTGTATTGGGAAAGTCATCTCCGGTGAACTTTTGTATGGGAAAAGTCATCTCCGGTGAACTTTTGTATTGGGAAAATCATCTCCGGTGAACTTTTGTATGGGAAAAGTCATCTCCGGTGAACTTTTGTATTGGGAAAGTCATGCCCGGTGAACTTTTGTATTGGGAAAGTCATGCCCGGTGAACTTTTGTATTGGTAAAGTCGTGCCCGGTGAACTTTTGTATTGGGAAAGTCATGCCCGGTGAACTTTTGTATTGGGAAAGTCATCTCCGGTGAACTTTTGTATTGGGAAAGTCATCTCCGGTGAACTTTTGTATTGGGAAAGTCATGCCCGGTGAACTTTTATATTGGGAAAGTCATGCCCGGTGAACTTTTGTTTTGGGAAAGTCATGCCCGGTGAACTTTTGTATTGGGAAAGTCATCTCCGGTGAACTTTTGTATGGGAAAAGTCATCTCCGGTGAACTTTTGTATTGGGAAAGTCATCTCCGGTGAACTTTTGTATTGGAAAATCATCTCCGGTGAACTTTTGTATTGGGAAAGTCATCTCCGGTGAACTTTTGTATGGGAAAAGTCATCTCCGGTGAACTTTTGTATTGGGAAAGTCATCTCCGGTGAACTTTTGTATGGGAAAAGTCATCTCCGGTGAACTTTTGTATTGGGAAAGTCATGCCCGGTGAACTTTTGTATTGGGAAGTCATGCCCGGTGAACTTTTGTATTGGGAAAGTCATGCCCGGTGAACTTTTGTATGAGAAAAGTCATCTCCGGTGAACTTTTGTATGGGAAAAGTCATCTCCGGTGAACTTTTGTATTGGGAAAGTCATCTCCGGTGAACTTTTGTATTGGGAAAGTCATCTCCGGTGAACTTTTGTATTGGGAAAGTCATCTCCGGTGAACTTTTGTATGGGAAAAGTCATCTCCGGTGAACTTTTTATTGGGAAAGTCATCTCCGGTGAACTTTTGTATGGGAAAAGTCATCTCCGGTGAACTTTTGTATTGGGAAAGTCATCTCCGGTATGGGAAAAGTCATCTCCGGTGAACTTTTGTATTGGGAAAGTCATCTCCGGTGAACTTTTGTATGGCAAAAGTCATCTCCGGTGAACTTTTGTATTGGGAAAGTCATCTCCGGTGAACTTTTGTATTGGGAAAGTCATCTCCGGTGAACTTTTGTATTGGGAAAGTCATCTCCGGTGAACTTTTGTATGGGAAAAGTCATCTCCGGTGAACTTTTGTATTGGGAAAGTCATCTCCGGTGAACTTTTGTATTGGGAAAGTCATCTCCGGTGAACTTTTGTATTGGGAAAGTCATCTCCGGTGAACTTTTGTATGGGAAAAGTCATCTCCGGTGAACTTTTGTATTGGGAAAGTCATCTCCGGTGAACTTTTGTATGGGAAAAGTCATCTCCGGTGAACTTTTGTATTGGGAAAGTCATGCCCGGTGAACTTTTGTATTGGGAAAGTCATGCCCGGTGAACTTTTGTATTGGGAAAGTCATGCCCGGTGAACTTTTGTATGGGAAAAGTCATCTCCGGTGAACTTTTGTATGGGAAAAGTCATCTCCGGTGAACTTTTGTATTGGGAAAGTCATCTACGGTGAACTTTTGTATTGGGAAAGTCATCTCCGGTGAACTTTTGTATTGGGAAAGTCATCTCCGGTGAACTTTTGTATGGGAAAAGTCATCTCCGGTGAACTTTTGTATTGGGAAAGTCATCTCCGGTGAACTTTTGTATGGGAAAAGTCATCTCCGGTGAACTTTTGTATTGGGAAAGTTATCTCCGGTGAACTTTTGTATTGGGAAAGTCATCTCCGGTGAACTTTTGTATGGGAAAAGTCATCTCCGGTGAACTTTTGTATTGGGAAAGTCATCTCCGGTGAACTTTTGTATTGGGAAAGTCATCTCCGGTGAACTTTTGTATGGGAAAAGTCATCTCCGGTGAACTTTTGTATTGGGAAAGTCATCTCCGGTGAACTTTTGTATGGGAAAAGTCATCTCCGGTGAACTTTTGTATTGGGAAAGTCATCTCCGGTGAACTTTTGTATTGGGAAAGTCATCTCCGGTGAACTTTTGTATGGGAAAAGTCATCTCCGGTGAACTTTTGTATTGGGAAAGTCATCTCCGGTGAACTTTTTTATTGGGAAAGTCATCTCCGGTGAACTTTTGTATGGGAAAAGTCATCTCCGGTGAACTTTTGTATTGGGAAAGTCATCTCCGGTGAACTTTTGTATGGGAAAAGTCATCTCCGGTGAACTTTTGTATTGGGAAAGTCATCTCCGGTGAACTTTTGTATTGGGAAAGTCATCTCCGGTGAACTTTTGTATGGGAAAAGTCATCTCCGGTGAACTTTTGTATTGGGAAAGTCATCTCCGGTGAACTTTTGTATTGGGAAAGTCATCTCCGGTGAACTTTTGTATGGGAAAAGTCATCTCCGGTGAACTTTTGTATTGGGAAAGTCATCTCCGGTGAACTTTTGTATGGGAAAAGTCATCTCCGGTGAACTTTTGTATAGGGAAAGTCATCTCCGGTGAACTTTTGTATTGGTAAAGTCATCTCCGGTGAACTTTTGTATGGGAAAAGTCATCTCCGGTGAACTTTTGTATTGGGAAAGTCATCTCCGGTGAACTTTTGTATGGGAAAAGTCATCTCCGGTGAACTTTTGTATTGGGAAAGTCATGCCCGGTGAACTTTTGTATTAGGAAAGTCATGCCCGGTGAACTTTTGTATTGGGAAAGTCATGCCCGGTGAACTTTTGTATTGGGAAAGTCGTGCCCGGTGAACTTTTGTATTGGGAAAGTCATGCCCGGTGAACTTTTGTATTGGGAAAGTCATGCCCGGTGAACTTTTGTATTGGGAAAGTCATGCCCGGTGAACTTTTGTATGGGAAAAGTCATCTCCGGTGAACTTTTGTATTGGGAAAGTCATCTCCGGTGAACTTTTGTATGGGAAAAGTCATCTCAGGTGAACTTTTGTATGGGAAAAGTCATCTCCGGTGAACTTTTGTATTGGGAAAGTCATCTCCGGTGAACTTTTGTATTGGGAAAGTCATCTCCGGGGAACTTTTGTATGGGAAAAGTCATCTCCGGTGAACTTTTGTATTGGGAAAGTCATCTCCGGTGAACTTTTGTATGGGAAAAGTCATCTCCGGTGAACTTTTGTATTGGGAAAGTCATCTCCGGTGAACTTTTGTATGGGAAAAGTCATCTCCGGTGAACTTTTGTATTGGGAAAGTCATCTCCGGTGAACTTTTGTATTGGGAAAGTCATCTCCGGTGAACTTTTGTATGGGAAAAGTCATCTCCGGTGAACTTTTGTATTGGGAATGTCATCTCCGGTGAACTTTTGTATGGGAAAAGTCATCTCCGGTGAACGTTTGTATTGGGAAAGTCATGCCCGGTGAACTTTTGTATTGGGAAAGTCATGCCCGGTGAACTTTTGTATTGGGAAAGTCATGCCCGGTGAACTTTTGTATTGGGAAAGTCGTGCCCAGTGAACTTTTGTATTGGGAAAGTCATGCCCGGTGAACTTTTGTATTGGGAAAGTCATCTCCGGTGAACTTTTGTATTGGGAAAGTCATCTCCGGTGAACTTTTGTATGGGAAAAGTCATCTCCGGTGAACTTTTGTATTGGGAAAGTCATCTCCGGTGAACTTTTGTATGGGAAAAGTCATCTCCGGTGAACTTTTGTATGGGAAAAGTCATCTCCGGTGAACTTTTGTATTGGGAAAGTCATCTCCGGTGAACTTTTGTATGGGAAAAGTCATCTCCGGTGAACTTTTGTATTGGGAAAGTCATCTCCGGTGAACTTTTGTATTGGGAAAGTCATGCCCGGTGAACTTTTGTATTGGGAAAGTCATGCCCGGTGAACTTTTGTATTGGGAAAGTCATCTCCGGTGAACTTTTATATTGGAAAAGTCATGCCCGGTGAACTTTTGTATTGGGAAAGTCATGCCCGGTGAACTATTGTATTGGGAAAGTCATGCCCGGTGAACTTTTGTATTGGGAAAGTCATGCCCGGTGAACTTTTGTATTGGGAAAGTCATCTCCGGTGAACTTTTGTATTGGGAAAGTCGTGCCCGGTGAACTTTTGTATTGGGAAAGTCATGCCCGGTGAACTTTTATATTGGGAAAGTCATCTCCGGTGAACTTTTGTATTGGGAAAGTGGTGCCCGGTGAACTTTTGTATTGGGAAAGTCATCTCCGGTGAACTTTTGTATGGGAAAGTCATCTCCGGTGAACTTTTGTATTGGGAAAGTCATGCCCGGTGAACTTTTGTATTGGGAAAGTCATGCCCGGTGAAGTTTTGTATGGAAAAAGTCATCTCCGGTGAACTTTTGTATTGGGAAAGTCATCTCCGGTGAACTTTTGTATGGGAAAAGTCATCTCCGGTGAACTTTTGTATTGGGAAAGTCATGCCCGGTGAACTTTTGTATTGGGAAAGTCATCTCCGGTGAACTTTTGTATTGGGAAAGTCATCTCCGGTGAACTTTTGTATTGGGAAAGTCATGCCCGGTGAACTTTTATATTGGGAAAGTCATGCCCGGTGAACTTTTGTTTTGGGAAAGTCATGCCCGGTGAACTTTTGTATTGGGAAAGTCATCTCCGGTGAACTTTTGTATTGGGAAAGTCATGCCCGGTGAACTTTTGTATTGGGAAAGTCATCTCCGGTGAACTTTTGTATTGGGAAAGTCATCTCCGGTGAACTTTTATATGGGAAAAGTCATCTCCGGTGAACTTTTGTATTGGGAAAGTCATCTCCGGTGAACTTTTGTATGGGAAAAGTCATCTCCGGTGAACTTTTGTATTGGGAAAGTCATCTCCGGTGAACTTTTGTATGGGAAAAGTCATCTCCGGTGAACTTTTGTATTGGGAAAGTCATGCCCGGTGAACTTTTGTATTGGGAAAGTCATGCCCGGTGAACTTTTGTATTGGGAAAGTCATCTCCGGTGAACTTTTGTATTGGGAAAGTCATGCCCGGTGAACTTTTATATTGGGAAAGTCATGCCCGGTGAACTTTTGTATTGGGAAAGTCATCTCCGGTGAACTTTTGTATTGGGAAAGTCATCTCCGGTGAACTTTTGTATTGGGAAAGTCATCTCCGGTGAACTTTTGTATTGGGAAAGTCATCTCCGGTGAACTTTTGTATGGGAAAAGTCATCTCCGGTGAACTTTTGTATTGGGAAAGTCATCTCCGGTGAACTTTTGTATGGGAAAAGTCATCTCCGGTGAACTTTTGTATTGGGAAAGTCATGCCCGGTGAACTTTTGTATTGGGAAAGTCATCTCCGGTGAACTTTTATATTGGAAAAGTCATGCCCGGTGAAATTTTGTATTGGGAAAGTCATGCCCGGTGAACTATTGTATTGGGAAAGTCATGCCCGGTGAACTTTTGTATTGGGAAAGTCATGCCCGGTGAACTTTTGTATTGGGAAAGTCATCTCCGGTGAACTTTTGTATTGGGAAAGTCATCTCCGGTGAACTTTTGTATGGGAAAAGTCATCTCCGGTGAACTTTTGTATTGGGAAAGTCATCTCCGGTGAACTTTTGTATGGGAAAAGTCATC
Source organism: Musca autumnalis (assembly GCF_047663935.1). NCBI lineage: Eukaryota > Metazoa > Arthropoda > Insecta > Diptera > Muscidae > Musca > Musca autumnalis. Next base: position 189,758 of record NW_027411648.1, on the reverse strand, counting down.
TCCGGTGAACTTTTGTATTGGGAAAGTCATCTCCGGTGAACTTTTGTATTGGGAAAGTCATCTCCGGTGAACGTTTGTATGGGAAAAGTCATCTCCGGTGAACTTTTGTGTTGGGAAAGTCATCTCCGGTGAACTTTTGTATGGGAAAAGTCATCTCCGGTGAACTTTTGTATTGGGAAAGTCATGCCCGGTGAACTTTTGTATTGGGAAAGTCATCTCCGGTGAACTTTTGTATTGGGAAAGTCATCTCCGGTGAACTTTTGTATGGGAAAAGTCATCTCCAGTGAACTTTTGTATTGGGAAAGTCATCTCCGGTGAACTTTTGTATGGGAAAAGTCATCTCCGGTGAACTTTTGTATTGGGAAAGTCATCTCCGGTGAACTTTTGTATTGGGAAAGTCATCTCCGGTGAACTTTTGTATGGGAAAAGTCATCTCCGGTGAACTTTTGTATTGGGAAAGTCATCTCCGGTGATCTTTTGTATTGGGAAAGTCATCTCCGGTGAACTTTTGTATGGGAAAAGTCATCTCCGGTGAACTTTTGTATTGGGAAAGTCATCTCCGGTGAACTTTTGTATGGGAAAAGTCATCTCCGGTGAACTTTTGTATTGGGAAAGTCATCTCCGGTGAACTTTTGTGTGGGAAAAGTCATCTCCGGTGAACTTTTGTATGGGAAAAGTCATCTCCGGTGAACTTTTGTATGGGAAAAGTCATCTCCGGTGAACTTTTGTATTGGGAAAGTCATGCCCGGTGAACTTTTGTATTGGGAAAGTCATGCCCGGTGAACTTTTGTATTGGGAAAGTCATCTCCGGTGAACTTTTGTATTGGGAAAGTCATGTCCGGTGAACTTTTATATTGGGAAAGTCATGCCCGGTGAACTTTTGTTTTGGGAAAGTCATGCCCGGTGAACTTTTGTATTGGGAAAGTCATGCCCGGTGAACTTTTGTATTGGGAAAGTCATCTCCGGTGAACTTTTGTATTGGGAAAGTCATCTCCGGTGAACTTTTGTATGGGAAAAGTCATCTCCGGTGAAGTTTTGTATTGGGAAAGTCATCTCCGGTGAACTTTTGTATGGGAAAAGTCATCTCCAGTGAACTTTTGTATTGGGAAAGTCATCTCCGGTGAACTTTTGTATGGGAAAAGTCATCTCCGGTGAACTTTTGTATTGGGAAAGTCATCTCCGGTGAACTTTTGTATTGGGAAAGTCATGCCCGGTGAACTTTTGTATGGGAAAAGTCATCTCCGGTGAACTTTTGTATTGGGAAAGTCATCTCCGGTGAATATTTGTATGGGAAAAGTCATCTCCGGTGAACTCTTGTATTGGGAAAGTCATCTCCGGTGAACTTTTGTATGGGAAAAGTCATCTCCGGTGAACTTTTGTATTGGGAAAGTCATCTCCGGTGAACTTTTGTATTGGGAAAGTCATCTCCGGTGAACTTTTGTATGGGAAAAGTCATCTCCGGTGAACTTTTGTATTGGGAAAGTCATCTCCGGTGAACTTTTGTATGGGAAAAGTAATCTCCGGTGAACTTTTGTATTGGGAAAGTCATCTCCGGTGAACTTTTGTATGGGAAAGTCATCTCCGGTGAACTTTTGTATTGGGAAAGTCATCTCCGGTGAACTTTTGTATGGGAAAAGTCATCTCCGGTGAACTTTTGTATTGGGAAAGTCATCTCCGGTGAACTTTTGTATGGGAAAAGTCATCTCCGGTGAACTTTTGTATTGGGAAAGTCATCTCCGGTGAACTTTTGTATGGGAAAAGTCATCTCCGGTGAACTTTTGTATTGGGAAAGTCATCTCCGGTGAACTTTTGTATGGGAAAAGTCATCTCCGGTGAACTTTTGTATTGGGAAAGTCATCTCCGGTGAACTTTTGTATGGGAAAAGTCATCTTCGGTGAACTTTTGTATTGGGAAAGTCATCTCCGGTGAACTTTTGTATTGGGAAAGTCATCTCCGGTGAACTTTTGTATTGGGAAAGTCATGCCCGGTGAACTTTTGTATTGGGAAAGTCATGCCTGGCGAACTTTTGTATTGGGAAAGTCATCTCCGGTGAACTTTTGTATGGGAAAAGTCATCTCCGGTGAACTTTTGTATTGGGAAAGTCATCTCCGGTGAACTTTTGTATGGGAAAAGTCATTTCCGGTGAACTTTTGTATGGGAAAAGTCATCTCCGGTGAACTTTTGCATTGGGAAAGTCATCTCCGGTGAACTTTTGTATGGGAAAAGTCATCTCCGGTGAACTTTTGTATTGGGAAAGTCATCTCCGGTGAACTTTTGTATGGGAAAAGTCATCTCCGGTGAACTTTTGTATTGGGAAAGTCATCTTCGGTGAACTTTTGTATTGGGAAAGTCATCTCCGGTGAACTTTTGTATGGGAAAAGTCATCTCCGGTGAACTTTTGTATTGGGAAAATCATCTCCGGTTAACTTTTGTATTGGGAAAGTCATGCCCGGTGAACTTTTGTATGGGAAAAGTCATCTCCGGTGAACTTTTGTATTGGGAAAGTCATGCCCGGTGAACTTTTGTATTGGGAAGGTCATCTCCGGTGAACTTTTGTATGGGAAAAGTCATCTCCGGTGAACTTTTGTATTGGGAAAGTCATCTCCGGTGAACTTTTGTATGGGAAAAGTCATCTCCGGTGAACTTTTGTATTGGGAAAGTCATCTCCGGTGAACTTTTGTATGGGAAAAGTCATCTCCGGTGAACTTTTGTATTGGGAAAGTCATCTCCGGTGAACTTTTGTATTGGGAAAGTCATCTACGGTGAACTTTTGTATTGGGAAAGTCATCTCCGGTGAACTTTTGTATTGGGAATGTCATCTCCGGTGAACTTTTGTATTGGGAAAGTCATCTCCGGTGAACTTTTGTATGGGAAAAGTCATCTCCGGTGAACTTTTGTATGGGAAAAGTCATCTCCGGTGAACTTTTGTATTGGGAAATTCATGCCCGGTGGACTTTTGTATTGGGAAAGTCATGCCCGGTGAACTTTTGTATTGGGAAAGTCATGCCCGGTGAACTTTTGTATTGGGAAAGTCGTGCCCGGTGAACTTTTGTATGGGAAAAGTCAACTCCGGTGAACTTTTGTATGGGAAAAGTCATCTCCGGTGAACTTTTGTATTGGGAAAGTCGTGCCCGGCGAACTTTTGTATTGGGAAAGTCATCTCCGGTGAACTTTTGTATTGGGAAAGTCATCTCCGGTGAACTTTTGTATGGGAAAAGTCATCTCCGGTGAACTTTTGTATTGGGAAAGTCATCTCCGGTGAACTTTTGTATTGGGAAAGTCATGCCCGGTGAACTTTTGTATTGGGAAAGTCATGTCCGGTGAACTTTTGTATTGGGAAAGTCATGCCCGGTGAACTTTTGTATTGGGAAAGTCGTGCCCGGTGAACTTTTGTATTGGGAAAGTCATGCCCGGTGAACTTTTATATTGGGAAAGTCATCTCCGGTGAACTTTTGTATTGGGAAAGTCATCTCCGGTGAACTTTTGTATTGGGAAAGTCATCTCCGGTGATCTTTTGTATGGGAAAAGTCATCTCCGGTGAACTTTTGTATTGGGAAAGTCATCTCCGGTGAACTTTTGTATGGGAAAAGTCATCTCCGGTGAACTTTTGTATTGGGAAAGTCATCTCCGGTGAACTTTTGTATTGGGAAAGTCATCTCCGGTGAACTTTTGTATGGGAAAAGTCATCTCCGGTGAACTTTTATATTGGGAAAGTCATCTCCGGTGAACTTTTGTATTGGGAAAGTCGTGCCCGGTGAACTTTTGTATTGGGAAAGTCATCTCCGGTGAACTTTTGTATGGGAAAAGTCATCTCCGGTGAACTTTTGTATTGGGAAAGTCATCTCCGGTGAACTTTTGTATGGGAAAAGTCATCTCCGGTGAACTTTTGTATTGGGAAAGTCATGCCCGGTGAACTTTTGTATTGGGAAAGTCATCTCCGGAGAACTTTTGTATTGGGAAAGTCATCTCCGGTGAACTTTTGTATTGGGAAAGTCATCTCCGGTGAACTTTTGTATTGGGAAAGTCATCTCCGGTGAACTTTTGTATGGGAAAAGTCATCTCCGGTGAACTTTTGTATTGGGAAAGTCATCTCCGGTGAACTTTTGTATGGGAAAAGTCATCTCCGGTGAACTTTTGTATTGGGAAAGTCATCTCCGGTGAACTTTTGTATGGGAAAAGTCATCTCCGGTGAACTTTTGTATTGGGAAAGTCATCTCCGGTGAACTTTTGTATTGGGAAAGTCATCTCCGGTGAACTTTTGTATGGGAAAAGTCATCTCCGGTGAACTTTTGTATCGGGAAAGTCATATCCGGTGAACTTTTGTATGGGAAAAGTCATCTCCGGTGAACTTTTGTATTGAGAAAGTCATCTCCGGTGAACTTTTGTATTGGGAAAGTCATCTCCGGTGAACTTTTGTATGGGAAAAGTCATCTCCGGTGAACTTTTGTATTGGGAAAGTCATCTCCGGTGAACTTTTGTATTGGGAAAGTCATCTCCGGTGAACTTTTGTATGGGAAAAGTCATCTCCGGTGAACTTTTGTATTGGGAAAGTCGTGCCGGTGAACTTTTGTATTGGGAAAGTCATCTCCGGTGAACTTTTGTATGGGAAAGTCATCTCCGGTGAACTTTTGTATGGGAAAAGTCATCTCCGGTGAACTTTTGTATGGGAAAAGTCATCTCCGGTGAACTTTTGTATTGGGAAAGTCATCTCCGGTGAACTTTTGTATTGGGAAAGTCATCTCCGGTGAACTTTTGTATGGGAAAAGTCATCTCCGGTGAACTTTTGTATTGGGAAAGTCATCTCCGGTGAACTTTTGTATGGGAAAAGTCATCTCCGGTGAACTTTTGTATTGGGAAAGTCATCTCCGGTGAACTTTTGTATTGGGAAAGTCATCTCCGGTGAACTTTTGTATGGGAAAAGTCATCTCCGGTGAACTTTTGTATTGGGAAAGTCATCTCCGGTGAACTTTTGTATGGAAAAAGTCATCTCCGGTGAACTTTTGTATGGGAAAAGTCATCTCCGGTGAACTTTTGTATTGGGAAAGTCATCTCCGGTGAACTTTTGTATGGGAAAAGTCATCTCCGGTGAACTTTTGTATTGGGAAAGTCATCTCCGGTGAACTTTTGTATGGGAAAAGTCATCTCCGGTGAACTTTTGTATTGGGAAAGTCATCTCCGGTGAACTTTTGTATTGGGAAAGTCATCTCCGGTGAACTTTTGTATGGGAAAAGTTATCTCCGGTGAACTTTTGTATTGGGTGAACTTTTGTATTGGGAAAGTCATGCCCGGTGAACTTTTGTATGGGAAAAGTCATCTCCGGTGAACTTTTGTATTGGGAAAGTCATGCCCGGTGAACTTTTGTATTGGGAAAGTCATCTCCGGTGAACTTTTGTATGGGAAAAGTCATCTCCGGTGAACTTTTGTATTGGGAAAGTCATCTCCGGTGAACTTTTGTATGGGAAAAGTCATCTCCGGTGAACTTTTGTATGGGAAAAGTCATCTCCGGTGAACTTTTTTATGGGAAAAGTCATCTCCGGTGAACTTTTGTATTGGGAAAGTCATCTCCGGTGAACATTTGTATTGGGAAAGTCATCTCCGGTGAACTTTTGTATGGGAAAAGTCATCTCCGGTGAACTTTTGTATTGGGAAAGTCATCTCCAGTGAACTTTTGTATTGGGAAAGTCATCTCCGGTGAACTTTTGTATGGGAAAAGTCATCTCCGGTGAACTTTTATATTGGGAAAGTCATTTCCGGTGAACTTTTGTATTGGGAAAGTCGTGCCCGGTGAACTTTTGTATTGGGAAAGTCATGCCCGGTGAACTTTTATATTGGGAAAGTCATCTCCGGTGAACTTTTGTATTGGGAAAGTCATCTCCGGTGAACTTTTGTATGGGAAAAGTGATCTCCGGTGAACTTTTGTATTGGGAAAGTCATCTCCGGTGAACTTTTGTATTGGGAAAGTCATCTCCGGTGAACTTTTGTATGGGAAAAGTCATCTCCGGTGAAGGTTTGTATTGGGAAAGTCATCTCCGGTGAACTTTTGTATGGGAAAAGTCATCTCCGGTGAACTTTTGTATTGGGAAAGTCATCTCCGGTGAACTTTTGTATTGGGAAAGTCATCTCCGGTGAACTTTTGTATGGGAAAAGTCATCTCCGGTGAACTTTTGTATTGGGAAAGTCATCTCCGGTGAACTTTTGTATTGGGAAAGTCATCTCCGGTGAACTTTTGTATGGGAAAAGTCATCTCCGGTGAACTTTTGTATTGGGAAAGTCATCTCCGGTGAACTTTTGTATGGGAAAAGTCATCTCCGGTGAACTTTTGTATTGGGAAAGTCATCTCCGGTGAACTTTTGTATTGGGAAAGTCATCTCCGGTGAACTTTTGTATGGGAAAAGTCATCTCCGGTAAAATTTTGTATTGGGAAAGTCATCTCCGGTGAACTTTTGTATTGGGAAAGTCATCTCCGGTGAACTTTTGTATGTGAAAAGTCATCTCCGGTGAACTTTTGTATTGGGAAAGTCATCTCCGGTGAACTTTTGTATGGGAAAAGTCATCTCCGGTGAACTTTTGTATTGGGAAAGTCATCTCCGGTGAACTTTTGTATTGGGAAAGTCATCTCCGGTGAACTTTTGTATTGGGAAAGTCATCTCCGGTGAACTTTTGTATTGGGAAAGTCATCTCCGGTGAACTTTTGTATTGGGAAAGTCATCTCCGGTGAACTTTTGTATTGGGAAAGTCATCTCCGGTGAACTTTTGTATTGGGAAAGTCATCTCCGGTGAACTTTTGTATTGGGAAAGTCATCTCCGGTGAACTTTTGTATTGGGAAAGTCGTGCCCGGTGAACTTTTGTATTGGGAAAGTCATCTCCGGTGAACTTTTGTATTGGGAAAGTCATGCCCGGTGAACTTTTATATTGGGAAAGTCATCTCCGGTGAACTTTTGTATTGGGAAAGTCATCTCCGGTGAACTTTTGTATGGGAAAAGTCATCTCCGGTGAACTTTTGTATTGGGAAAGTCATCTCCGGTGAACTTTTGTATTGGGAAAGTCATCTCCGGTGAACTTTTGTATTGGGAAAGTCATGCCCGGTGAACTTTTGTTTTGGGAAAGTCATGCCCGGTGAACTTTTGTATTGGGAAAGTCATCTCCGGTGAACTTTTGTATGGGAAAAGTCATCTCCGGTGAACTTTTGTATGGGAAAAGTCATCTCCGGTGAACTTTTGTATTGGGAAAGTCATCTCCGGTGAACTTTTGTATTGGGAAAGTCATCTCCGGTGAACTTTTGTATGGGAAAAGTCATCTCCGGTGAACTTTTGTATTGGGAAAGTCATCTCCGGTGAACTTTTGTATTGGGAAAGTCATCTCCGGTGAACTTTTGTATGGGAAAAGTCATCTCCGGTGAACTTTTGTATGGGAAAAGTCATCTCCGGTGAACTTTTGTATGGGAAAAGTCATCTCCGGTGAACTTTTGTATTGGGAAAGTCATGCCCGGTGAACTTTTGCATTGGGAAAGTCATGCCCGGTGAACTTTTATATTGGGAAAGTCATCTCCGGTGAACTTTTGTATTGGGAAAGTCATCTCCGGTGAACTTTTGTATGGGAAAAGTCATCTCCGGTGAACTTTTGTATTGGGAAAGTCATCTCCGGTGAACTTTTGTATGGGAAAGTCATCTCCGGTGAACTTTTGTATGGGAAAAGTCATCTCCGGTGAACTTTTGTATGGGAAAAGTCATCTCCGGTGAACTTTTGTATTGGGAAAGTCATCTCCGGTGAACTTTTGTATTGGGAAAGTCATCTCCGGTGAACTTTTGTATGGGAAAAGTCATCTCCGGTGAACTTTTGTATTGGGAAAGTCATCTCCGGTGAACTTTTGTATAGGAAAGTCATCTCCGGTGAACTTTTGTATGGGAAAAGTCATCTCCGGTGAACATTTGTATGGGAAAAGTCATCTCCGGTGAACATTTGTATGGGAAAAGTCATCTCCGGTGAAGTTTTGTATTGGGAAAGTCATCTCCGGTGAACTTTTGTATGGGAAAAGTCATCTCCGGTGAACTTTTGTATTGGGAAAGTCATCTCCGGTGAACTTTTGTATTGGGAAAGTCATCTCCGGTGAACTTTTGTATGGGAAAAGTCATCTCCGGTGAACTTTTGTATTGGGAAAGTCATCTCCGGTGAACTTTTGTATGGGAAAAGTAATCTCCGGTGAACTTTTGTATTGGGAAAGTCATCTCCGGTGAACTTTTGTATGGGAAAGTCATCTCCGGTGAACTTTTGTATTGGGAAAGTCATCTCCGGTGAACTTTTGTATGGGAAAAGTCATCTCCGGTGAACTTTTGTATTGGGAAAGTCATCTCCGGTGAACTTTTGTATGGGAAAAGTCATCTCCGGTGAACTTTTGTATTGGGAAAGTCATCTCCGGTGAACTTTTGTATGGGAAAAGTCATCTCCGGTGAACTTTTGTATTGGGAAAGTCATCTCCGGTGAACTTTTGTATGGGAAAAGTCAGCTCCGGTGAACTTTTGTATTGGGAAAGTCATCTCCGGTGAACTTTTGTATGGGAAAAGTCATCTTCGGTGAACTTTTGTATTGGAAAAGTCATCTCCGGTGAACTTTTGTATTGGGAAAGTCATCTCCGGTGAACTTTTGTATTGGGAAAGTCATGCCCGGTGAACTTTTGTATTGGGAAAGTCATGCCCGGCGAACTTTTGTATTGGGAAAGTCATCTCCGGTGAACTTTTGTATGGGAAAAGTCATCTCCGGTGAACTTTTGTATTGGGAAAGTCATATCCGGTGAACTTTTGTATGGGAAAAGTCATTTCCGGTGAACTTTTGTATGGGAAAAGTCATCTCCGGTGAACTTTTGCATTGGGAAAGTCATCTCCGGTGAACTTTTGTATGGGAAAAGTCATCTCCGGTGAACTTTTGTATTGGGAAAGTCATCTCCGGTGAACTTTTGTATGGGAAAAGTCATCTCCGGTGAACTTTTGTATTGGGAAAGTCATCTTCGGTGAACTTTTGTATTGGGAAAGTCATCTCCGGTGAACTTTTGTATGGGAAAAGTCATCTCCGGTGAACTTTTGTATTGGGAAAGTCATCTCCGGTTAACTTTTGTATTGGGAAAGTCATGCCCGGTGAACTTTTGTATGGGAAAAGTCATCTCCGGTGAACTTTTGTATTGGGAAAGTCATGCCCGGTGAACTTTTGTATTGGGAAGGTCATCTCCGGTGAACTTTTGTATGGGAAAAGTCATCTCCGGTGAACTTTTGTATTGGGAAAGTCATCTCCGGTGAACTTTTGTATGGGAAAAGTCATCTCCGGTGAACTTTTGTATTGGGAAAGTCATCTCCGGTGAACTTTTGTATGGGAAAAGTCATCTCCGGTGAACTTTTGTATTGGGAAAGTCATCTCCGGTGAACTTTTGTATTGGGAAAGTCATCTCCGGTGAACTTTTGTATGGGAAAAGTCATCTCCGGTGAACTTTTGTATTGGGTAAGTCATCTCCGGTGAACTTTTGTATTGGGAAAGTCATCTCCGGTGAACTTTTGTATGGGAAAAGTCATCTCCGGTGAACTTTTATATTGGGAAAGTCATCTCCGGTGAACTTTTGTATTGGGAAAGTCGTGCCCGGTGAACTTTTGTATTGGGAAAGTCATCTCCGGTGAACTTTTGTATTGGGAATGTCATCTCCGGTGAACTTTTGTATTGGGAAAGTCATCTCCGGTGAACTTTTGTATGGGAAAAGTCATCTCCGGTGAACTTTTGTATGGGAAAAGTCATCTCCGGTGAACTTTTGTATTGGGAAATTCATGCCCGGTGGACTTTTGTATTGGGAAAGTCATGCCCGGTGAACTTTTGTATTGGGAAAGTCATGCCCGGTGAACTTTTGTATTGGGAAAGTCGTGCCCGGTGAACTTTTGTATGGGAAAAGTCATCTCCGGTGAACTTTTGTATGGGAAAAGTCATCTCCGGTGAACTTTTGTATGGGAAAAGTCATCTCCGGTGAACTTTTGTATTGGGAAAGTCATCTCCGGTGAACTTTTGTATTGGGAAAGTCATGCCCGGTGAACTTTTGTATTGGGAAAGTCATGTCCGGTGAACTTTTGTATTGGGAAAGTCATGCCCGGTGAACTTTTGTATTGGGAAAGTCGTGCCCGGTGAACTTTTGTATTGGGAAAGTCATGCCCGATGAACTTTTATATTGGGAAAGTCATCTCCGGTGAACTTTTGTATTGGGAAAGTCATCTCCGGTGAACTTTTGTATTGGGAAAGTCATCTCCGGTGAACTTTTGTATGGGAAAAGTCATCTCCGGTGAACTTTTGTATTGGGAAAGTCATCTCCGGTGAACTTTTGTATGGGAAAAGTCATCTCCGGTGAACTTTTGTATTGGGAAAGTCATCTCCGGTGAACTTTTGTATTGGGAAAGTCATCTCCGGTGAACTTTTGTATGGGAAAAGTCATCTCCGGTGAACTTTTATATTGGGAAAGTCATCTCCGGTGAACTTTTGTATTGGGAAAGTCGTGCCCGGTGAACTTTTGTATTGGGAAAGTCATCTCCGGTGAACTTTTGTATGGGAAAAGTCATCTCCGGTGAACTTTTGTATTGGGAAAGTCATCTCCGGTGAACTTTTGTATTGGGAAAGTCATCTCCGGTGAACTTTTGTATGGGAAAAGTCATCTCCGGTGAACTTTTGTATTGGGAAAGTCATCTCCGGTGAACTTTTGTATGGGAAAAGTCATCTCCGGTGAACTTTTGTATTGGGAAAGTCATCTCCGGTGAACTTTTGTATGGGAAAAGTCATCTCCGGTGAACTTTTGTATTGGGAAAGTCATCTCCGGTGAACTTTTGTATGGGAAAAGTCATCTCCGGTGAACTTTTGTATTGGGAAAGTCATCTCCGGTGAACTTTTGTATGGGAAAAGTCATCTTCGGTGAACTTTTGTATTGGGAAAGTCATCTCCGGTGAACTTTTGTATTGGGAAAGTCATCTCCGGTGAACTTTTGTATTGGGAAAGTCATGCCCGGTGAACTTTTGTATTGGGAAAGTCATGCCCGGCGAACTTTTGTATTGGGAAAGTCATCTCCGGTGAACTTTTGTATGGGAAAAGTCATCTCCGGTGAACTTTTGTATTGGGAAAGTCATCTCCGGTGAACTTTTGTATGGGAAAAGTCATTTCCGGTGAACTTTTGTATGGGAAAAGTCATCTCCGGTGAACTTTTGCATTGGGAAAGTCATCTCCGGTGAACTTTTGTATGGGAAAAGTCATCTCCGGTGAACTTTTTTATTGGGAAAGTCATCTCCGGTGAACTTTTGTATGGGAAAAGTCATCTCCGGTGAACTTTTGTATTGGGAAAGTCATCTTCGGTGAACTTTTGTATTGGGAAAGTCATCTCCGGTGAACTTTTGTATGGGAAAAGTCATCTCCGGTGAACTTTTGTATTGGGAAAGTCATCTCCGGTTAACTTTTGTATTGGGAAAGTCATGCCCGGTGAACTTTTGTATGGGAAAAGTCATCTCCGGTGAACTTTTGTATTGGGAAAGTCATACCCGGTGAACTTTTGTATTGGGAAGGTCATCTCCGGTGAACTTTTGTATGGGAAAAGTCATCTCCGGTGAACTTTTGTATTGGGAAAGTCATCTCCGGTGAACTTTTGTATGGGAAAAGTCATCTCCGGTGAACTTTTGTATTGGGAAAGTCATCTCCGGTGAACTTTTGTATGGGAAAAGTCATCTCCGGTGAACTTTTGTATTGGGAAAGTCATCTCCGGTGAACTTTTGTATTGGGAAAGTCGTGCCCGGTGAACTTTTGTATTGGGAAAGTCATGCCCGGTGAACTTTTATATTGGGAAAGTCATCTCCGGTTAACTTTTGTATTGGGAAAGTCATCTCCGGTGAACTTTTGTATTGGGAAAGTCATCTCCGGTGAACTTTTGTATGGGAAAAGTCATCCCCGGTGAACTTTTGTATTGGGAAAGTCATCTCCGGTGAACTTTTGTATGGGAAAAGTCATCTCCGGTGAACTTTTGTATTGGGAAAGTCATCTCCGGTGAACTTTTGTATTGGGAAAGTCATCTCCGGTGAACTTTTGTATGGGAAAAGTCATCTCCGGTGAACTTTTATATTGGGAAAGTCATCTCCGGTGAACTTTTGTATTGGGAAAGTCGTGCCCGGTGAACTTTTGTATTGGGAAAGTCATCTCCGGTGAACTTTTGTATGGGAAAAGTCATCTCCGGTGAACTTTTGTATTGGGAAAGTCATCTCCGGTGAACTTTTGTATTGGGAAAGTCATCTCCGGTGAACTTTTGTATGGGAAAAGTCATCTCCGGTGAACTTTTGTATTGGGAAAGTCATCTCCGGTGAACTTTTGTATGGGAAAAGTCATCTCCGGTGAACTTTTGTATTGGGAAAGTCATCTCCGGTGAACTTTTGTATGGGAAAAGTCATCTCCGGTGAACTTTTGTATTGGGAAAGTCATCTCCGGTGAACTTTTGTATGGGAAAAGTCATCTCCGGTGAACTTTTGTATTGGGAAAGTCATCTCCGGTGAACTTTTGTATGGGAAAAGTCATCTTCGGTGAACTTTTGTATTGGGAAAGTCATCTCCGGTGAACTTTTGTATTGGGAAAGTCATCTCCGGTGAACTTTTGTATTGGGAAAGTCATGCCCGGTGAACTTTTGTATTGGGAAAGTCATGCCCGGCGAACTTTTGTATTGGGAAAGTCATCTCCGGTGAACTTTTGTATGGGAAAAGTCATCTCCGGTGAACTTTTGTATTGGGAAAGTCATCTCCGGTGAACTTTTGTATGGGAAAAGTCATTTCCGGTGAACTTTTGTATGGGAAAAGTCATCTCCGGTGAACTTTTGTATTGGGAAAGTCATCTCCGGTGAACTTTTGTATGGGAAAAGTCATCTCCGGTGAACTTTTGTATTGGGAAAGTCATCTTCGGTGAACTTTTGTATTGGGAAAGTCATCTCCGGTGAACTTTTGTATGGGAAAAGTCATCTCCGGTGAACTTTTGTATTGGGAAAGTCATCTCCGGTTAACTTTTGTATTGGGAAAGTCATGCCCGGTGAACTTTTGTATGGGAAAAGTCATCTCCGGTGAACTTTTGTATTGGGAAAGTCATGCCCGGTGAACTTTTGTATTGGGAAGGTCATCTCCGGTGAACTTTTGTATGGGAAAAGTCATCTCCGGTGAACTTTTGTATTGGGAAAGTCATCTCCGGTGAACTTTTGTATGGGAAAAGTCATCTCCGGTGAACTTTTGTATTGGGAAAGTCATCTCCGGTGAACTTTTGTATGGGAAAAGTCATCTCCGGTGAACTTTTGTATTGGGAAAGTCATCTCCGGTGAACTTTTGTATTGGGAAAGTCATCTCCGGTGAACTTTTGTATGGGAAAAGTCATCTCCGGTGAACTTTTGTATTGGGAAAGTCATCTCCGGTGAACTTTTGTATTGGGAAAGTCATCTCCGGTGAACTTTTGTATGGGAAAAGTCATCTCCGGTGAACTTTTATATTGGGAAAGTCATCTCCGGTGAACTTTTGTATTGGGAAAGTCATCTCCGGTGAACTTTTGTATTGGGAATGTCATCTCCGGTGAACTTTTGTATTGGGAAAGTCATCTCCGGTGAACTTTTGTATGGGAAAAGTCATCTCCGGTGAACTTTTGTATGGGAAAAGTCATCTCCGGTGAACTTTTGTATTGGGAAATTCATGCCCGGTGGACTTTTGTATTGGGAAAGTCATGCCCGGTGAACTTTTGTATTGGGAAAGTCATGCCCGGTGAACTTTTGTATTGGGAAAGTCGTGCCCGGTGAACTTTTGTATGGGAAAAGTAATCTCCGGTGAACTTTTGTATGGGAAAAGTCATCTCCGGTGAACTTTTGTATGGGAAAAGTCATCTCCGGTGAACTTTTGTATTGGGAAAGTCATCTCCGGTGAACTTTTGTATTGGGAAAGTCATGCCCGGTGAACTTTTGTATTGGGAAAGTCATGTCCGGTGAACTTTTGTATTGGGAAATTCATGCCCGGTGGACTTTTGTATTGGGAAAGTCATGCCCGGTGAACTTTTGTATTGGGAAAGTCATGCCCGGTGAACTTTTGTATTGGGAAAGTCGTGCCCGGTGAACTTTTGTATGGGAAAAGTCATCTCCGGTGAACTTTTGTATGGGAAAAGTCATCTCCGGTGAACTTTTGTATGGGAAAAGTCATCTCCGGTGAACTTTTGTATTGGGAAAGTCATCTCCGGTGAACTTTTGTATTGGGAAAGTCATCTCCGGTGAACTTTTGTATTGGGAAAGTCATCTCCGGTGAACTTTTGTATTGGGAAAGTCATCTCCGGTGAACTTTTGTATGGGAAAAGTCATCTCCGGTGAACTTTTGTATTGGGAAAGTCATCTCCGGTGAACTTTTGTATGGGAAAGGTCATCTCCGGTGAACTTTTGTATTGGGAAAGTCATCTCCGGTGAACTTTTGTATGGGAAAAGTCATCTCCGGTGAACTTTTGTATTGGGAAAGTCATCTCCGGTGAACTTTTGTATTGGGAAAGTCATCTCCGGTGAACTTTTGTATGGGAAAAGTCATCTCCGGTGAACTTTTGTATCGGGAAAGTCATATCCGGTGAACTTTTGTATGGGAAAAGTCATCTCCGGTGAACTTTTGTATTGAGAAAGTCATCTCCGGTGAACTTTTGTATTGGGAAAGTCATCTCCGGTGAACTTTTGTATGGGAAAAGTCATCTCCGGTGAACTTTTGTATTGGGAAAGTCATCTCCGGTGAACTTTTGTATTGGGAAAGTCATCTCCGGTGAACTTTTGTATGGGAAAAGTCATCTCCGGTGAACTTTTGTATTGGGAAAGTCGTGCCCGGTGAACTTTTGTATTGGGAAAGTCATCTCCGGTGAACTTTTGTATGGGAAAGTCATCTCCGGTGAACTTTTGTATGGGAAAAGTCATCTCCGGTGAACTTTTGTATGGGAAAAGTCATCTCCGGTGAACTTTTGTATTGGGAAAGTCATCTCCGGTGAACTTTTGTATTGGGAAAGTCATCTCCGGTGAACTTTTGTATGGGAAAAGTCATCTCCGGTGAACTTTTGTATTGGGAAAGTCATCTCCGGTGAACTTTTGTATGGGAAAAGTCATCTCCGGTGAACTTTTGTATTGGGAAAGTCATCTCCGGTGAACTTTTGTATTGGGAAAGTCATCTCCGGTGAACTTTTGTATGGGAAAAGTCATCTCCGGTGAACTTTTGTATTGGGAAAGTCATCTCCGGTGAACTTTTGTATGGAAAAAGTCATCTCCGGTGAACTTTTGTATGGGAAAAGTCATCTCCGGTGAACTTTTGTATTGGGAAAGTCATCTCCGGTGAACTTTTGTATGGGAAAAGTCATCTCCGGTGAACTTTTGTATTGGGAAAGTCATCTCCGGTGAACTTTTGTATGGGAAAAGTCATCTCCGGTGAACTTTTGTATTGGGAAAGTCATCTCCGGTGAACTTTTGTATTGGGAAAGTCATCTCCGGTGAACTTTTGTATGGGAAAAGTTATCTCCGGTGAACTTTTGTATTGGGAAAGTCATCTCCGGTGAACTTTTGTATTGGGAAAGTCATGCCCGGTGAACTTTTGTATGGGAAAAGTCATCTCCGGTGAACTTTTGTATTGGGAAAGTCATGCCCGGTGAACTTTTGTATTGGGAAAGTCATCTCCGGTGAACTTTTGTATGGGAAAAGTCATCTCCGGTGAACTTTTGTATTGGGAAAGTCATCTCCGGTGAACTTTTGTATGGGAAAAGTCATCTCCGGTGAACTTTTGTATGGGAAAAGTCATCTCCGGTGAACTTTTTTATGGGAAAAGTCATCTCCGGTGAACTTTTGTATTGGGAAAGTCATCTCCGGTGAACATTTGTATTGGGAAAGTCATCTCCGGTGAACTTTTGTATGGGAAAAGTCATCTCCGGTGAACTTTTGTATTGGGAAAGTCATCTCCGGTGAACTTTTGTATTGGGAAAGTCATCTCCGGTGAACTTTTGTATGGGAAAAGTCATCTCCGGTGAACTTTTATATTGGGAAAGTCATCTCCGGTGAACTTTTGTATTGGGAAAGTCGTGCCCGGTGAACTTTTGTATTGGGAAAGTCATGCCCGGTGAACTTTTATATTGGGAAAGTCATCTCCGGTGAACTTTTGTATTGGGAAAGTCATCTCCGGTGAACTTTTGTATGGGAAAAGTGATCTCCGGTGAACTTTTGTATTGGGAAAGTCATCTCCGGTGAACTTTTGTATTGGGAAAGTCATCTCCGGTGAACTTTTGTATGGGAAAAGTCATCTCCGGTGAACTTTTGTATTGGGAAAGTCATCTCCGGTGAACTTTTGTATGGGAAAAGTCATCTCCGGTGAACTTTTGTATTGGGAAAGTCATCTCCGGTGAACTTTTGTATTGGGAAAGTCATCTCCGGTGAACTTTTGTATGGGAAAAGTCATCTCCGGTGAACTTTTGTATTGGGAAAGTCATCTCCGGTGAACTTTTGTATTGGGAAAGTCATCTCCGGTGAACTTTTGTATGGGAAAAGTCATCTCCGGTGAACTTTTGTATTGGGAAAGTCATCTCCGGTGAACTTTTGTATGGGAAAAGTCATCTCCGGTGAACTTTTGTATTGGGAAAGTCATCTCCGGTGAACTTTTGTATTGGGAAAGTCATCTCCGGTGAACTTTTGTATGGGAAAAGTCATCTCCGGTGAAATTTTGTATTGGGAAAGTCATCTCCGGTGAACTTTTGTATTGGGAAAGTCATCTCCGGTGAACTTTTGTATGGGAAAAGTCATCTCCGGTGAACTTTTGTATTGGGAAAGTCATCTCCGGTGAACTTTTGTATGGGAAAAGTCATCTCCGGTGAACTTTTGTATTGGGAAAGTCATCTCCGGTGAACTTTTGTATTGGGAAAGTCATCTCCGGTGAACTTTTGTATTGGGAAAGTCATCTCCGGTGAACTTTTGTATTGGGAAAGTCATCTCCGGTGAACTTTTGTATTGGGAAAGTCATCTCCGGTGAACTTTTGTATTGGGAAAGTCATCTCCGGTGAACTTTTGTATTGGGAAAGTCATCTCCGGTGAACTTTTGTATTGGGAAAGTCATCTCCGGTGAACTTTTGTATTGGGAAAGTCATGCCCGGTGAACTTTTATATTGGGAAAGTCATCTCCGGTGAACTTTTGTATTGGGAAAGTCATCTCCGGTGAACTTTTGTATGGGAAAAGTCATCTCCGGTGAACTTTTGTATTGGGAAAGTCATCTCCGGTGAACTTTTGTTTTGGGAAAGTCATGCCCGGTGAACTTTTGTATTGGGAAAGTCATTTCCGGTGAACTTTTGTATTGGGAAAGTCATCTCCGGTGAACTTTTGTATTGGGAAAGTCATCTCCGGTGAACTTTTGTATTGGGAAAGTCATCTCCGGTGAACTTTTGTATTGGGAAAGTCATCTCCGGTGAACTTTTGTATGGGAAAAGTCATCTCCGGTGAACTTTTGTATTGGGAAAGTCATCTCCGGTGAACTTTTGTATTGGGAAAGTCATCTCCGGTGAACTTTTGTATGGGAAAAGTCATCTCCGGTGAACTTTTGTATGGGAAAAGTCATCTCCGGTGAACTTTTGTATGGGAAAAGTCATCTCCGGTGAACTTTTGTATTGGGAAAGTCATGCCCGGTGAACTTTTGTATTGGGAAAGTCATGCCCGGTGAACTTTTATATTGGGAAAGTCATCTCCGGTGAACTTTTGTATTGGGAAAGTCATCTCCGGTGAACTTTTGTATGGGAAAAGTCATCTCCGGTGAACTTTTGTATTGGGAAAGTCATCTCCGGTGAACTTTTGTATGGGAAAGTCATCTCCGGTGAACTTTTGTATGGGAAAAGTCATCTCCGGTGAACTTTTGTATGGGAAAAGTCATCTCCGGTGAACTTTTGTATTGGGAAAGTCATCTCCGGTGAACTTTTGTATTGGGAAAGTCATCTCCGGTGAACTTTTGTATGGGAAAAGTCATCTCCGGTGAACTTTTGTATTGGGAAAGTCATCTCCGGTGAACTTTTGTATAGGAAAGTCATCTCCGGTGAACTTTTGTATGGGAAAAGTCATCTCCGGTGAACTTTTGTATGGGAAAAGTCATCTGCGGTGAACTTTTGTATTGGGAAAGTCATCTCCGGTGAACTTTTGTATTGGGAAAGTCATCTCCGGTGAACTTTAGTATGGGAAAAGTATTCTCCGGTGAACTTTTGTATTGGGAAAGTCATCTCCGGTGAACTTTTGTATGGGAAAGTCATCTCCGGTGAACTTTTGTATGGGAAAAGTCATCTCCGGTGAACTTTTGTATGGGAAAAGTCATCTCCGGTGAACTTTTGTATTGGGAAAGTCATCTCCGGTGAACTTTTGTATTGGGAAAGTCATCTCCGGTGAACTTTTGTATGGGAAAAGTCATCTCCGGTGAACTTTTGTATTGGGAAAGTCATCTCCGGTGAATTTTTGTATGGGAAAAGTCATCTCCGGTGAACTTTTGTATTGGGAAAGTCATCTCCGGTAAACTTTTGTATGGGAAAAGTCATCTCCGGTGAACTTTTGTATTGGGAAAGTCATCTCCGGTGAACTTTTGTATTGGGAAAGTCATCTCCGGTGAACTTTTGTATGGGAAAAGTCATGCCCGGTGAACTTTTGTATTGGGAAAGTCATGCCCGGTGAACTTTTGTATTGGGAAAGTCATGCCCGGTGAACTTTTGTATTGGGAAAGTCATGCCCGGTGAACTTTTGTATGGGAAAAGTCACCTCCGGTGAACTTTTGTATTGGGAAAGTCATGCCCGGTGAACTTTTGTATTGGGAAAGTCATGCCCGGTGAACTTTTGTATTGGGAAAGTCATGCCCGGTGAACTTTTGTATTGGGAAAGTCGTGCCCGGTGAACTTTTGTATTGGGAAAGTCATGCCCGGTGAACTTTTGTATTGGGAAAGTCATGCCCGGTGAACTTTTGTATTGGGAAAGTCATGCCCGGTGAACCTTTGTATTGGGAAAGTCATGCCCGGTGAACTTTTGTATGGGAAAAGTCATCTCCGGTGAACTTTTGTATTGGGAAAGTCGTGCCCGGTGAACTTTTGTATTGGGAAAGTCATGCCCGGTGAACTTTTATATTGGGAAAGTCATCTCCGGTGAACTTTTGTATTGGGAAAGTCGTGCCCGGTGAACTTTTGTATTGGGAAAGTCATGCCCGGTGAACTTTTATATTGGGAAAGTCATCTCCGGTGAACTTTTGTATTGGGAAAGTCATCTCCGGTGAACTTTTGTATGGGAAAAGTCATCTCCGGTGAACTTTTGTATTGGGAAAGTCATGCCCGGTGAACTTTTGTATTGGGAAAGTCATGCCCGGTGAACTTTTGTATTGGGAAAGTCATGCCCGGTGAACTTTTGTATGGGAAAAGTCATCTCCGGTGAACTTTTGTATAGGAAAAGTCATCTCCGGTGAACTTTTGTATTGGGAAAGTCATCTCCGGTGTACTTTTGTATTGGGAAAGTCATCTCCGGTGAACTTTTGTATTAGGAAAGTCATCTCCGGTGAACTTCTGTATGGGAAAAGTCATCTCCGGTGAACTTTTGTATTGGGAAAGTCATCTCCGGTGAACTTTTGTATTGGGAAAGTCATCTCCGGTGAACTTTTGTATGGGAAAAGTCATCTCCGGTGAACTTTTGTATTGGGAAAGTCATCTCCGGTGAACTTTTGTATTGGGAAAGTCATCTCCGGTGAACTTTTGTATTGGGAAAGTCATCTCCGGTGAACTTTTGTATTGGGAAAGTCATCTCCGGTGAACTTTTGTATGGGAAAAGTCATCTCCGGTGAACTTTTGTATTGGGAAAGTCATCTCCGGTGAACTTTTGTATTGGGAAAGTCATCTCCGGTGAACTTTTGTATTGGGAAAGTCATCTCCGGTGAACTTTTGTATGGGAAAAGTCATCTCCGGTGAACTTTTGTATTGGGAAAGTCATCTCCGGTGAACTTTTGTATTGGGAAAGTCATCTCCGGTGAACTTTTGTATGGGAAAAGTCATCTCCGGTGAACTTTTGTATTGGGAAAGTCATCTCCGGTGAACTTTTGTATGGGAAAAGTCATCTCCGGTGAACTTTTGTATGGGAAAAGTCATCTCCGGTGAACTTTTGTATTGGGAAAGTCATCTCCGGTTAACTTTTGTATGGGAAAAGTCATCTCCGGTGAACTTTTGTATTGGGAAAGTCATCTCCGGTGAACTGTTGTATGGGAAAAGTCATCTCCGGTGAACTTTTGTATTGGGAAAGTCATCTCCGGTGAACTTTTGTATTGGGAAAGTCATCTCCGGTGAACTTTTGTATGGGAAAAGTCATCTCCGGTGAACTTTTGTATTGGGAAAGTCATCTCCGGTGAACTTTTGTATGGGAAAAGTCATCTCCGGTGAACTTTTGTATTGGGAAAGTCATCTCCGGTGAACTTTTGTATGGGAAAAGTCATCTCCGGTGAACTTTTGTATTGGGAAGTCATCTCCGGTGAACTTTTGTATGGGAAAAGTCATCTCCGGTGAACTTTTGTATTGGGAAAGTCATCTCCGGTGAACTTTTGTATTGGGAAAGTCATCTCCGGTGAACTTTTGTATGGGAAAAGTCATCTCCGGTGAACTTTTGTATTGGGAAAGTCATCTCCGGTGAACTTTTGTATGGGAAAAGTCATCTCCGGTGAACTTTTGTATTGGGAAAGTCATCTCCGGTGAACTTTTGTATTGGGAAAGTCATCTCCGGTGAACTTTTGTATGGGAAAATTCATCTCCGGTGAACTTTTGTATTGGGAAAGTCATCTCCGGTGAACTTTTGTATGGGAAAAGTCATCTCCGGTGAACTTTTGTATTGGGAAAGTCATCTCCGGTGAACTTTTGTATGGGAAAAGTCATCTCCGGTGAACTTTTGTATTGGGAAGTCATCTCCGGTGAACTTTTGTATGGGAAAAGTCATCTCCGGTGAACTTTTGTATTGGGAAAGTCATGCCCGGTGAACTTTTGTATTGGGAAAGTCATCTCCGGTGAACTTTTGTATGGGAAAAGTCATCTCCGGTGAACTTTTGTATTGGGAAAGTCATCTCCGGTGAACTTTTGTATGGGAAAAGTCATCTCCGGTGAACTTTTGTATTGGGAAAGTCATCTCCGGTGAACTTTTGTATTGGGAAAGTCATCTCCGGTGAACTTTTGTATGGGAAAAGTCATCTCCGGTGAACTTTTGTATTGGGAAAAGTCATCTCCGGTGAACTTTTGTATGGGAAAAGTCATCTCCGGTGAACTTTTGTATTGGGAAAGTCATCTCCGGTGAACTTTTGTATTGGGAAAGTCATCTCCGGTGAACTTTTGTATGGGAAAAGTCATCTCCGGTGAACTTTTGTATTGGGAAAGTCATCTCCGGTGAACTTTTGTATGGGAAAAGTCATCTCCGGTGAACTTTTGTATTGGGAAAGTCATCTCCGGTGAACTTTTGTATTGGGAAAGTCATCTCCGGTGAACTTTTGTATGGGAAAAGTCATCTCCGGTGAACTTTTGTATTGGGAATGTCATCTCCGGTGAACTTTTGTATTGGGAAAGTCATCTCCGGTGAACTTTTGTATGGGAAAAGTCATCTCCGGTGAACTTTTGTAGTGGGAAAGTCATCTCCGGTGAACTTTTGTATTGGGAAAGTCATCTCCGGTGAACTTTTGTATGGGAAAAGTCATCTCCGGTGAACTTTTGTATTGGGAAAGTCATCTCCGGTGAATTTTTGTATGGGAAAAGTCATCTCCGGTGAACTTTTGTATTGGGAAAGTCATCTCCGGTGAACTTTTGTATTGGGAAAGTCATCTCCGGTGAACTTTTGTATTGGGAAAGTCATGCCCGGTGAACTTTTATATTGGGAAAGTCATCTCCGGTGAACTTTTGTATGAGAAAAGTCATCTCCGGTGAACTTTTGTATTGGGAAAGTCATCTCCGGTGAACTTTTGTATGGGAAAAGTCATCTCCGGTGAACTTTTGTATTGGGAAAGTCATCTCCGGTGAACTTTTGTATTGGGAAAGTCATCTCCGGTGAACTTTTGTATGGGAAAAGTCATCTCCGGTGAACTTTTGTATTGGGAAAGTCATCTCCGGTGAACTTTTGTATTGGGAAAGTCATCTCCGGTGAACTTTTGTATGGGAAAAGTCATCTCCGGTGAACTTTTGTATTGGGAAAGTCATCTCCGGTGAACTTTTGTATGGGAAAAGTCATCTCCGGTGAACTTTTGTATTGGGAAAGTCATGCCCGGTGAACTTTTGTATTGGGAAAGTCATGCCCGGTGAACTTTTGTATGGGAAAAGTCATCTCCGGTGAACTTTTGTATTGGGAAAGTCATCTCCGGTGAACTTTTGTATGGGAAAAGTAATCTCCGGTGAACTTTTGTATTGGGAAAGTCATGCCCGGTGAACTTTTGTATTGGGAAAGTCATGCCCGGTGAACTTTTGTATTGGGAAAGTCATGCCCGGTGAACTTTTGTATTGGGAAAGTCGTGCCCGGTGAACTTTTGTATTGGGAAAGTCATGCCCGGTGAACTTTTGTATTGGGAAATTCATCTCCGGTGAACTTTTGTATTGGGAAAGTCATCTCCGGTGAACTTTTGTATGGGAAAAGTCATCTCCGGTGAACTTTTGTATTGGGAAAGTCATCTCCGGTGAACTTTTGTATGGGAAAAGTCATCTCCGGTGAACTTTTGTATGGGAAAAGTCATCTCCGGTGAACTTTTGTATTGGGAAAGTCATCTCCGGTGAACTTTTGTATTGGGAAAGTCATCTCCGGTGAACTTTTGTATGGGAAAAGTCATCTCCGGTGAACTTTTGTATTGGGAAAGTCATCTCCGGTGAACTTTTGTATGGGAAAAGTCATCTCCGGTGAACTTTTGTATTGGGAAAGTCATCTCCGGTGAACTTTTGTATGGGAAAAGTCATCTCCGGTGAACTTTTGTATGGGAAAAGTCATCTCCGGTGAACTTTTGTATTGGGAAAGTCATCTCCGGTGAACTTTTGTATTGGGAAAGTCATCTCCGGTGAACTTTTGTATGGGAAAAGTCATCTCCGGTGAACTTTTGTATTGGGAAAGTCATCTCCGGTGAACTTTTGTATGGGAAAAATCATCTCCGGTGAACTTTTGTATTGGGAAAGTCATCTCCGGTGAACTTTTGTATGGGAAAAGTCATCTCCGGTGAACTTTTGTATTGGGAAAGTCATCTCCGGTGAACTTTTGTATTGGGAAAGTCATCTCCGGTGAACTTTTGTATTGGGAAAGTCATCTCCGGTGAACTTTTGTATTGGGAAAGTCATCTCCGGTGAACTTTTGTATTGGGAAAGTCATCTCCGGTGAACTTTTGTATTGGGAAAGTCATCTCCGGTGAACTTTTGTATGGGAAAAGTCATCTCCGGTGAACTTTTGTATTGGGAAAGTCATCTCCGGTGAACTTTTGTATGGGAAAAGTCATCTCCGGTGAACTTTTGTATTGGGAAAGTCATCTCCGGTGAACTTTTGTATGGGAAAAGTCATCTCCGGTGAACTTTTGTATGGGAAAAGTCATCTCCGGTGAACTTTTGTATTGGGAAAGTCATCTCCGGTGAACTTTTGATTGGGAAAAGTCATCTCCGGTGAACTTTTGTATTGGGAAAGTCATCTCCGGTGAACTTTTGTATTGGGAAAGTCATCTCCGGTGAACTTTTGTATTGGGAAAGTCATCTCCGGTGAACTTTTGTATTGGGAAAGTCATCTCCGGTGAACTTTTGTATGGGAAAAGTCATCTCCGGTGAACTTTTGTATTGGGAAAGTCATCTCCGGTGAACTTTTGTATTGGGAAAGTCATCTCCGGTGAACTTTTGTATGGGAAAAGTCATCTCCGGTGAACTTTTGTATTGGGAAAGTCATCTCCGGTGAACTTTTGTATTGGGAAAGTCATCTCCGGTGAACTTTTGTATGGGAAAAGTCATCTCCGGTGAACTTTTGTATTGGAAAAAGTCATCTCCGGTGAACTTTTGTATTGGGAAAGTCATCTCCGGTGAACTTTTGTATTGGGAAAGTCATCTTCGGTGAACTTTTGTATGGGAAAAGTCATCTCCGGTGAACTTTTGTATTGGGAAAGTCATCTCCGGTGAACTTTTGTATGGGAAAAGTCATCTCTGGTGAACTTTTGTATTGGGAAAGTCATCTCCGGTGAACTTTTGTATTGGGAAAGTCATCTCCGGTGAACTTTTGTATTGGGAAAGTCATCTCCGGTGAACTTTTGTATTGGGAAAGTCATCTCCGGTGAACTTTTGTATTGGGAAAGTCATGCCCGGTGAACTTTTGTATTGGGAAAGTCATCTCCGGTGAACTTTTGTATGGGAAAAGTCATCTCCGGTGAACTTTTGTATTGGGAAAGTCATCTCCGGTGAACTTTTGTATGGGAAAAGTCATCTCCGGTGAACTTTTGTATTGGGAAAGTCATCTCCGGTGAACTTTTGTATTGGGAGAGTCATCTCCGGTGAACTTTTGTATTGGGAAAGTCATCTCCGGTGAACTTTTGTATTGGGAAAGTCATCTCCGGTGAACTTTTGTATGGGAAAAGTCATCTCCGGTGAACTTTTGTATTGGGAAAGTCATCTCCGGTGAACTTTTGTATTGGAAAAGTCATGCCCGGTGAACTTTTGTATTGGGAAAGTCATGCCCGGTGAACTTTTGTATTGGGAAAGTCATGCCCGGTGAACTTTTGTATTGGGAAAGTCGTACCCGGTGAACTTTTGTATTGGGAAAGTCATGCCCGGTGAACTTTTATATTGGGAAAGTCATCTCCGGTGAACTTTTGTATTGGGAAAGTCATCTCCGGTGAACTTTTGTATTGGGAAAGTCATCTCCGGTGAACTTTTGTATGGGAAAAGTCATCTCCGGTGAACTTTTGTATTGGGAAAGTCATCTCCGGTGAACTTTTGTATGGGAAAAGTCATCTCCGGTGAACTTTTGTATTGGGAAAGTCATCTCCGGTGAACTTTTGTATTGGGAAAGTCATCTCCGGTGAACTTTTGTATGGGAAAAGTCATCTCCGGTGAACTTTTGTATTGGGAAAGTCATCTCCGGTGAACTTTTGTATGGGAAAAGTCATCTCCCGTGAACTTTTGTATTGGGAAAGTCATGCCCGGTGAACTTTTGTATTGGGAAAGTCATCTCCGGTGAACTTTTGTATTGGGAAAGTCATCTCCGGTGAACTTTTGTATTGGGAAAGTCATCTCCGGTGAACTTTTGTATGGGAAAAGTCATCTCCGGTGAACTTTTGTATTGGGAAAGTCATCTCCGGTGAACTTTTGTATGGGAAAAGTCATCTCCGGTGAACTTTTGTATTGGGAAAGTCATCTCCGGTTAACTTTTGTATGGGAAAAGTCATCTCCGGTGAACTTTTGTATTGGGAAAGTCATCTCCGGTGAACTTTTGTATTGGGAAAGTCATCTCCGGTGAACTTTTGTATGGGAAAAGTCATCTCCGGTGAACTTTTGTATTGGGAAAGTCATCTCCGGTGAACTTTTGTATGGGAAAAGTCATTTTCGGTGAACTTTTGTATTGGGAAAGTCATCTCCGGTGAAATTTTGTATTGGGAAAGTCATCTACGGTGAACTTTTGTATGGGAAAAGTCATCTCCGGTGAACTTTTGTATTGGGAAAGTCATCTCCGGTGAACTTTTGTATTGGGAAAGTCATCTCCGGTGAACTTTTGTATGGGAAAAGTCATCTCCGGTGAACTTTTGTATTGGGAAAGTCATCTCCGGTGAACTTTTGTATGGGAAAAGTCATCTCCGGTGAACTTTTGTATTGGGAAAGTCATCTCCGGTGAACTTTTGTATTGGGAAAGTCATCTCCGGTGAACTTTTGTATGGGAAAAGTCATCTCCGGTGAACTTTTGTATTGGGAAAGTCATCTCCGGTGAACTTTTGTATGGGAAAAGTCATCTCCGGTGAACTTTTGTATTGGGAAAGTCATGCCCGGTGAACTTTTGTATTGGGAAAGTCATGCCCGGTGAACTTTTGTATTGGGAAAGTCATGCCCGGTGAACTTTTATATTGGGAAAGTCATGCCCGGTGAACTTTTGTTTTGGGAAAGTCATGCCCGGTGAACTTTTGTATTGGGAAAGTCATCTCCGGTGAACTTTTGTATTGGGAAAGTCATGCCCGGTGAACTTTTGTATTGGGAAAGTCATCTCCGGTGAACTTTTGTATTGGGAAAGTCATCTCCGGTGAACTTTTGTATGGGAAAAGTCATCTCCGGTGAACTTTTGTATTGGGAAAGTCATCTCCGGTGAACTTTTGTATGGGAAAAGTCATCTCCGGTGAACTTTTGTATTGGGAAAGTCATCTCCGGTGAACTTTTGTATTGGGAAAGTCATCTCCGGTGAACTTTTGTATGGGAAAAGTCATCTCCGGTGAACTTTTGTATTGGGAAAGTCATCTCCGGTGAACTTTTGTATTGGGAAAGTCATCTCCGGTGAACTTTTGTATTGGGAAAGTCATCTCCGGTGAACTTTTGTATTGGGAAAGTCATCTCCGGTGAACTTTTGTATGGGAAAAGTCATCTCCGGTGAACTTTTGTATTGGGAAAGTCATCTCCGGTGAACTTTTGTATTGGGAAAGTCATCTCCGGTGAACTTTTGTATTGGGAAAGTCATCTCCGGTGAACTTTTGTATGGGAAAAGTCATCTCCGGTGAACTTTTGTATTGGGAAAGTCATCTCCGGTGAACTTTTGTATTGGGAAAGTCATCTCCGGTGAACTTTTGTATGGCAAAAGTCATCTCCGGTGAACTTTTGTATTGGGAAAGTCATCTCCGGTGAACTTTTGTATGGGAAAAGTCATCTCCGGTGAACTTTTGTATGGGAAAAGTCATCTCCGGTGAACTTTTGTATTGGGAAAGTCATCTCCGGTGAACTTTTGTATGGAAAAAGTCATCTCCGGTGAACTTTTGTATTGGGAAAGTCATCTCCGGGGAACTTTTGTATGGGAAAAGTCATCTCCGGTGAACTTTTGTATTGGGAAAGTCATCTCCGGTGAACTTTTGTATTGGGAAAGTCATCTCCGGTGAACTTTTGTATGGGAAAAGTCATCTCCGGTGAACTTTTGTATTGGGAAAGTCATCTCCGGTGAACTTTTGTATTGGGAAAGTCATCTCCGTTGAACTTTTGTATTGGGAAAGTCATCTCCGGTGAACTTTTGTATGGGAAAAGTCATCTCCGGTGAACTTTTGTATTGGGAAAGTCATCTCCGGTGAACTTTTGTATTGGGAAAGTCATCTCCGGTGAACTTTTGTATTGGGAAAGTCATCTCCGGTGAACTTTTGTATGGGAAAAGTCATCTCCGGTGAACTTTTGTATTGGGAAAGTCATCTCCGGTGAACTTTTGTATTGGGAAAGTCATCTCCGGTGAACTTTTGTATGGGAAAAGTCATCTCCGGTGAACTTTTGTATTGGGAAAGTCATCTCCGGTGAACTTTTGTATGGGAAAAGTCATCTCCGGTGAACTTTTGTATGGGAAAAGTCATCTCCGGTGAACTTTTGTATTGATAAAGTCATCTCCGGTGAACTTTTGTATTGGGAAAGTCATCTCCGGTGAACTTTTGTATGGGAAAAGTCATCTCCGGTGAACTTTTGTATTGGGAAAGTCATGCCCGGTGAACTTTTGTATTGGGAAAGTCATGCCCGGTGAACTTTTGTATTGGGAAAGTCATCTCCGGTGAACTTTTGTATTGGGAAAGTCATGCCCGGTGAACTTTAATATTGGGAAAGTCATCTCCGGTGAACTTTTGTATTGGGAAAGTCATCTCCGGTGAACTTTTGTATGGGAAAAGTCATCTCCGGTGAACTTTTGTATGGGAAAAGTCATCTCCGGTGAACTTTTGTATTGGGAAAGTCATCTCCGGTGAACTTTTGTATGGGAAAAGTCATCTCCGGTGAACTTTTGTATTGGGAAAGTCATCTCCGGTGAACTTTTGTATGGGAAAAGTCATCTCCGGTGAACTTTTGTATTGGAAAAGTCATCTCCGGTGAACTTTTGTATTGGGAAAGTCATCTCCGGTGAACTTTTGTATGGGAAAAGTCATCTCCGGTGAACTTTTGTATTGGGAAAGTCATCTCCGGTGAACTTTTGTATGGGAAAAGTCATCTCCGGTGAACTTTTGTATGGGAAAAGTCATCTCCGGTGAACTTTTGTATTGGGAAAGTCATCTCCGGTGAACTTTTGTATGGGAAAAGTCATCTCCGGTGAACTTTTGTATTGGGAAAGTCATCTCCGGTGAACTTTTGTATGGGAAAAGTCATGCCCGGTGAACTTTTGTATTGGGAAAGTCATGCCCGGTGAACTTTTGTATTGGGAAAGTCATGCCCGGTGAACTTTTGTATTGGGAAAGTCGTGCCCGGTGAACTTTTGTATTGGGAAAGTCATCTCCGGTGAACTTTTGTATTGGGAAAGTCATGCCCGGTGAACTTTTGTATTGGGAAAGTCATGCCCGGTGAACTTTTGTATTGGGAAAGTCATCTCCGGTGAACTTTTGTATTGGGAAAGTCATCTCCGGTGAACTTTTGTATGGGAAAAGTCATCTCCGGTGAACTTTTGTATTGGGAAAGTCATCTCCGGTGAACTTTTGTATTGGGAAAGTCATCTCCGGTGAACTTTTGTATGGGAAAAGTCATCTCCGGTGAACTTTTGTATTGGGAAAGTCATCTCCGGTGAACTTTTGTATTGGGAAAGTCATGCCCGGTGAACTTTTATATTGGGAAAGTCATGCCCGGTGAACTTTTGTATTGGGAAAGTCATGCCCGGTGAACTTTTGTATTGGGAAAGTCATGCCCGGTGAACTTTTGTATTGGGAAAGTCATGCCCGGTGAACTTTTGTATTGGGAAAGTCACCTCCGGTGAACTTTTGTATTGGGAAAGTCATGCCCGGTGAACTTTTGTATTGGGAAAGTCATGCCCGGTGAACTTTTGTATTGGGAAAGTCATGCCCGGTCAACTTTTGTATTGGGAAAGTCATGCCCGGTGAAGTTTTGTATTGGGAAAGTCATGCCCGGTGAACTTTTGTATTGGGAAAGTCATCTCCGGTGAACTTTTGTATTGGGAAAGTCATGCCCGGTGAACTTTTGTATTGGGAAAGTCATGCCCGGTGAACTTTTGTATTGGGAAAGTCATGCCCGGTGAACTTTTGTATTGGGAAAGTCATCTCCGGTGAACTTTTGTATTGGGAAAGTCATGCCCGGTGAACTTTTGTTTTGGGAAAGTCATGCCCGGTGAACTTTTGTATTGAGAAAGTCATCTCCGGTGAACTTTTGTATGGGAAAAGTCATCTCCGCTGAACTTTTGTATTGAGAAAGTCATCTCCGGTGAACTTTTGTATTGGGAAAGTCATGCCCGGTGAACTTTTATATTGGGAAAGTCATCTCCGGTGAACTTTTGTATGGGAAAAGTCATCTCCGGTGAACTTTTGTATTGGGAAAGTCATCTCCGGTGAACTTTTGTATTGGGAAAGTCATCTCCGGTGAACTTTTGTATTTGGAAAGTCATCTCCGGTGAACTTTTGTATGGGAAAAGTCATCTCCGGTGAACTTTTGTATTGGGAAAGTCATCTCCGGTGAACTTTTGTATTGGGAAAGTCATCTCCGGTGAACTTTTGTATGGGAAAAGTCATCTCCGGTGAACTTTTGTATTGGAAAAGTCATCTCCGGTGAACTTTTGTATTGGGAAAGTCATCTCCGGTGAACTTTTGTATGGGAAAAGTCATCTCCGGTGAACTTTTGTATTGGGAAAGTCATCTCCGGTGAACTTTTGTATTGGGAAAGTCATCTCCGGTGAACTTTTGTATGGGAAAAGTCATCTCCGGTGAACTTTTGTATTGGGAAAGTCATCTCCGGTGAACTTTTGTATGGGAAAAGTCATCTCCGGTGAACTTTTGTATTGGGAAAGTCATCTCCGGTGAACTTTTGTATTGGGAAAAGTCATCTCCGGTGAACTTTTGTATTGGGAAAGTCATCTCCGGTGAACTTTTGTATTGGGAAAGTCATCTCCGGTGAACTTTTGTATTGGGAAAGACATCTCCGGTGAACTTTTGTATGGGAAAAGTCATCTCCGGTGAACTTTTGTATTGGGAAAGTCATCTCCGGTGAACTTTTGTATGGGAAAAGTCATCTCCGGTGAACTTTTGTATGGGAAAAGTCATCTCCGGTGAACTTTTGTATGGGAAAAGTCATCTCCGGTGAACTTTTATATTGGGAAAGTCATCTCCGGTGAACTTTTGTATTGGGAAAGTCGTGCCCGGTGAACTTTTGTATTGGGAAAGTCATCTCCGGTGAACTTTTGTATTGGGAAAGTCATCTCCGGTGAACTTTTGTCTTGGGAAAGTCATCTCCGGTGAACTTTTGTATGGGAAAAGTCATCTCCGGTGAACTTTTGTATTGGGAAAGTCATCTCCGGTGAACTTTTGTATTGGGAAAGTCATCTCCGGTGAACTTTTGTATTGGGAAAGTCATCTCCGGTGAACTTTTGTATGGAAAAGTCATCTCCGGTGAACTTTTGTATTGGGAAAGTCATCTCCGGTGAACTTTTATATTGGGAAAGTCATCTCCGGTGAACTTTTGTATTGGGAAAGTCATCTCCGGTGAACTTTTATATTGGGAAAGTCATGCCCGGTGAACTTTTGTATTGGGAAAGTCATCTCCGGTGAACTTTTATATTGGGAAAGTCATCTCCGGTGAACTTTTGTATGGGAAAAGTCATCTCCGGTGAACTTTTGTATTGGGAAAGTCATCTCCGGTGAACTTTTGTATTAAGAAAGTCATCTCCGGTGAACTTTTGTATTGGGAAAGTCATCTCCGGTGAACTTTTGTATGGGAAAAGTCATCTCCGGTGAACTTTTGTATTGGGAAAGTCATCTCCGGTGAACTTTTGTATGGGAAAAGTCATCTCCGGTGAACTTTTGTATTGGGAAAGTCATCTCCGGTGAACTTTTGTATTGGGAAAGTCATCTCCGGTGAACTTTTGTATGAGAAAAGTCATCTCCGGTGAACTTTTGTACTGGGAAAGTCATCTCCGGTGAACTTTTGTATGGGAAAAGTCATCTCCGGTGAACTTTTGTATGGGAAAAGTCATCTCCGGTGAACTTTTGTATGGGAAAAGTCATCTCCGGTGAACTTTTGTATGGGAAAAGTCATCTCCGGTGAACTTTTGTATGGGAAAAGTCATATCCGGTGAACTTTTGTATGGGAAAAGTCATCTCCGGTGAACTTTTGTATTGGGAAAGTCATCTCCGGTGAACTTTTATATTGGGAAAGTCATGCCCGGTGAACTTTTGTATTGGGAAAGTCATCTCCGGTGAACTTTTATATTGGGAAAGTCATCTCCGGTGAACTTTTGTATTGGGAAAGTCATCTCCGGTGAACTTTTGTATTGGGAAAGTCATCTCCGGTGAACTTTTGTATTGGGAAAGTCATCTCCGGTGAACTTTTGTATGGGAAAAGTCATCTCCGGTGAACTTTTGTATGGGAAAAGTCATCTCCGGTGAACTTTTGTATGGGAAAAGTCATCTCCGGTGAACTTTTGTATTGGGAAAGTCATCTCCGGTGAACTTTTATATTGGGAAAGTCATGCCCGGTGAACTTTTGTATTGGGAAAGTCATCTCCGGTGAACTTTTATATTGGGAAAGTCATCTCCGGTGAACTTTTGTATTGGGAAAGTCATCTCCGGTAAACTTTTGTATTGTGAAAGTCATCTCCGGTGAACTTTTGTATGGGAAAAGTCATCTCCGGTGAACTTTTGTATTGGGAAAAGTCATCTCCGGTGAACTTTTGTATGGGAAAAGTCATGCCCGGTGAACTTTTGTATTGGGAAAGTCGTGCCCGGTGAACTTTTGTATTGGGAAAGTCATGCCCGGTGAACTTTTGTATGGGAAAAGTCATCTCCGGTAAACTTTTGTATTGGGAAAGTCATCTCCGGTGAACTTTTGTATGGGAAAAGTCATCTCCGGTGAACTTTTGTATTGGGAAAGTCATCTCCGGTGAACTTTTGTATTGGGAAAGTCATCTCCGGTGAACTTTTGTATGGGAAAAGTCATCTCTGGTGAACTTTTGTATGGGAAAAGTCATGCCCGGTGAACTTTTGTATTGGGAAAGTCATCTCCGGTGAACTTTTGTATGGGAAAAGTCATCTCCGGTGAACTTTTGTATTGGGAAAGTCATCTCCGGTGAACTTTTGTATGGGAAAAGTCATGCCCGGTGAACTTTTGTATTGGGAAAGTCATCTCCGGTGAACTTTTGTATGGGAAAAGTCATCTCCGGTGAACTTTTGTATTGGGAAAGTCATCTCCGGTGAACTTTTATATTGGGAAAGTCATCTCCGGTGAACTTTTGTATTGGGAAAGTCATCTCCGGTGAACTTTTATATTGGGAAAGTCATGCCCGGTGAACTTTTGTATTGGGAAAGTCATCTCCGGTGGACTTTTATATTGGGAAAGTCATCTCCGGTGAACTTTTGTATTGGGAAAGTCATGCCCGGTGAACTTTTGTATTGGGAAAGTCATCTCCGGTGAACTTTTGTATGGGAAAAGTCATCTCCGGTGAACTTTTGTATTGGGAAAATCATCTCCGGTGAACTTTTGTATTGGGAAAGTCATCTCCGGTGAACTTTTGTATGGGAAAAGTCATCTCCGGTGAACTTTTGTATGGGAAAAGTCATCTCCGGTGAGCTTTTGTATTGGGAAAGTCATGCCCGGTGAACTTTTGTATGGGAAAAGTCATCTCCGGTGAACTTTTGTATTGGGAAAGTCATGCCCGGTGAACTTTTGTATTGGGAAAGTCATCTCCGGTGAACTTTTGTATGGGAAAAGTCATCTCCGGTGAACTTTTGTATGGGAAAAGTCATCTCCGGTGAACTTTTGTATGGGAAAAGTCATCTCCGGTGAACTTTTGTATTGGGAAAGTCGTGCCCGGTGAACTTTTGTATTGGGAAAGTCATCTCCGATGAACTTTTGTATTGGGAAAGTCATCTCCGGTGAACTTTTGTATTGGGAAAGTCATCTCCGGTGAACTTTTGTATGGGAAAAGTCATCTCCGGTGAACTTTTGTATTGGGAAAGTCATCTCCGGTGAACTTTTGTATTGGGAAAGTCATCTCCGGTGAACTTTTGTATTGGGAAAGTCATCTCCGGTGAACTTTTGTATGGAAAAGTCATCTCCGGTGAACTTTTGTATTGGGAAAGTCATCTCCGGTGAACTTTTATATTGGGAAAGTTATCTCCGGTGAACTTTTGTATTGGGAAAGTCATCTCCGGTGAACTTTTATATTGGGAAAGTCATGCCCGGTGAACTTTTGTATTGGGAAAGTCATCTCCGGTGAACTTTTATATTGGGAAAGTCATCTCCGGTGAACTTTTGTATGGGAAAAGTCATCTCCGGTGAACTTTTGTATTGGGAAACTCATCTCCGGTGAACTTTTGTATTAAGAAAGTCATCTCCGGTGAACTTTTGTATTGGGAAAGTCATCTCCGGTGAACTTTTGTATGGGAAAAGTCATCTCCGGTGAACTTTTGTATTGGGAAAGTCATCTCCGGTGAACTTTTGTATGGGAAAAGTCATCTCCGGTGAACTTTTGTATTGGGAAAGTCATCTCCGGTGAACTTTTGTATTGGGAAAGTCATCTCCGGTGAACTTTTGTATGAGAAAAGTCATCTCCGGTGAACTTTTGTACTGGGAAAGTCATCTCCGGTGAACTTTTGTATGGGAAAAGTCATCTCCGGTGAACTTTTGTATTGGAAAAGTCATCTCCGGTGAACTTTTGTATGGGAAAAGTCATCTCCGGTGAACTTTTGTATGGGAAAAGTCATATCCGGTGAACTTTTGTATGGGAAAAGTCATCTCCGGTGAACTTTTGTATTGGGAAAGTCATCTCCGGTGAACTTTTATATTGGGAAAGTCATGCCCGGTGAACTTTTGTATTGGGAAAGTCATCTCCGGTGAACTTTTATATTGGGAAAGTCATCTCCGGTGAACTTTTGTATTGGGAAAGTCATCTCCGGTGAACTTTTGTATTGGGAAAGTCATCTCCGGTGAACTTTTGTATTGGGAAAGTCATCTCCGGTGAACTTTTGTATGGGAAAAGTCATCTCCGGTGAACTTTTGTATGGGAAAAGTCATCTCCGGTGAACTTTTGTATGGGAAAAGTCATCTCCGGTGAACTTTTGTATTGGGAAAGTCATCTCCGGTGAACTTTTATATTGGGAAAGTCATGCCCGGTGAACTTTTGTATTGGGAAAGTCATCTCCGGTGAACTTTTATATTGGGAAAGTCATCTCCGGTGAACTTTTGTATTGGGAAAGTCATCTCCGGTGAACTTTTGTATTGTGAATGTCATCTCCGGTGAACTTTTGTATGGGAAAAGTCATCTCCGGTGAACTTTTGTATTGGGAAAAGTCATCTCCGGTGAACTTTTGTATGGGAAAAGTCATGCCCGGTGAACTTTTGTATTGGGAAAGTCGTGCCCGGTGAACTTTTGTATTGGGAAAGTCATGCCCGGTGAACTTTTGTATGGGAAAAGTCATCTCCGGTGAACTTTTGTATTGGGAAAGTCATCTCCGGTGAACTTTTGTATGGGAAAAGTCATCTCCGGTGAACTTTTGTATTGGGAAAGTCATCTCCGGTGAACTTTTGTATTGGGAAAGTCATCTCCGGTGAACTTTTGTATGGGAAAAGTCATCTCCGGTGAACTTTTGTATGGGAAAAGTCATGCCCGGTGAACTTTTGTATTGGGAAAGTCATCTCCGGTGAACTTTTGTATTGGGAAAGTCATCTCCGGTGAACTTTTGTATGGGAAAAGTCATGCCCGGTGAACTTTTGTATTGGGAAAGTCATCTCCGGTGAACTTTTGTATGGGAAAAGTCATCTCCGGTGAACTTTTGTATTGGGAAAGTCATCTCCGGTGAACTTTTATATTGGGAAAGTCATCTCCGGTGAACTTTTGTATTGGGAAAGTCATCTCCGGTGAACTTTTATATTGGGAAAGTCATGCCCGGTGAACTTTTGTATTGGGAAAGTCATCTCCGGTGGACTTTTATATTGGGAAAGTCATCTCCGGTGAACTTTTGTATTGGGAAAGTGATGCCCGGTGAACTTTTGTATTGGAAAAGTCATCTCCGGTGAACTTTTGTATGGGAAAAGTCATCTCCGGTGAACTTTTGTATTGGGAAAGTCATCTCCGGTGAACTTTTGTATTGGGAAAGTCATCTCCGGTGAACTTTTGTATGGGAAAAGTCATCTCCGGTGAACTTTTGTATGGGAAAAGTCATCTCCGGTGAACTTTTGTATTGGGAAAGTCATCTCCGGTGAACTTTTGTATTGGGAAAGTCATCTCCGGTGAACTTTTGTATTGGGAAAGTGATCTCCGGTGAACTTTTGTATTGGGAAAGTCATCTCCGGTGAACTTTTATATTGGGAAAGTCATGCCCGGTGAACTTTTGTATTGGGAAAGTCATCTCCGGTGAACTTTTATATTGGGAAAGTCATCTCCGGTGAACTTTTGTATTGGGAAAGTCAAGCCCGGTGAACTTTTGTATTGGGAAAGTCATCTCCGGTGAACTTTTGTATGGGAAAAGTCATCTCCGGTGAACTTTTGTATTGGGAAAGTCATCTCCGGTGAACTTTAGTATTGGGAAAGTCATCTCCGGTGAACTTTTGTATGGGAAAAGTCATCTCCGGTGAACTTTTGTATGGTAAAAGTCATCTCCGGTGAACTTTTGTATTGGGAAAGTCATCTCCGGTGAACTTTTGTATTGGGAAAGTCATCTCCGGTGAACTTTTGTATGGAAAAGTCATCTCCGGTGAACTTTTGTATTGGGAAAGTCATCTCCGGTGAACTTTTATATTGGGAAAGTCATCTCCGGTGAACTTTTGTATTGGGAAAGTCATCTCCGGTGAACTTTTATATTGGGAAAGTCATGCCCGGTGAACTTTTGTATTGGGAAAGTCATCTCCGGTGAACTTTTATATTGGGAAAGTCATCTCCGGTGAACTTTTGTATGGGAAAAGTCATCTCCGGTGAACTTTTGTATTGGGAAAGTCATCTCCGGTGAACTTTTGTATTAAGAAAGTCATCTCCGGTGAACTTTTGTATTGGGGAAAGTCATCTCCGGTGAACTTTTGTATGGGAAAAGTCATCTCCGGTGAACTTTTGTATTGGGAAAGTCATCTCCGGTGAACTTTTGTATGGGAAAAGTCATCTCCGGTGAACTTTTGTATTGGGAAAGTCATCTCCGGTGAACTTTTGTATTGGGAAAGTCATCTCCGGTGAACTTTTGTATGAGAAAAGTCATCTCCGGTGAACTTTTGTATTGGGAAAGTCATCTCCGGTGAACTTTTATATTGGGAAAGTCATCTCCGGTGAACTTTTGTATGGGAAAAGTCATCTCCGGTGAACTTTTGTATTGGGAAACTCATCTCCGGTGAACTTTTGTATTAAGAAAGTCATCTCCGGTGAACTTTTGTATTGGGAAAGTCATCTCCGGTGAACTTTTGTATGGGAAAAGTCATCTCCGGTGAACTTTTGTATTGGGAAAGTCATCTCCGGTGAACTTTTGTATGGGAAAAGTCATCTCCGGTGAACTTTTGTATTGGGAAAGTCATCTCCGGTGAACTTTTGTATTGGGAAAGTCATCTCCGGTGAACTTTTGTATGAGAAAAGTCATCTCCGGTGAACTTTTGTACTGGGAAAGTCATCTCCGGTGAACTTTTGTATGGGAAAAGTCATCTCCGGTGAACTTTTGTATGGGAAAAGTCATCTCCGGTGAACTTTTGTATGGGAAAAGTCATCTCCGGTGAACTTTTGTATGGGAAAAGTCATATCCGGTGAACTTTTGTATGGGAAAAGTCATCTCCGGTGAACTTTTGTATTGGAAAGTCATCTCCGGTGAACTTTTATATTGGGAAAGTCATGCCCGGTGAACTTTTGTATTGGGAAAGTCATCTCCGGTGAACTTTTATATTGGGAAAGTCATCTCCGGTGAACTTTTGTATTGAGAAAGTCATCTCCGGTGAACTTTTGTATTGGGAAAGTCTCCGGTGAACTTTTGTATTGGGAAAGTCATCTCCGGTGAACTTTTGTATGGGAAAAGTCATCTCCGGTGAACTTTTGTATTGGGAAAGTCATCTCCGGTGAACTTTTGTATTGGGAAAGTGATCTCCGGTGAACTTTGTATTGGGAAAGTCGTGCCCGGTGAACTTTTGTATTGGGAAAGTCATGCCCGGTGAACTTTTGTATGGGAAAAGTCATCTCCGGTGAACTTTTGTATTGGGAAAGTCATCTCCGGTGAACTTTTGTATGGGAAAAGTCATCTCCGGTGAACTTTTGTATGGGAAAAGTCATCTCCGGTGAACTTTTGTATTGGGAAAGTCATCTCCGGTGAACTTTTATATTGGGAAAGTCATCTCCGGTGAACTTTTGTATTGGGAAAGTCATCTCCGGTGAACTTTTGTATTGGGAAAGTCATGCCCGGTGAACTTTTGTATTGGGAAAGTCATCTCCGGTGAACTTTTGTATGGGAAAAGTCATCTCCGGTGAACTTTTGTATGGGAAAAGTCATCTCCGGTGAACTTTTGTATGGGAAAAGTCATCTCCGGTGAACTTTTGTATTGGGAAAGTCATCTCCGGTGAACTTTTATATTGGGAAAGTCATGCCCGGTGAACTTTTGTATTGGGAAAGTCATCTCCGGTGAACTTTTATATTGGGAAAGTCATCTCCGGTGAACTTTTGTATTGGGAAAGTCATCTCCGGTGAACTTTTGTATTGTGAATGTCATCTCCGGTGAACTTTTGTATGGGAAAAGTCATCTCCGGTGAACTTTTGTATTGGGAAAAGTCATCTCCGGTGAACTTTTGTATGGGAAAAGTCATGCCCGGTGAACTTTTGTATTGGGAAAGTCGTGCCCGGTGAACTTTTGTATTGGGAAAGTCATGCCCGGTGAACTTTTGTATGGGAAAAGTCATCTCCGGTGAACTTTTGTATTGGGAAAGTCATCTCCGGTGAACTTTTGTATGGGAAAAGTCATCTCCGGTGAACTTTTGTATTGGGAAAGTCATCTCCGGTGAACTTTTGTATTGGGAAAGTCATCTCCGGTGAACTTTTGTATGGGAAAAGTCATCTCCGGTGAACTTTTGTATGGGAAAAGTCATGCCCGGTGAACTTTTGTATTGGGAAAGTCATCTCCGGTGAACTTTTGTATTGGGAAAGTCATCTCCGGTGAACTTTTGTATGGGAAAAGTCATGCCCGGTGAACTTTTGTATTGGGAAAGTCATCTCCGGTGAACTTTTGTATGGGAAAAGTCATCTCCGGTGAACTTTTGTATTGGGAAAGTCATCTCCGGTGAACTTTTATATTGGGAAAGTCATCTCCGGTGAACTTTTGTATTGGGAAAGTCATCTCCGGTGAACTTTTATATTGGGAAAGTCATGCCCGGTGAACTTTTGTATTGGGAAAGTCATCTCCGGTGGACTTTTATATTGGGAAAGTCATCTCCGGTGAACTTTTGTATTGGGAAAGTGATGCCCGGTGAACTTTTGTATTGGAAAAGTCATCTCCGGTGAACTTTTGTATGGGAAAAGTCATCTCCGGTGAACTTTTGTATTGGGAAAGTCATCTCCGGTGAACTTTTGTATTGGGAAAGTCATCTCCGGTGAACTTTTGTATGGGAAAAGTCATCTCCGGTGAACTTTTGTATGGGAAAAGTCATCTCCGGTGAACTTTTGTATTGGGAAAGTCATCTCCGGTGAACTTTTGTATTGGGAAAGTCATCTCCGGTGAACTTTTGTATTGGGAAAGTCATCTTCGGTGAACTTTTGTATTGGGAAAGTCATCTCCGGTGAACTTTTGTATTGGGAAAGTCATCTCCGGTGAACTTTTGTATTGGGAAAGTCATGCCCGGTGAACTTTTATATTGGGAAAGTCATCTCCGGTGAACTTTTGTATTGGGAAAGTCATCTCCGGTGAACTTTTGTATGGGAAAAGTCATCTCCGGTGAACTTTTGTATTGGGAAAGTCATCTCCGGTGAACTTTTGTATTGGGAAAGTGATCTCCGGTGAACTTTTGTATTGGGAAAGTCGTGCCCGGTGAACTTTTGTATTGGGAAAGTCATGGCCGGTGAACTTTTGTATGGGAAAAGTCATCTCCGGTGAACTTTTGTATTGGGAAAGTCATCTCCGGTGAACTTTTGTATGGGAAAAGTCATCTCCGGTGAACTTTTGTATGGGAAAAGTCATCTCCGGTGAACTTTTGTATTGGGAAAGTCATCTCCGGTGAACTTTTATATTGGGAAAGTCATCTCCGGTGAACTTTTGTATTGGGAAATTCATCTCCGGTGAACTTTTGTATTGGGAAAGTCATGCCCGGTGAACTTTTATATTGGGAAAGTCATCTCCGGTGAACTTTTGTATTGGGAAAGTCATCTCCGGTGAACTTTTGTATGGGAAAAGTCATCTCCGGTGAACTTTTGTATTGGGAAAGTCATCTCCGGTGAACTTTTGTATTGGGAAAGTGATCTCCGGTGAACTTTTGTATTGGGAAAGTCGTGCCCGGTGAACTTTTGTATTGGGAAAGTCATGCCCGGTGAACTTTTGTATGGGAAAAGTCATCTCCGGTGAACTTTTGTATTGGGAAAGTCATCTCCGGTGAACTTTTGTATGGGAAAAGTCATCTCCGGTGAACTTTTGTATGGGAAAAGTCATCTCCGGTGAACTTTTGTATTGGGAAAGTCATCTCCGGTGAACTTTTATATTGGGAAAGTCATCTCCGGTGAACTTTTGTATTGGGAAAGTCATCTCCGGTGAACTTTTATATTGGGAAAATCATGCCCGGTGAACTTTTGTATTGGGAAAGTCATCTCCGGTGAACTTTTATATTGGGAAAGTCATCTCCGGTGAACTTTTGTATTGGGAAAGTCAAGCCCGGTGAACTTTTGTATTGGGAAAGTCATCTCCGGTGAACTTTTGTATGGGAAAAGTCATCTCCGGTGAACTTTTGTATTGGGAAAGTCATCTCCGGTGAACTTTTGTATTGGGAAAGTCATCTCCGTTTGTATGGGAAAAGTCATCTCCGGTGAACTTTTGTATGGTAAAAGTCATCTCCGGTGAACTTTTGTATTGGGAAAGTCATCTCCGGTGAACTTTTGTATTGGGAAAGTCATCTCCGGTGAACTTTTGTATTGGGAAAGTCATCTCCGGTGAACTTTTGTATTGGGAAAGTCATCTCCGGTGAACTTTTGTATTGGGAAAGTCATGCCCGGTGAACTTTTATATTGGGAAAGTCATCTCCGATGAACTTTTGTATTGGGAAAGTCATCTCCGGTGAACTTTTGTATGGGAAAAGTCATCTCCGGTGAACTTTTGTATTGGGAAAGTCATCTCCGGTGAACTTTTGTATTGGGAAAGTGATCTCCGGTGAACTTTTGTATTGGGAAAGTCATGCCCGGTGAACTTTTGTATGGGAAAAGTCATCTCCGGTGAACTTTTGTATTGGGAAAGTCATCTCCGGTGAACTTTTGTATGGGAAAAGTCATCTCCGGTGAACTTTTGTATTGGGAAAGTCATCTCCGGTGAACTTTTGTATGGGAAAAGTCATCTCCGGTGAACTTTTGTATTGGGAAAGTCATCTCCGGTGAACTTTTTGTATGGGAAAAGTCATCTCCGGTGAACTTTTGTATTGGGAAAGTCATCTCCGGTGAACTTTTGTATTGGGAAAGTCATCTCCGGTGAACTTTTGTATGGGAAAAGTCATCTCCGGTGAACTTTTGTATTGGGAAAGTCATGCCCGGTGAACTTTTGTATGGGAAAAGTCATCTCCGGTGAACTTTTGCATTGGGAAAGTCATCTCCGGTGAACTTTTGTATGGGAAAAGTCATCTCCGGTGAACTTTTGTATTGGGAAAGTCATGCCCGGTGAACTTTTGTATTGGGAAAGTCATCTCCGGTGAACTTTTGTATGGGAAAAGTCATCTCCGGTGAACTTTTGTATGGGAAAAGTCATCTCCGGTGAACTTTTGTATTGGGAAAGTCATCTCCGGTGAACTTTTGTATTGGGAAAGTCATCTCCGGTGAACTTTTGTATTGGGAAAGTCATCTCCGGTGAACTTTTGTATGGGAAAAGTCATCTCCGGTGAACTTTTGTATTGGGAAAGTCATCTCCGGTGAACTTTTGTATGGGAAAAGTCATCTCCGGTGAACTTTTGTATTGGGAAAGTCATGCCCGGTGAACTTTTGTATTGGGAAAGTCATGCCCGGTGAACTTTTATATTGGGAAAGTCATCTCCGGTGAACTTTTGTATTTGGGAAAGTCATCTCCGGTGAACTTTTGTATGCGAAAAGTCATCTCCGGTGAACGTTTGTATTGGCAAAGTCATGCCCGGTGAACTTTTATATTGGGAAAGTCATCTCCGGTGAACTTTTGTATTGGGAAAGTCATCTCCGGTGAACTTTTGTATGGGAAAAGTCATCTCCGGTGAACTTTTGTATTGGGAAAGTCATCTCCGGTGAACTTTTGTATGGGAAAAGTCATCTCCGGTGAACTTTTGTATTGGGAAAGTCATCTCCGGTGAACTTTTGTATTGGGAAAGTCATCTCCGGTGAACTTTTGTATTGGGAAAGTCATCTCCGGTGAACTTTTGTATGGGAAAAGTGATCTCCGGTGAACTTTTGTATTGGGAAAGTCATCTCCGGTGAACTTTTGTATTGGGAAAGTCATCTCCGGTGAACTTTTGTATGGGAAAAGTCATCTCCGGTGAACTTTTGTATTGGGAAAGTCATCTCCGGTGAACTTTTGTATTGGGAAAGTCATCTCCGGTGAACTTTTGTATTGGGAAAGTCATCTCCGGTGAACTTTTGTATGGGAAAAGTCATCTCCGGTGAACTTTTGTATTGGGAAAGTCATCTCCGGTGAACTTTTGTATGGGAAAAGTCATCTCCGGTGAACTTTTGTATGGGAAAAGTCATCTCCGGTGAACTTTTGTATGGGAAAAGTCATCTCCGGTGAACTTTTGTATGGGAAAAGTCATCTCCGGTGAACTTTTGTATGGGAAAAGTCATCTCCGGTGAACTTTTGTATGGGAAAAGTTATCTCCGGTGAACTTTTGTATTGGGAAAGTCATCTCCGGTGAACTTTTATATTGGGAAAGTCATGCCCGGTGAACTTTTGTATTGGGAAAGTCATCTCCGGTGAACTTTTATATTGGGAAAGTCATCTCCGGTGAACTTTTGTATTGGGAAAGTCATCTCCGGTGAACTTTTGTATTGGGAAAGTCATCTCCGGTGAACTTTTGTATTGGGAAAGTCATCTCCGGTGAACTTTTGTATGGGAAAAGTCATCTCCGGTGAACTTTTGTATTGGGAAAGTCATCTCCGGTGAACTTTTGTATTGGGAAAGTCATCTCCGGTGAACTTTTGTTTTGGGAAAGTCATGCCCGGTGAACTTTTGTATTGGGAAAGTCATCTCCGGTGAACTTTTGTATGGGAAAGTCATCTCCGGTGAACTTTTGTATTGGGAAAGTCATCTCCGGTGAACTTTTGTATGGGAAAAGTCATCTCCGGTGAACTTTTGTATTGGGAAAGTCATGTCCGGTGAACTTTTGTATGGGAAAAGTCATCTCCGGTGAACTTTTGTATTGGGAAAGTCATCTCCGGTGAACTTTTGTATTGGGAAAGTCATGCCCGGTGAACTTTTGTATGGGAAAAGTCATCTCCGGTGAACTTTTGTATTGGGAAAGTCATGCCCGGTGAACTTTTGTATTGGGAAAGTCATCTCCGGTGAACTTTTGTATGGGAAAAGTCATCTCCGGTGAACTTTTGTATTGGGAAAGTCATCTCCGGTGAACTTTTGTATGGGAAAAGTCATCTCCGGTGAACTTTTGTATGGGAAAAGTCATCTCCGGTGAACTTTTGTATGGGAAAAGTCATCTCCGGTGAACTTTTGTATTGGGAAAGTCATCTCCGGTGAACTTTTGTATTGGGAAAGTCATGCCCGGTGAACTTTTGTATTGGGAAAGTCATGCCGGTGAACTTTTATATTGGGAAAGTCATCTCCGGTGAACTTTTGTATTGGGAAAGTCATCTCCGGTGAACTTTTGTATTGGGAAAGTCATGCCCGGTGAACTTTTGTATGGGAAAAGTCATCTCCGGTGAACTTTTGTATTGGGAAAGTCATCTCCGGTGAACTTTTGTATTGGGAAAGTCATCTCCGGTGAACTTTTGTATGGGAAAAGTCATCTCCGGTGAACTTTTGTATTGGGGAAGTCATCTCCGGTGAACTTTTGTATTGGGAAAGTCATCTCCGGTGAACTTTTGTATTGGGAAAGTCATCTCCGGTGAACTTTTGTTTTGGGAAAGTCATGCCCGGTGAACTTTTGTATTGGGAAAGTCGTGCCCGGTGAACTTTTGTATTGGGAAAAGTCATCTCCGGTGAACTGTTGTATTGGGAAAGTCATGCCCGGTGAACTTTTGTATTGAGAAAGTCATGCCCGGTGAACTTTTGTATTGGGAAAGTCATGCCCGGTGAACTTTTGTATTGGGAAAGTCATGCCCGGTGAACTTTTGTATGGGAAAAGTCATCTCCGGTGAACTTTTGTATGGGAAAAGTCATCTCCGGTGAACTTTTGTATTGGGAAAGTCATCTCCGGTGAACTTTTGTATGGGAAAAGTCATCTCCGGTGAACTTTTGTATTGGGAAAGTCATCTCCGGTGAACTTTTGTATTGGGAAAGTCATCTCCGGTGAACTTTTGTATGGGAAAAGTCATCTCCGGTGAACTTTTGTATTGGGAAAGTCATCTCCGGTGAACTTTTGTATTGGGAAAATCCTCTCCGGTGAACTTTTGTATGGGAAAGTCATCTCCGGTGAACTTTTGTATGGGAAAAGTCATCTCCGGTGAACTTTTGTATGGGAAAAGTCATCTCCGGTGAACTTTTGTATGGGAAAAGTCATCTCCGGTGAACTTTTGTATTGGGAAAGTCATGCCCGGTGAACTTTTGTATTGGGAAAGTCATCTCCGGTGAACTTTTGTATGGGAAAAGTCATCTCCGGTGAACTTTTGTATTGGGAAAGTCATCTCCGGTGAACTTTTGTATGGGAAAAGTCATCTCCGGTGAACTTTTGTATTGGGAAAGTCATCTCCGGTGAACTTTTGTATGGGAAAAGTTATCTCCGGTGAACTTTTGTATTGGGAAAGTCATCTCCGGTGAACTTTTGTATTGGGAAAGTCATCTCCGGTGAACTTTTGTATGGGAAAAGTCATCTCCGGTGAACTTTTGTATGGGAAAAGTCATCTCCGGTGAACTTTTGTATGGGAAAAGTCATCTCCGGTGAACTTTTGTATTGGGAAAGTCATCTCCGGTGAACTTTTGTATTGGGAAAGTCATCTCCGGTGAACTT
Organism: Musca autumnalis; assembly: GCF_047663935.1. Classification (NCBI taxonomy): domain Eukaryota; kingdom Metazoa; phylum Arthropoda; class Insecta; order Diptera; family Muscidae; genus Musca; species Musca autumnalis. Next base: position 145,295 of record NW_027411648.1, on the reverse strand, counting down.
TTGTATGGGAAAAGTCATCTCCGGTGAACTTTTGTATTGGGAAAGTCATCTCCGGTGAACTTTTGTATGGGAAAGTCATCTCCGGTGAACTTTGTATTGGGAAAGTCATCTCCGGTGAACTTTTGTATGGGAAAGTCATCTCCGGTGAACTTTTGTATTGGGAAAGTCATCTCCGGTGAACTTTTGTATTGGGAAAGTCATCTCCGGTGAACTTTTGTATTGGGAAAGTCATCTCCGGTGAACTTTTGTATTGGGAAAGTCATCTCCGGTGAACTTTTGTATGGGAAAAGTCATCTCCGGTGAACTTTTGTATTGGGAAAGTCATCTCCGGTGAACTTTTGTATTGGGAAAGTCATCTCCGGTGAACTTTTGTATGGGAAAAGTCATCTCCGGTGAACTTTTGTATTGGGAAAGTCATCTCCGGTGAACTTTTGTATGGGAAAAGTCATCTCCGGTGAACTTTTGTATGGGAAAAGTCATCTCCGGTGAACTTTTGTATTGGGAAAGTCATCTCCGGTGAACTTTTGTATGGGAAAAGTCATCTCCGGTGAACTTTTGTATTGGGAAAGTCATCTCCGGTGAACTTTTGTATGGGAAAAGTCATCTCCGGTGAACTTTTGTATTGGGAAAGTCATCTCCGGTGAACTTTTGTATGGGAAAAGTCATCTCCGGTGAACTTTTGTATTGGGAAAGTCATGCCCGGTGAACTTTTGTATTGGGAAAGTCATCTCCGGTGAACTTTTGTATGGGAAAAGTCATCTCCGGTGAACTTTTGTATTGGGAAAGTCATCTCCGGTGAACTTTTGTATGGGAAAAGTCATCTCCGGTGAACTTTTGTATTGGGAAAGTCATCTCCGGTGAACTTTTGTATGGGAAAAGTCATCTCCGGTGAACTTTTGTATTGGGAAAGTCATCTCCGGTGAACTTTTGTATTGGGAAAGTCATCTCCGGTGAACTTTTGTATGGGAAAAGTCATCTCCGGTGAACTTTTGTATTGGGAAAGTCATCTCCGGTGAACTTTTGTATGGGAAAAGTCATCTCCGGTGAACTTTTGTATTGGGTAAGTCATCTCCGGTGAACTTTTGTATGGGAAAAGTCATGCCCGGTGAACTTTTGTATTGGGAATGTCATCTCCGGTGAACTTTTGTATTGGGAAAGTCATGCCCGGTGAACTTTTGTATGGGAAAAGTCATCTCCGGTGAACTTTTGTATTGGGAAAGTCATGCCCGGTGAACTTTTGTATTGGGAAAGTCATCTCCGGTGAACATTTGTATTGGGAAAGTCGTGCCCGGTGAACTTTTGTATTGGGAAAGTCATGCCCGGTGAACTTTTATATTGGGAAAGTCATCTCCGGTGAACTTTTGTATTGGGAAAGTCATCTCCGGTGAACTTTTGTATTGGGAAAGTCATCTCCGGTGAACTTTTGTATTGGGAAAGTCATCTCCGGTGAACTTTTATATTGGGAAAGTCATGCCCGGTGAACTTTTGTATTGGGAAAGTCATCTCCGGTGAACTTTTGTATTGGGAAAGTCATGCCCGGTTAACTTTTGTATTGGGAAAGTCATCTCCGGTGAACTTTTGTATTGGGAAAGTCATCTCCAGTGAACTTTTGTATTGGGAAAGTCATCTCCGGTGAACTTTTGTATTGGGAAAGTCATCTCCGGTGAACTTTTGTATGGGAAAAGTCATCTCCGGTGAACTTTTGTATTGGGAAAGTCATCTCCGGTGAACTTTTGTATTGGGAAAGTCATCTCCGGTGAACTTTTGTATTGGGAAAGTCATCTCCGGTGAACTTTTGTATGGGAAAAGTCATCTCCGGCGAACTTTTGTATTGGGAAAGTCATCTCCGGTGAACTTTTGTATGGGAAAAGTCATCTCCGGTGAACTTTTGTATGGGAAAAGTCATCTCCGGTGAACTTTTGTATTGGGAAAGTCATGCCCGGTGAACTTTTGTATTGGGAAAGTCATGCCCGGTGAACTTTTATATTGGGAAAGTCATCTCCGGTGAAGTTTTGTATTGGGAAAGTCATCTCCGGTGAACTTTTGTATGGGAAAAGTCATCTCCGGTGAACTTTTGTATGGGAAAAGTCATCTCCGGTGAACTTTTGTATGGGAAAGTCATCTCCGGTGAACTTTTGTATGGGAAAAGTCATCTCCGGTGAACTTTTGTATGGGAAAAGTCATCTCCGGTGAACTTTTGTATTGGGAAAGTCATCTCCGGTGAACTTTTGTATTGGGAAAGTCATCTCCGGTGAACTTTTATATTGGGAAAGTCATCTCCGGTGAACTTTTGTATTGGGAAAGTCATGCCCGGTGAACTTTTGTATTGGGAAAGTCATCTCCGGTGAACTTTTGTATTGAGAAAGTCATCTCCGGTGAACTTTTGTATGGGAAAAGTCATCTCCGGTGAACTTTTGTATTGGGAAAGTCATCTCCGGTGAACTTTTGTATGGGAAAAGTCATCTCCGGTGAACTTTTGTATTGGGAAAGTCATCTCCGGTGAACTTTTGTATTGGGAAAGTCATCTCCGGTGAACTTTTGTATGGGAATAGTCATCTCCGGTGAACTTTTGTATTGGGAAAGTCATCTCCGGTGAACTTTTGTATGGGAAAAGTCATCTCCGATGAACTTTTGTATTGGGAAAGTCATGCCCGGTGAACTTTTGTATTGGGAAAGTCATCTCCGGTGAACTTTTGTATTGGGAAAGTCATCTCCGGTGAACTTTTGTATTGGGAAAGTCATGCCCGGTTAACTTTTGTATTGGGAAAGTCATCTCCGGTGAACTTTTGTATTGGGAAAGTCATCTCCGGTGAACTTTTGTATTGGGAAAGTCATCTCCGGTGAACTTTTGTATTGGGAAAGTCATCTCCGGTGAACTTTTGTATGGGAAAAGTCATCTCCGGTGAACTTTTGTATTGGGAAAGTCATCTCCGGTGAACTTTTGTGTTGGGAAAGTCATCTCCGGTGAACTTTTGTATTGGGAAAGTCATCTCCGGTGAACTTTTGTATGGGAAAAGTCATCTCCGGTGAACTTTTGTATTGGGAAAGTCATCTCCGGTGAACTTTTGTATGGGAAAAGTCATCTCCGGTGAACTTTTGTATGGGAAAAGTCATCTCCGGTGAACTTTTGTATTGGGAAAGTCATGCCCGGTGAACTTTTGTATTGGGAAAGTCATGCCCGGTGAACTTTTATATTGGGAAAGTCATCTCCGGTGAACTTTTGTATTGGGAAAGTCATCTCCGGTGAACTTTTGTATGGGAAAAGTCATCTCCGGTGAACTTTTGTATTGGGAAAGTCATCTCCGGTGAACTTTTGTATGGGAAAAGTCATCTCCGGTGAACTTTTGTATGGGAAAAGTCATCTCCGGTGAACTTTTGTATTGGGAAAGTCATCTCCGGTGAACTTTTGTATTGGGAAAGTCATCTCCGGTGAACTTTTATATTGGGAAAGACATCTCCGGTGAACTTTTGTATTGGGAAAGTCATGCCCGGTGAACTTTTGTATTGGGAAAGTCATCTCCGGTGAACTTTTGTATGGGAAAAGTCATCTCCGGTGAACTTTTGTATTGGGAAAGTCATCTCCGGTGAACTTTTGTATGGGAAAAGTCATCTCCGGTGAACTTTTGTATTGGGAAAGTCATCTCCGGTGAACTTTTGTATTGGGAAAGTCATCTCCGGTGAACTTTTGTATGGGAAAAGTCATCTCCGGTGAACTTTTGTATGGGAAAAGTCATCTCCGATGAACTTTTGTATTGGGAAAGTCATGCCCGGTGAACTTTTCTATTGGGAAAGTCATCTCCGGTGAACTTTTGTATTGGGAAAGTCGTGCCCGGTGAACTTTTGTATTGGGAAAGTCATGCCCGGTGAACTTTTATATTGGGAAAGTCATCTCCGGTGAACTTTTGTATTGGGAAAGTCATCTCCGGTGAACTTTTGTATTGGGAAAGTCATGCCCGGTGAACTTTTGTATTGGGAAAGTCATGCCCGGTGAACTTTTGTATGGGAAAAGTCATCTCCGGTGAACTTTTGTATTGGGAAAGTCATCTCCGGTGAACTTTTGTATGGGAAAGTCATCTCCGGTGAACTTTTGTATTGGAAAGTCATCTCCGGTGAACTTTTGTATGGGAAAAGTCATCTCCGGTGAACTTTTGTATTGGGAAAGTCATCTCCGGTGAACTTTTGTATTGGGAAAGTCATCTCCGGTGAACTTTTGTATGGGAAAAGTCATCTCCGGTGAACTTTTGTATTGGGAAAGTCATGCCCGGTGAACTTTTGTATTGGGAAAGTCATCTCCGGTGAACTTTTGTATTGGGAAAGTCATCTCCGGTGAACTTTTGTATGGGAAAAGTCATCTCCGGTGAACTTTTGTATTGGGAAAGTCATCTCCGGTGAACTTTTGTATGGGAATGTCATCTCCGGTGAACTTTTGTATGGGAAAAGTCATCTCCGGTGAACTTTTGTATGGGAAAAGTCATCTCCGGTGAACTTTTGTATTGGGAAAGTCATCTCCGGTGAACTTTTGTATTGGGAAAGTCATCTCCGGTGAACTTTTGTATGGGAAAAGTCATCTCCGGTGAACTTTTGTATGGGAAAAGTCATCTCAGGTGAACTTTTGTATTGGGAAAGTCATCTCCGGTGAACTTTTGTATGGGAAAAGACATGCCCAGTGAACTTTTGTATTGGGAAAGTCATCTCCGGTGAACTTTTGTATGGGAAAGTCATCTCCGGTGAACTTTTGTATTGGGAAAGTCATCTTCGGTGAACTTTTATATTGGGAAAGTCATCTCCGGTGAACTTTTGTATTGGGAAAGTCATCTCCGGTGAACTTTTATATTGGGAAAGTCATGCCCGGTGAACTTTTGTATTGGGAAAGTCATCTCCGGTGAACTTTTATATAGGGAAAGTCATCTCCGGTGAACTTTTGTATTGGGAAAGTCATGCCCGGTGAACTTTTGCATTGGGAAAGTCATCTCCGGTGAACTTTTGTATGGGAAAGTCATCTCCGGTGAACTTTTGTATGGGAAAAGTCATCTCCGGTGAACTTTTGTATTGGGAAAGTCATCTCCGGTGAACTTTTGTATGGGAAAAGTCATCTCCGGTGAACTTTTGTATTGGGAAAGTCATCTCCGGTGAACTTTTGTATGGGAAAAGTCATCTCCGGTGAACTTTTGTATTGGGAAAGTCATCTCCGGTGAACTTTTGTATTGGGAAAGTCATCTCCGGTGAACTTTTGTATGGGAAAAGTCATCTCCGGTGAACTTTTGTATTGGGAAAGTCATGCCCGGTGAACTTTTGTATTGGGAAAGTCATCTCCGGTGAACTTTTGTATTGGGAAAGTCATCTCCGGTGAACTTTTGTATTGGGAAAGTCATCTCCGGTGAACTTTTGTATGGGAAAGTCATCTCCGGTGAACTTTTGTATTGGGAAAGTCATCTCCGGTAAACTTTTGTATTGGGAAAGTCATCTCCGGTGAACTTTTGTATTGGGAAAGTCATCTCCGGTGAACTTTTGTATTGGGAAAGTCATCTCCGGTGAACTTTTGTATGGGAAAAGTCATCTCCGGTGAACTTTTGTATTGGGAAAGTCATCTCCGGTGAACTTTTGTATTGGGAAAGTCATCTCCGGTGAACTTTTGTATGGGAAAAGTCATCTCCGGTGAACTTTTGTATTGGGAAAGTCATCTCCGGTGAACTTTTGTATGGGAAAAGTCATCTCCGGTGAACTTCTGTATGGGAAAAGTCATCTCCGGTGAACTTTTGTATTGGGAAAGTCATCTCCGGTGAACTTTTGTATGGGAAAAGTCATCTCCGGTGAACTTTTGTATTGGGAAAGTCATCTCCGGTGAACTTTTGTATTGGGAAAGTCATCTCCGGTGAACTTTTGTATGGGAAAAGTCATCTCCGGTGAACTTTTGTATGGGAAAAGTCATCTCCGGTGAACTTTTGTATTGGGAAAGTCATCTCCGGTGAACTTTTGTATGGGAAAAGTCATCTCCGGTGAACTTCTGTATGGGAAAAGTCATCTCCGGTGAACTTTTGTATTGGGAAAGTCATCTCCGGTGAACTTTTGTATGGGAAAAGTCATCTCCGGTGAACTTTTGTATTGGGAAAGTCATCTCCGGTGAACTTTTGTATTGGGAAAGTCATCTCCGGTGAACTTTTGTATGGGAAAAGTCATCTCCGGTGAACTTTTGTATTGGGAAAGTCATCTCCGGTGAACTTTTGTATGGGAAAAGTCATCTCCGGTGAACTTTTGTATTGGGAAAGTCATGCCCGGTGAACTTTTGTATTGGGAAAGTCATCTCCGGTGAACTTTTGTATGGGAAAAGTCATCTCCGGTGAACTTTTGTATTGGGAAAGTCATCTCCGGTGAACTTTTGTATGGGAAAAGTCATCTCCGGTGAACTTTTGTATTGGGAAAGTCATCTCCGGTGAACTTTTGTATGGGAAAAGTCATCTCCGGTGAACTTTTGTATTGGGAAAGTCATCTCCGGTGAACTTTTGTATTGGGAAAGTCTGTACAAGACCGGAGGTGTTGACCAGTAGTGGACTGTATTTTGTATGGGAAAAGTCATCTCCGGTGAACTTTTGTATTGGGAAAGTCATCTCCGGTGAACTTTTGTATTGGGAAAGTCATTTCCGTGAACTTTTGTATGGGAAAAGTCATCTCCGGTGAACTTTTGTATGGGAAAAGTCATCTCCGGTGAACTTTTGTATTGGGAAAGTCATGCCCGGTGAACTTTTGTATTGGGAAAGTCATCTCCGGTGAACTTTTGTATGGGAAAAGTCATCTCCGGTGAACTTTTGTATTGGGAAAGTCATCTCCGGTGAACTTTTGTATGGGAAAAGTCATCTCCGGTGAACTTTTGTATTGGGAAAGTCATCTCCGGTGAACTTTTGTATGGGAAAAGTCATCTCCGGTGAACTTTTGTATTGGGAAAGTCATCTCCGGTGAACTTTTGTATTGGGAAAGTCTGTACAAGACCGGAGGTGTTGACCAGTAGTGGACTGTATTAGCGGGTTAGAACGATGTCTGCGGTGTCAACCCCCTCAGGTTGTAATTGCGGAGAATGATAAGACGGTAGATTTCTTCTAATTGTAATTGTGTGTGTTCTGCTTAGTAAGGCGGTTAAAGTACAAGTAAGTTAAGAAAGTAATGCTAGAGCCATTGTAGGCATTTTCTTCTTTTTAACTTAAGAGAAACGAATGGAATTCAGCAAGTGAAATGGTAGCCTTTTAAATTGAGTAAAAGCTTTATTGAGAAAAGGCTACCAGATCGTTAATAAGTACTTAGATAGTAATTAAAAATAGTAATTCATGTGTAATCTTAAACTAGCTGTTGAACTCGCTTCAACATGGCGCCCTCCCTTGCGTTGGCGCAACTTAATATTCACAGGCCCCTGAGATCATCCAGCCGAACACTGTGCTTTGAGCGATTGGCATATTAGATCCAGTTTGAATCAAACCGGCTCGCAGTATTTTAGGAATGTTGTCGTTGGCTAATAATATCTCAATATTTATGGGATTGTAGAAGTGGGGGTCTGCTAAATCGGTCAGGTGGTTGTATACGGATTGCAGACGTTTTTCATTGGTGGACTCGGCAAAGGATGTGTTGAGTTGTGGTCGAACTTCTCCAGTTATTTGGATTTTCACCGTGTGGTCATGAAAAGACAGCAAATTGAGGGTGGCGAACGTCTTGCCTGCTCTTTGCGTTATTGGAAGATGGATTCGCTCAACTAGGTTTGTGGAAAGCAAGGTTTGTGCAGCACCTGAGTTCATCAGCAACCGAATTTTATCGCACCCTTCAGTTGTAACCACTTTCGCAAGTGCAGTTGGCACGAAGATGTGGCACTTTGCACGACAGCTCAAACGTTCACTGACGTTGGATCGGTGGCGTTGTGGAGCGGGCGAATTAGACGACCTCTGATCTGATTTGTTTTTCTTTGGTTTATTGCGATTTTGCTGATGTTTGTTAGATGACGGTGTAGAGCTAGCACTAGGTGATGATGAGCGTCTGGAGTTGGAGGATTTCTCAGAAGAACGACGGGTTTTGTTAGCATCCATATGAAGCATCGTGTGGTGGTTTTTGTGGCAAACCATACAGGTTTTGCGGCTGGGGCACCATTCACGAGTGTGTGCCGTGCACAAACAATTAAAGCAGAATCCTTTCTGCTGTGCTTCGGTTCGTCTTTTTGAAACGGCCATTTTGGAAAATGTGGGACATGATTTTAAAAAATGCCTTTCTTGGCATATGCGGCACTTGGGCAAGCTAGAAGTATTGCTAAAAGTAAGAGTATGTTAAATGTGAGCAAAGGGCGGAGAACTAACAGTTGGGAAGGATACAGAGCTTTACTAGAGGGCGAACAATGACTCCATTTTGCGTTCGAATTTCTGCAACGCGAATTTTGGAATCTTTACCCGTAAACACTTTCAGTACTCGTCCAAGTCGCCATTCTGTTGGCGGAAGGTTATCATCTTTGATGACAACAAAATCGTCTTTTGCCAAGTCTCGCTGAACTCGTTTCCATTTATATCTTCTTTGCAGTTCTGTAATATATTCGCTTTTCCAGCGCTTGGCGAAATGAAGCTGTATAGTTTTTAGTCTTTTCCACCTATTCATGAGAGACAAGTTGTCTGAGAATTGCTCAGGAATTGCGACAAGAGGTGCTCCGCGTAGCAGGTGACCAGGAGTAAGCGGAACAATTTCCTTAGGATCTTCAGTAAGAGGAGATAGAGGCCGGGAATTTAGAATGCTTTCGATTCTAACCAGTAGTGTCGAAAACTCTTCATAGGTGTATTTCGTATTACCAGCAACTTTCTTCAAATGGGATTTCATGCTCTTAACGGCTGCCTCCCAGAGGCCACCCATATGTGGAGCATGGGGCGGTATGAAATGCCAAGTGAAACCGTGTAAATTGTACTTGGATACTATGCTTTGCTCAGCGGATTGTAGGAACTTTTTGTAGTCCTGAGACAGAGTGCGGCTGGCTCCAACAAAATTGGTGCCATTGTCTGAAAAGACTTGGTTTGGAAGGCCTCTTCGTCCAACAAATCTACTGAATGTTGCGAGAAATGCTTCAAAAGTCAATTCAGAGCAAACTTCCAAGTGGATAGCACGAGTAGAAAGGCAAACAAAAATTGCTGCGTACCCTTTATGAAGCTTTGCATTGCGAAGGCGAGAAGTTTTAAGGTCAAAGGGACCAGCGAAGTCAAGACCAGTATTCGTAAAGGGTAAAGAGAATGTGCATCGTTCAGGCGGTAATGCAGACATTATTTGATGTTGCGTGCGGTGTTTATAAATTGTACATTTATGGCATTTGCGGATGCAAAGACGAACGGCACTTTTTAGTCGTATTACGAAAAATTCTTGACGTATTGCTCTTAGCATAACTTGATGCTCTGCGTGTAAAAGTAGTTGGTGTATAAAGTCAATGAAGAGTTTGCAAAATAGTGATCTTTCCGGTAAAATTATCGGATGACGTTCATTGTAACTTGCGTCAGTATTGGCGAGGCGGCCGTCTGCTCGGATGATTTTGTTTTCATCTAGAAATGGGTTCAACGTGAGCAGTCGACTCTTGGTTGGAATCGGTTGATGTGATTCCAAGGCTTGATATTCCCAAGCATAGTGAGACATTTGGGCCAACCTTATGAATTTGTATTTTACAAATGATATTTCGTGGGCAAGTAAAACCTTTTTTCGCAGGCCGGGTACTCTATGCTTTTTACACCCGTTTATGAATCGGAATGCCTACGCGAATACTCGTAAGGCTCGATTCCAGGAAGAGCAATTTTCTAGGAGACTGTCTCCGACAATAACTGCATGAAGAGCAATTACTTTTTTCTCAGGTGCAACTTCTCTTGAAACTGCTGGCTTTGGCCAATGGTTAGCAGTTTTGGACAACCATTTTGGTCCATGCCACCACAAGTCACTGGATTTAAGTTCGGCGGCGGTACATCCACGAGTACCCAGATCCGCTGGATTATCAGCAGATGAGACGTGTATCCAATTAGCATTGCCGACGTTGCCTAGAATTTCCGAAACTTTATTGGCGACAAATGTCTTCCAGTGATAAGGAGGTTTACTGATCCATGCCAGTGTAATAGTGGAATCAGTCCATAAATATATTTCATGATTCGCAACATTTAGATTTTCACAAACATTTTTGATCATTTTTGACAACATTGCTGCTCCACACAATTCAAGTCTGGGCAGGCTAACAGTTTTGAGAGGAGCTACTTTGCTCTTGGAAACAAGCAGATTTGTATGTGTAACATTTTGTGCATTAGTGGAACGGATGTACAGACATGCGCAATATGCTTTCTCCGAAGCATCACAGAATCCATGTATTTGAGTAGTACTTTCGGGAGAATAGTAAATCCAACGAGGAATCTTTATATTTTGTATATCAGAAAAATTCAGTAAAAAAGAGTTCCACCTTTCAAAGGAATGCGGTTTAATTTCCTCATCCCAATTAGTTCCATCCATCCACAATTGTTGCATCAAGATTTTAGCAACTACAATAATTGGAGTTAACCACCCTGCAGGATCGAATAACTTCGCAACTATTGACAAAACTTTTCGTTTTGTTATGGAAACATTTGGTACATCTATATGAGTTACTTTGTAGAAGAAATAGTCTTTCATTGCATTCCATTGAATGCCTAATGTTTTTGTCTCACTAACATCCTCAATGTGGAGAAATTCTTCGTTTAGAAGATCCTCGGGGGGCAAGTTTTGCAGAATTTGCGGATGATTAGATGTTATTTTCTTTAATGGAAAGCCCGCGGAATGAAGCAAGTCCATTAATTCGTGAAGATAAGATCTTGCTTCGGTTAATGAATGTGCACCTGATAAGATGTCATCAACGTAAATTTGGCTTTTCAGTATGTCAGACGCGGTTGGATGTGACAATTGACTATCTTCACTAAGTTGAAGTAATGTTCTGATGGCCAAATATGGCGCACAATTTACCCCAAAGGTAACGGTTTGCAAACAGTAATCATGAACTTTCTCTGTTGGAGAAGTTCGAAACAAAATTCTTTGGAACTGTTGGTCGTCCTCATGTACAAATATTTGGCGATACATTTTCTGTATGTCGCCATTAAAGACATATTTAAACAATCGCCACTTCAGAACAACATTCATTAAATCATTTTGTAAAGTAGGACCAGTGTAGAGAATGTCGTTGAACGAGAGACCACTTTCGGTTCTCTTGGAAGCGTTGAAAACTACTCTGACTTTTGTAGACGTTCTTTCTGGTTTGACCACAGCATGATGTGGCAGGTAGTAGGAAAGGAAGCGGTTGTTATCGACAATTTCTAGACTTGAAGTTTCTTTCATGTGACCTAGCGATACATATTCTGATAAAACTTTGTTATATTCAGTTGCTAAGTCGGAATTACGTTCTAGGGTCTTTTCCATTCGTAGGAATTGACCCATAGCAGCACGTCTTGAAGGCCCAAGGTACTTATCAGGAGAAAGATTTTGTTTAAAAGGAAGTTTTACAACGTAACGACCATCAGGCCTACGGTTTACAGTTCTTTTGTAAAACTCTTCACACCATATGTCGTCGGCCGACATGGTTTTTTCATTGCAGACATTCTCTAACTCCCAAAATTTTTGTAACTCATGGTTCAGTGGATCAACAGTTGCCGTCCAAGAGGCAAAGGAAACTACAGATTGTGATGTGGGCTTGCCACTAATAATCCAACCGAATTCCGTATTTTGGGCCAACAGATTTCCGGAAACATTCTTCTCAAGTCCAGGTTTTATAATTGCTGGTAGTATGTCACTACCAATAAGCAGATCAATGGGTGCGGGTTTGAAGAAGTTAGGGTCAGCTAACTCTAGGGATTTCAAGGTTGTGAAGTCACAAATTGCGGTTGGGGAAGCGGGCATTAGGTGATTCAAATTTGAGATCACAATAGCGGAAGCGGTTACCTTGAAATTGGATTTCGTAGACTTTAATGTCAATTCGCAAATCTTGGTTGAATTTTCCAGAAGAGTTCCACCCAGACCCGAAATCATTGTGTGAGATTTCTTCGTCGGGATGTCAAAACGATTTATGATGCGGCTGGCGACAAACGATTCTTGAGATCCTTGGTCTATAAATGCTCGGATAGTGAAACAGATACCTTGGTGTTCTATATCCACCAAGGCGGTTGGCAAAACAGTTTTTTGGCCAGATTGGGAAAAATGATTCTGAATGTAAGAGTTATTGGCCAGCGCAACGTTAGAAGAGCAAGGTTTCTCATCGTCATAAGTCTCAAGATGATAAGAAGCGGATGCAGATTTCGGACCTTGCAAACGATTGAGAGAATTACCTCCGTCCGAATGTAACAAGGTGTGATGTGCCTGCTTGCATGTTTGGCATAAGTATTTACTTTTACACTTCTTTGAAGTGTGTCCATATGACAAGCAATTGGAACAGATTTTATTGTCAGACACAAACTTCCTTTTTTCTTGAAGTGTCCAAGAACGAAATTTAGGGCAAGATCTTAAAGGGTGATCGTCTTGACATGCTTTGCATGCTTTGTGCGGAATATCAGTAGCTGTACTGTACGTATTAACTTTTGTATTGGATGGTTTTTTCATATCTGAAACTGATTCCATCATATTGAGACGTTTAGAAATAAATTCATCGAGTTGGGGCCAAGACGGCATTTCCTTATGGTTTGATAAAGAATTTTCCCATGCTGTCAATGTTTCCTCGGGTAATTTTGAGGAAACCCAATATACTAATATTGGATCCCACGAGATGACAGAGATATTGTATGTCCTAAGGACAGAAAGGCAATTATTCACAGTGTACTGTAAAGTGCGCAACGTTTTACCCTTTTCGGAGGAAACACTGTCGATCTCAAAAATTTTCCTCAACTGATGGTTTATTAGAATACGTTTATTTTCGTAGCGCTGGCGGAAGGCATCCCAGGCTAATTGGAAATTGTCATCAGTTAAAGAAAATCGTTTAACAATAAGGTTTGCTTCGCCCCGAGTTTTGGCTCGCAAGTGAAACAGTTTTTGAGCGGGAGATAACTTGGGGTGTTTAATGTAGATAGCTGAAAACATGTCGCGGAAACTAGGCCACTTATCGTAACCTCCGCTGAACAGTTCAGTATCACATGGCGGTAATTTAAGAGCGTAACTGGTATCATTAGAAACGACCCTGTCAACAGTGACTCTGGAGTCGGACGCAAGCTTTTGGTTTTCAATTTGGAGGAGGTCAAGAATCGAAGCCTTGCACTCCTTGTAGGCTTTACAGGACTTGGCAAACTTTGAATGAATGGACTCTCTCGTATTTTCTGCTAAGGTGGAAGTCTCAGAAGTCATTTCATTTTCGTACACTTGTACAAGTTGGCGCCACCGCCTTTCAAGGTCATCTAATTCGACCTGCAGGCTAGAGGAAGTATGTTCCTCGACAGGGGTTTGTTTAAAATTGGCGCAGAACGTTTCCACTTGGTCGGAAAAGAAAATAAATTTCTGAGGGGCCTTGTCGCCACTATTATCATTACTAGTCGACATTTTGTTTAATTAGTTATAGGTTTTTTATCAATAACTAACTTTTACTTTCTTGAACCGTTAGTAAGCTGTTTTAATTTTCACAGAATGGGCCTTTATTAATATTCGAAACAAATATTAATGCAAATATTTTAGTTTGAATGAAATCCCAAATTCAAGTAGTAACAAAAAAGTATACCTCTAAATCCTTCTAAAAATATTTCTTCAATTTAATTGACTAGATGAAATATCCAGAGTATGTGAGGTTGGAAACGATTAACGGTCAATAAGACAAGTTAAAAAAAAAAAAAAAACAAACCTTGTAAAACCGAAGTATGGTATTTGGAAATAGCTTTAAGAGATTTGGCTGTACGGGTTTTTCAATATCCAGAAAAGACTTTATAGTATCCAATTTGAAATCAAGTGTGCACAATGTCAAAGTGATTAAATGCAGCAAACAGAAAAAATTAATTTTTGTGTTAATTAGTACCTAAACCAGCTGAAACTTTCCCAATAACTCAAACTTCTGCAACAAAAGATGTGTGTGTAGTGGCAAAGGTTGATAACAAGTGGCAAAACGAGAATATAATTTTTTGGTGTCACTCAGATTTCAAACAATAACTGAAAGTTTTTTTTTTTTTTTTTTCAAATAACCAAGCTTACCCCACAAAGGGATATCCAACTTGCGATCCTGAGTATCAATGAAATGGCTACTTGCTACGAAAGTGTCGAGTACATCAATTTAGAAAACAATGTAATTTTGTCAGCTGTAGAGCAAATCGAAAATTATCCGATATTGCACCAGGCGCTATGTAACCTTTTAATGTTGTTTGAATATTCAAAAGTGTTTCTATTTGTATTGGTTTTCCCACGGGAATTTTTAAGAATGTCGAAAATTTGGATGAAACAAATACCAAAAGTAACAAGATTACCTCAACTATGGGCTATCTCGTCGTCTGTAACAAGCGAAATTTGGTTTGAAAGACAGAAAAAAAATCGTTGTACTTACAACTAGCTCCTTTGTAGATATGTTTGTGTAAGTGTTCTTCAATATTCCAAAAACTGATGATTGCCAATATTTGTTTATAACTGCAGCAACAAATTCAATGATGATCGCGTTAGAAGGGAAAGAACAAAACAATTGTTAAGGCAGTTGTTTTTTATAGAGATATTACATAGATACTTATTCCTCTCTTAAGGTACCGATATATCCCTTAAGATGTCAAATCCTGTTGTACTCGTTTTTCCTCCAGGTGTGTCAAACTTTGCAACAAAAAGCAATATCAACATCGACGACAAAGCAACAACAATCAACAACGTTTTGTATTTTGTTTTTAAAATGAGGTATTAAGTATAGCCAAGAATTGGAATGGTGTATTAATCTTCTCCCAGACAAATGTTAAAACCACAGATGATCTCCAAATATTTCGCACAAACCTGTGTTCCAGCACTTGTAAATATAGGTTGATTATAATTAACCTTGTAAATTGTAAACAATGGTATTAACCCGTTGAAAATTTTACACTTCGCACCAGGGGCTGAGTTGCAATAAAGATTGTATCCAATTGGTATCGTGTAAAAATGCAGAAAGATTTTCACTATTTGTGGTTTTGTTTTTAACGAGATGTAAACCTGGCTTAATTTGGTTAAAAACACCATTAACACATAATGATTAAATACGTTGTAGCCCACTATTTGACGAATATTTTTTTCCAATAGATTTTCCAAATCCAGTTAAATGTAAATGAAATATAATTTTGCACACGAAAATATTTTCGGTCGAAACAGGGTTTATATGAGATCTTTTGCCAGTGTTAATCACCTTTATTTATCTGCATAGACAATAGAATAGAGAATTTTAACCTACCAGATTAATTGAAACCAGAAAGGTGTAAACGTGCGTTTAGTGTCGTTGAAAGTGTTGCAACTTTAAATTCTTTTTTGTGTTAAAAAACTGCCCGGCCGATGTATGGCACTGTTGCTGATATTGTTGTTATTGTTGTTGAATTCTTTGCGTTGTTTTCTTTTCCAATTTAGCTTTCAATTTCACACACCCTCCTTCTTTCCATATATTTCTTTTTGGTTTCTTTTTCCAAATTACAATTCCATCCACTTTGTTTCGTATTAAAATTTGTTTGCTTTTTGTTTTTGTTGTAATTTACCGGTATTCTGTGTATAGAGCAATATTAATATTCGCAAATTTTTTTTTGACATAAAATTTTTCAGCGATTTACCTTTTTTGTTTGGCAATTTTTAGCACTGATGTTTTCGTTGTTTTGATATTTTTAGTTTGACCAAAAACCTTTAAAATTTATTCCTTTTGTATGTTTAGTTTCCTCATGTTAGTTTCATCCAATAAAGCACAATTATTTATGTACGTTTTCCTCAGTATGATTTTATACTTTTTTATTTATTTCCAAACAGTTTTAACCAAAATATTAACGACCGCAAATTTCCTTATCGGTACGCAATTTGTTTATTTTGATGCGTTCTCTACCACAGTAAATTAGAAATGATTTTTGTTGATCATTTCTTCTATTGTTATTATTCTAAATCTCTTGTCAACCTTCTGTTTGGTGTGGGGTGGTCGGTGTCTGTGGTACACACACTTATAAACCACACAAGAGACGATTGAGCGTAAAGTGGGGTACACACGATCAGTTTTGACTGTCAGTTTTGCTCAAATAATCGGTTGCTTGCCAGTGTGGCCGTTCACTTTTGTCAGTCATCAGGCAACCACAAAATATTTTGTGGTTGCTGGACGGTTGGACAGTTATCGATAATTCCGAAAAATCGACAGTCAAAACTGATCGTGTGTATCCCGCTTAAGATGCCTAACAGCCGACGTCGTCGTTGACTGTTAATGCGGTAAGTGCGTAACTGCAGCTCAGCGCTTGCAGTGTTCTGTTAATAACATAGAGATCAAGTATAGAGATGGCTCTGTTGATGTTAGTTGTTGCGTCGACTAAGTGGGGTGTGTATGTAGGTATGTAGTATGGTTGGCAGTAATGTGGAGGCAATGTAATGTAAGTTGAGTGGAGATGGTTTGGCTGCCTGACAACGTGTTGTTGTGACGGTTGCCTATAGTTAAGAGCGTAGATTTTGTTGAAATGAACCAAGTAATGACGCCAAATATAAACAGTTGATGGTGTTGATGACGACTCCTGAGTTCTTTACAGACAAAGAGAATGCATTTAAGTATGTGGCGCGTTTTGTAGTGTCCTAATACCAATGGCGAGCAAAATGTTAAAATAGAGTATTTAACATTTTTAATTTTTCCCCATATTAGTATTGGACAAACCCAAAGAGAAATTGAAAGTTTTTATAAATTTACGGAGATTTTGTGACCACAGTGTGGTTGCTAATTATCGCAGCTCTGTTTTTTTTTACTTTTCCTTGATTTCGGTTTTGTATTGTCAATGTTGTTGTTTAATGACAGCAAAGAGTAATTCTTTGATTTCTTTTTGTTGACAGTTGTAGGTGAAGAGAAAATTGCAGCATAAAAGGGCAACGACCTACAAGACGGACATCAAAGATCAAACCACCTAATTTGACGAGTAGCGAAATTATCGATGGCGCTAAGAAAAGACAAAACCAACAACTTCTAATGGCTGTTTTGTACCTTTGTCGTAATGCAGATAATTTTTTTTTTTTTTTTTGTGAAATAATGTAGTGTTATATGCGGATAGACTATGTCTTCTATTTTTTGCGGGATGTTTGTAGCGTTGTAAGCGGGTAGAATAGTTCTATTATTTTTCGAGAAATTTTTTGTACAATGTACATATGCGGGTAGAAAATTTCTTTTCTCTGTACTCTTTAAGAAGAGATTTGTAATGCGGTTGTTGTTAACGACTTGGACTTTCGTGATTACTTGAAACAAGAGTTTGAATTTAGATTTTAAATTCAAACTACTGAACTCCACCAACAAATTAAAGACAGAAAACCCTATTTGCTCACAGTTTAACAAATCTTACATACCTCTTATCCATGTCAAACGAGAATTAGTTTCCAAGGTAATATGTATTTAGCGGCGGATCTAATTCAAAATAATCTTCCTTCACTTCTTTCACGGCTCGAGTGGACCATGTACAAGACCGGAGGTGTTGACCAGTAGTGGACTGTATTAGCGGGTTAGAACGATGTCTGCGGTGTCAACCCCCTCAGGTTGTAATTGCGGAGAATGATAAGACGGTAGATTTCTTCTAATGTAATGCGGCTGAGCACAAGGGAATTCTTTATTTGTAATTGTGTGTGTTCTGCTTAGTAAGGCGGTTAAAGTACAAGTAAGTTAAGAAAGTAATGCTAGAGCCATTGTAGGCATTTTCTTCTTTTTAACTTAAGAGAAACGAATGGAATTCAGCAAGTGAAATGGTAGCCTTTTAAATTGAGTAAAAGCTTTATTGAGAAAAGTCTACCAGATCGTTAATAAGTACTTAGATAGTAATTAAAAATAGTAATTCATGTGTAATCTTAAACTAGCTGTTGAACTAGCTCCGGTGAACTTTTGTATGGGAAAAGCCATCTCCGGTGAACTTTTGTATTGGGAAAGTCATCTCCGGTGAACTTTTGTATGGGAAAAGTCATCTCCGGTGAACTTTTGTATTGGGAAAGTCATCTCCGGTGAACTTTTGTATGGGAAAAGTCATGCCCGGTGAACTTTTGTATTGGGAAAGTCATGCCCGGTGAACTTTTGTATGGGAAAAGTCATCTCCGGTGAACTTTTGTATTGGGAAAGTCATGCCCGGTGAACTTTTGTATTGGGAAAGTCATCTCCGGTGAACTTTTGTATTGGGAAAGTCGTGCCCGGTGAACTTTTGTATTGGGAAAGTCATGCCCGGTGAACTTTTATATTGGGAAAGTCATCTCCGGTGAACTTTTGTATGGGAAAAGTCATCTCCGGTGAACTTTTGTATTGGGAAAGTCATCTCCGGTGAACTTTTGTATGGGAAAAGTCATCTCCGGTGAACTTTCGTATTGGGAAAGTCATCTCCGGTGAACTTTTGTATGGGAAAAGTCATCTCCGGTGAACTTTTGTATTGGGAAAGTCATCTCCGGTGAACTTTTGTATGGGAAAGTCATCTCCGGTGAACTTTTGTATTGGGAAAGTCATCTCCGGTGAACTTTTGTATTGGGAAAGTCATCTCCGGTGAACTTTTGTATTGGGAAAGTCATCTCCGGTGAACTTTTGTATTGGGAAAGTCATCTCCGGTGAACTTTTGTATGGGAAAAGTCATCTCCGGTGAACTTTTGTATTGGGAAAGTCATCTCCGGTGAACTTTTGTATTGGGAAAGTCATCTCCGGTGAACTTTTGTATGGGAAAAGTCATCTCCGGTGAACTTTTGTATTGGGAAAGTCATCTCCGGTGAACTTTTGTATGGGAAAAGTCATCTCCGGTGAACTTTTGTATGGGAAAAGTCATCTCCGGTGAACTTTTGTATTGGGAAAGTCATCTCCGGTGAACTTTTGTATGGGAAAAGTCATCTCCGGTGAACTTTTGTATTGGGAAAGTCATCTCCGGTGAACTTTTGTATTGGGAAAGTCATCTCCGGTGAACTTTTGTATGGGAAAAGTCATCTCCGGTGAACTTTTGTATTGGGAAAGTCATCTCCGGTGAACTTTTGTATGGGAAAAGTCATCTCCGGTGAACTTTTGTATTGGGAAAGTCATGCCCGGTGAACTCTTGTATTGGGAAAGTCATCTCCGGTGAACTTTTGTATGGGAAAAGTCATCTCCGGTGAACTTTTGTATTGGGAAAGTCATCTCCGGTGAACTTTTGTATGGGAAAAGTCATCTCCGGTGAACTTTTGTATTGGGAAAGTCATCTCCGGTGAACTTTTGTATGGGAAAAGTCATCTCCGGTGAACTTTTGTATGGGAAAAGTCATCTCCGGTGAACTTTTGTATGGGAAAAGTCATCTCCGGTGAACTTTTGTATTGGGAAAGTCATGCCCGGTGAACTTTTGTATTGGGAAAGTCATGCCCGGTGAACTTTTATATTGGGAAAGTCATCTCCGGTGAACTTTTGTATTGGGAAAGTCATCTCCGGTGAACTTTTGTATGGGAAAAGTCATCTCCGGTGAACTTTTGTATTGGGAAAGTCATCTCCGGTGAACTTTTGTATGGGAAAGTCATCTCCGGTGAACTTTTGTATGGGAAAAGTCATCTCCGGTGAACTTTTGTATGGGAAAAGTCATCTCCGGTGAACTTTTGTATTGGGAAAGTCATCTCCGGTGAACTTTTGTATTGGGAAAGTCATCTCCGGTGAACTTTTATATTGGGAAAGTCATCTCCGGTGAACTTTTGTATTGGGAAAGTCATGCCCGGTGAACTTTTGTATTGGGAAAGTCATCTCCGGTGAACTTTTGTATTGGGAAAGTCATCTCCGGTGAACTTTTGTATTGGGAAAGTCATCTCCGGTGAACTTTTGTATTGGGAAAGTCATCTCCGGTGAACTTTTGTATGGGAAAAGTCATCTCCGGTGAACTTTTGTATTGGGAAAGTCATCTCCGGTGAACTTTTGTATGGAAAAAGTCATCTCCGGTGAACTTTTGTATTGGGAAAGTCATGCCCGGTGAACTTTTGTATTGGGAAAGTCATCTCCGGTGAACTTTTGTATTGGGAAAGTCGTGCCCGGTGAACTTTTGTATTGGGAAAGTCATGCCCGGTGAACTTTTATATTGGGAAAGTCATCTCCGGTGAACTTTTGTATTGGGAAAGTCATCTCCGGTGAACTTTTGTATTGGGAAAGTCATGCCCGGTGAACTTTTGTATTGGGAAAGTCATGCCCGGTGAACTTTTGTATGGGAAAAGTCATCTCCGGTGAACTTTTGTATTGGGAAAGTCATGCCCGGTGAACTTTTATATTGGGAAAGTCATCTTCGGTGAACTTTTGTATGAGAAAGTCATCTTCGGTGAACTTTTGTATGGGAAAAGTCATCTCCGGTGAACTTTTGTATTGGGAAAGTCATCTCCGGTGAACTTTTGTATTGGGAAAGTCGTGCCCGGTGAACTTTTGTATTGGGAAAGTCATCTCCGGTGAACTTTTGTATTGGGAAAGTCATCTCCGGTGAACTTTTGTATGGGAAAAGTCATCTCCGGTGAACTTTTGTATGGGAAAAGTCATCTCCGGTGAACTTTTGTATTGGGAAAGTCATCTCCGGTGAACTTTTGTATGGGAAAAGTCATCTCCGGTGAACTTTTGTATTGGTAAAGTCATGCCCGGTGAACTTTTGTATGGGAAAAGTCATCTCCGGTGAACTTTTGTATGGGAAAAGTCATCTCCGGTGAACTTTTGTATTGGGAAAGTCGTGCCCGGTGAACTTTTGTATTGGGAAAGTCATCTCCGGTGAACTTTTGTATTGGGAAAGTCATCTCCGGTGAACTTTTGTATGGGAAAAGTCATCTCCGGTGAACTTTTGTATTGGGAAAGTCATCTCCGGTGAACTTTTGTATGGGAAAAGTCATCTCCGGTGAACTTTTGTATTGGGAAAGTCATCTCCGGTGAACTTTTGTATTGGGAAAGTCATGCCCGGTGAACTTTTATATTGGGAAAGTCATGCCCGGTGAACTTTTGTATTGGGAAAGTCATGCCCGGTGAACTTTTGTATTGGGAAAGTCATCTCCGGTGAACTTTTGTATTGGGAAAGTCATCTCCGGTGAACTTTTGTATGGGAAAAGTCATCTCCGGTGAACTTTTGTATTGGGAAAGTCATCTCCGGTGAACTTTTGTATTGGGAAAGTCATCTCCGGTGAACTTTTGTATGGGAAAAGTCATCTCCGGTGAACTTTTGTATGGGAAAGGTCATCTCCGGTGAACTTTTGTATTGGGAAAGTCATCTCCGGTGAACTTTTGTATTGGGAAAGTCATCTCCGGTGAACTTTTATATTGGGAAAGTCATCTCCGGTGAACTTTTGTATTGGAAAAGTCATGCCCGGTGATCTTTTGTATTGGGAAAGTCATCTCCGGTGAACTTTTGTATTGGGAAAGTCATCTCCGGTGAACTTTTGTATGGGAAAAGTCATCTCCGGTGAACTTTTGTATTGGGAAAGTCATTTCCGGTGAACTTTTGTATGGGAAAAGTCATCTCCGGTGAACTTTTGTATTGGGAAAGTCATCTCCGGTGAAATTTTATATTGGGAAAGTCATCTCCGGTGAACTTTTGTATGGGAAAAGTCATCTCCGGTGAACTTTTGTATTGGGAAAGTCATGCCCGGTGAACTTTTGTATTGGGAAAGTCATCTCCGGTGAACTTTTGTATTGGGAAAGTCATCTCCGGTGAACTTTTATATGGGAAAAGTCATCTCCGGTGAACTTTTGTATTGGGAAAGTCATCTCCGGTGAACTTTTGTATGGGAAAAGTCATCTCCGGTGAACTTTTGTATTGGGAAAGTCATCTCCGGTGAACTTTTGTATGGGAAAAGTCATCTCCGGTGAACTTTTGTATTGGGAAAGTCATCTCCGGTGAACTTATGTATGGGAAAAGTCATCTCCGGTGAACTTTTGTATTGGGAAAGTCATGCCCGGTGAACTTTTGTATTGGGAAAGTCATCTCCGGTGAACTTTTGTATGGGAAAAGTCATCTCCGGTGAACTTTTGTATGGGAAAAGGCATCTCCGGTGAACTTTTATATTGGGAAAGTCATCTCCGGTGAACTTTTGTATTGGGAAAGTCGTGCCCGGTGAACTTTTGTATTGGGAAAGTCATGCCCGGTGAACTTTTGTATGGGAAAAGTCGTCTCCGGTGAACTTTTGTATGGGAAAAGTCATCTCCGGTGAACTTTTGTATTGGGAAAGTCGTGCCCGGTGAACTTTTGTATTGGGAAAGTCATCTCCGGTGAACTTTTGTATTGGGAAAGTCATCTCCGGTGAACTTTTGTATGGGAAAAGTCATCTCCGGTGAACTTTTGTATTGGGAAAGTCATCTCCGGTGAACTTTTGTATGGGAAAAGTCATCTCCGGTGAACTTTTGTATTGGGAAAGTCATCTCCGGTGAACTTTTGTATTGGGAAAGTCATGCCCGGTGAACTTTTGTATTGGGAAAGTCATGCCCGGTGAACTTTTGTATTGGGAAAGTCATGCCCGGTGAACTTTTGTATTGGGAAAGTCATCTCCGGTGAACTTTTGTATTGGGAAAGTCATCTCCGGTGAACTTTTGTATGGGAAAAGTCATCTCCGGTGAACTTTTGTATTGGGAAAGTCATCTCCGGTGAACTTTTGTATTAGGAAAGTCATCTCCGGTGAACTTTTGTATGGGAAAAGTCATCTCCGGTGAACTTTTGTATGGGAAAAGTCATCTCCGGTGAACTTTTGTATTGGGAAAGTCATCTCCGGTGAACTTTTGTATTGGGAAAGTCATCTCCGGTGAACTTTTATATTGGGAAAGTCATCTCCGGTGAACTTTTGTATTGGGAAAGTCATGCCCGGTGAACTTTTGTATTGGGAAAGTCATCTCCGGTGAACTTTTGTATTGGGAAAGTCATCTCCGGTGAACTTTTGTATGGGAAAAGTCATCTCCGGTGAACTTTTGTATTGGGAAAGTCATCTCCGGTGAACTTTTGTATGGGAAAAGTCATCTCCGGTGAACTTTTGTATTGGGAAAGTCATCTCCGGTGAACTTTTGTATTGGGAAAGTCATCTCCGGTGAACTTTTGTATGGGAAAAGTCATCTCCGGTGAACTTTTGTATTGGGAAAGTCATGCCCGGTGAACTTTTGTATTGGGAAAGTCATCTCCGGTGAACTTTTGTATTGGGAAAGTCATCTCCGGTGAACTTTTGTATGGGAAAAGTCATCTCCGGTGAACTTTTGTATTGGGAAAGTCATCTCCGGTGAACTTTTGTATGGGAAAAGTCATCTCCGGTGAACTTTTGTATTGGGAAAGTCATCTCCGGTGAACTTTTGTACGGGAAAAGTCATCTCCGGTGAACTTTTGTATTGGGAAAGTCATCTCCGGTGAACTTTTGTATGGGAAAAGTCATCTCCGGTGAACTTTTGTATTGGGAAAGTCATGCCCGGTGAACTTTTGTATTGGGAAAGTCATCTCCGGTGAACTTTTGTATGGGAAAAGTCATCTCCGGTGAACTTTTGTATGGGAAAAGTCATCTCCGGTGAACTTTTGTATTGGGAAAGTCATCTCCGGTGAACTTTTGTATGGGAAAAGTCATCTCCGGTGAACTTTTGTATTGGGAAAGTTATGCCCGGTGAACTTTTGTTTTGGGAAAGTCATGCCCGGTGAACTTTTGTATTGGGAAAGTCATCTCCGGTGAACTTTTGTATGGGAAAAGTCATCTCCGGTGAACTTTTGTATGGGAAAAGTCATCTCCGGTGAACTTTTGTATGGGAAAAGTCATCTCCGGTGAACTTTTGTATTGGGAAAGTCATGCCCGGTGAACTTTTGTATTGGGAAAGTCATGCCCGGTGAACTTTTATATTGGGAAAGTCATCTCCGGTGAACTTTTGTATTGGGAAAGTCATCTCCGGTGAACTTTTGTATGGGAAAAGTCATCTCCGGTGAACTTTTGTATTGGGAAAGTCATCTCCGGTGAACTTTTGTATGGGAAAGTCATCTCCGGTGAACTTTTGTATGGGAAAAGTCATCTCCGGTGAACTTTTGTATGGGAAAAGTCATCTCCGGTGAACTTTTGTATTGGGAAAGTCATCTCCGGTGAACTTTTGTATTGGGAAAGTCATCTCCGGTGAACTTTTATATTGGGAAAGTCATCTCCGGTGAACTTTTGTATTGGGAAAGTCATGCCCGGTGAACTTTTGTATTGGGAAAGTCATCTCCGGTGAACTTTTGTATTGGGAAAGTCATCTCCGGTGAACTTTTGTATGGGAAAAGTCATCTCCGGTGAACTTTTGTATTGGGAAAGTCATCTCCGGTGAACTTTTGTTTGGGAAAAGTCATCTCCGGTGAACTTTTGTATTGGGAAAGTCATCTCCGGTGAACTTTTGTATTGGGAAAGTCATCTCCGGTGAACTTTTGTATGGGAAAAGTCATCTCCGGTGAACTTTTGTATTGGGAAAGTCATGCCCGGTGAACTTTTGTATTGGGAAAGTCATCTCCGGTGAACTTTTGTATTGGGAAAGTCATCTCCGGTGAACTTTTGTATGGGAAAAGTCATCTCCGGTGAACTTTTGTATTGGGAAAGTCATCTCCGGTGAACTTTTGTATGGGAAAAATCATCTCCGGTGAACTTTTGTATTGGGAAAGTCATCTCCGGTGAATTTTTGTATTGGGAAAGTCATCTCCGGTGAACTTTTGTATGGGAAAAGTCATCTCCGGTGAACTTTTGTATTGGGAAAGTCATCTCCGGTGAACTTCTGTATGGGAAAAGTCATCTCCGGTGAACTTTTGTATTGGGAAAGTCATCTCCGGTGAACTCTTGTATGGGAAAAGTCATCTCCGGTGAACTTTTGTATTGGGAAAGTCATCTCCGGTGAACTTTTGTATGGGAAAAGTCATCTCCGGTGAACTTTTGTATTGGGAAAGTCATGCCCGGTGAACTTTTGTATTGGGAAAGTCATCTCCGGTGAACTTTTGTATGGGAAAAGTCATCTACGGTGAACTTTTGTATGGGAAAAGTCATCTCCGGTGAACTTTTGTATTGGGAAAGTCATCTCCGGTGAACTTTTGTATTGGGAAAGTCATCTCCGGTGAACTTTTGTATGGGAAAAGTCATCTCCGGTGAACTTTTGTATGGGAAAAGTCATCTCCGGTGAACTTTTGTATTGGGAAAGTCATGCCCGGTGAACTTTTGTATTGGGAAAGTCATGCCCGGTGAACTTTTATATTGGGAAAGTCATCTCCGGTGAACTTTTGTATTGGGAAAGTCATCTCCGGTGAACTTTTGTATGGGAAAAGTCATCTCCGGTGAACTTTTGTATTGGGAAAGTCATCTCCGGTGAACTTTTGTATGAGAAAAGTCATCTCCGGTGAACTTTTGTATTGAGAAAGTCATCTCCGGTGAACTTTTGTATTGGGAAAGTCATCTCCGGTGAACTTTTGTATGGGAAAAGTCATCTCCGGTGAACTTTTGTATGGGAAAAGTCATCTCCGGTGAACTTTTGTATTGGGAAAGTCATCTCCGGTGAACTTTTGTATGGGAAAAGTCATCTCCGGTGAACTTTTGTATTGGGAAAGTCATCTCCGGTGAACTTTTGTATGGGAAAAGTCATCTCCGGTGAACTTTTGTATTGGGAAAGTCATCTCCGGTGAACTTTTGTTTTGGGAAAGTCATGCCCGGTGAACTTTTGTGTTGGGAAAGTCATCTCCGGTGAACTTTTGTATGGGAAAAGTCATGCCCGGTGAACTTTTGTATTGGGAAAGTCATCTCCGGTGAACTTTTGTATTGGGAAAGTCGTGCCCGGTGAACTTTTGTATTGGGAAAGTCATCTCCGGTGAACTTTTGTATGGGAAAAGTCATCTCCGGTGAACTTTTTTATTGGGAAAGTCATCTCCGGTGAACTTTTGTATGGGAAAGTCATCTCCGGTGAACTTTTGTATTGGGAAAGTCATCTCCGGTGAACTTTTGTATGGGAAAAGTCATCTACGGTGAACTTTTGTATGGGAAAAGTCATCTCCGGTGAACTTTTGTATTGGGAAAGTCATCTCCGGTGAACTTTTGTATTGGGAAAGTCATCTCCGGTGAACTTTTGTATGGGAAAAGTCATCTCCGGTGAACTTTTGTATGGGAAAAGTCATCTCCGGTGAACTTTTGTATTGGGAAAGTCATGCCCGGTGAACTTTTGTATTGGGAAAGTCATGCCCGGTGAACTTTTATATTGGGAAAGTCATCTCCGGTGAACTTTTGTATTGGGAAAGTCATCTCCGGTGAACTTTTGTATGGGAAAAGTCATCTCCGGTGAACTTTTGTATTGGGAAAGTCATCTCCGGTGAACTTTTGTATGAGAAAAGTCATCTCCGGTGAACTTTTGTATTGAGAAAGTCATCTCCGGTGAACTTTTGTATTGGGAAAGTCATCTCCGGTGAACTTTTGTATGGGAAAAGTCATCTCCGGTGAACTTTTGTATGGGAAAAGTCATCTCCGGTGAACTTTTGTATTGGGAAAGTCATCTCCGGTGAACTTTTGTATGGGAAAAGTCATCTCCGGTGAACTTTTGTATTGGGAAAGTCATCTCCGGTGAACTTTTGTATGGGAAAAGTCATCTCCGGTGAACTTTTGTATTGGGAAAGTCATCTCCGGTGAACTTTTGTTTTGGGAAAGTCATGCCCGGTGAACTTTTGTGTTGGGAAAGTCATCTCCGGTGAACTTTTGTATGGGAAAAGTCATGCCCGGTGAACTTTTGTATTGGGAAAGTCATCTCCGGTGAACTTTTGTATTGGGAAAGTCGTGCCCGGTGAACTTTTGTATTGGGAAAGTCATCTCCGGTGAACTTTTGTATGGGAAAAGTCATCTCCGGTGAACTTTTTTATTGGGAAAGTCATCTCCGGTGAACTTTTGTATGGGAAAGTCATCTCCGGTGAACTTTTGTATGGGAAAAGTCATCTCCGGTGAACTTTTGTATGGGAAAAGTCATCTCCGGTGAACTTTTGTATTGGGAAAGTCATCTCCGGTGAACTTTTGTATTGGGAAAGTCATCTCCGGTGAACTTTTGTATGGGAAAAGTCATCTCCGGTGAACTTTTGTATGGGAAAAGTCATCTCCGGTGAACTTTTGTATTGGGAAAGTCATCTCCGGTGAACTTTTGTATTGGGAAAGTCATCTCCGGTGAACTTTTATATTGGGAAAGTCATCTCCGGTGAACTTTTGTATTGGGAAAGTCGTGCCCGGTGAACTTTTGTATTGGGAAAGTCATGCCCGGTGAACTTTTATATTGGGAAAGTCATCTCCGGTGAACTTTTGTATTGGGAAAGTCATGCCCGGTGAACTTTTGTATTGGGAAAGTCATCTCCGGTGAACTTTTGTATTGGGAAAGTCATGCCCGGTGAACTTTTGTATTGGGAAAGTCATGCCCGGTGAACTTTTGTATGGGAAAAGTCATCTCCGGTGAACTTTTGTATGGGAAAAGTCATCTCCGGTGAACTTTTGTATGGGAAAAGTCATCTCCGGTGAACTTTTGTATTGGGAAAGTCATCTCCGGTGAACTTTTGTATGGGAAAAGTCATCTCCGGTGAACTTTTGTATTGGGAAAGTCATCTCCGGTGAACTTTTGTATTGGGAAAGTCATCTCCGGTGAACTTTTATATTGGGAAAGTCATCTCCGGTGAACTTTTGTATTGGGAAAGTCATGCCCGGTGAACTTTTATATTGGGAAAGTCATGCCCGGTGAACTTTTGTATTGGGAAAGTCATCTCCGGTGAACTTTTGTATTGGGAAAGTCGTGTCCGGTGAACTTTTGTATTGGGAAAGTCATGCCCGGTGAACTTTTATATTGGGAAAGTCATCTCCGGTGAACTTTTGTATTGGGAATGTCATCTCCGGTGAACTTTTGTATGGGAAAAGTAATCTCCGGTGAACTTTTGTATTGGGAAAGTCATCTCCGGTGAACTTTTATATTGGGAAAGTCATCTCCGGTGAACTTTTGTATTGGGAATGTCATCTCCGGTGAACTTTTGTATGGGAAAAGTAATCTCCGGTGAACTTTTGTATTGGGAAAGTCATCTCCGGTGAACTTTTGTATGGGAAAAGTCATCTCCGGTGAACTTTTGCATTGGGAAAGTCATCTCCGGTGAACTTTTGTATTGGGAAAGTCATGCCCGGTGAACTTTTGTATTGGGAAAGTCATCTCCGGTGAACTTTTGTATGGGAAAAGTCATCTCCGGTGAACTTTTGTATGGGAAAAGTCATCTCCGGTGAACTTTTGTATGGGAAAAGTAATCTCCGGTGAACTTTTGTATTGGGAAAGTCATCTCCGGTGAACTTTTGTATGGGAAAAGTCATCTCCGGTGAACTTTTGTATTGGGAAAGTCATCTCCGGTGAACTTTTGTATGGGAAAAGTCATCTCCGGTGAACTTTTGTATTGGGAAAGTCATCTCCGGTGAACTTTTGTATGGGAAAAGTCATCTCCGGTGAACTTTTGTATTGGGAAAGTCATCTCCGGTGAACTTTTGTATGGGAAAAGTCATCTCCGGTGAACTTTTGTATTGGGAAAGTCATCTCTGGTGAACTTTTGTTTTGGGAAAGTCATGCCCGGTGAACTTTTGTATTGGGAAAGTCATCTCCGGTGAACTTTTGTATTGGGAAAGTCATGCCCGGTGAACTTTTGTATTGGGAAAGTCATCTCCGGTGAACTTTTGTATTGGGAAAGTCATCTCCGGTGAACTTTTGTATTGGGAAAGTCATCTCCGGTGAACTTTTGTATTGGGAAAGTCATGCCCGGTGAACTTTTGTTTTGGGAAAGTCATGCCCGGTGAACTTTTGTATTGGGAAAGTCATCTCCGGTGAACTTTTGTATTGGGAAAGTCATCTCCGGTGAACTTTTGTATGGGAAAAGTCATCTCCGGTGAACTTTTGTATTGGGAAAGTCATGCCCGGTGAACTTTTGTTTTGGGAAAGTCATGCCCGGTGAACTTTTGTATTGGGAAAGTCATCTCCGGTGAACTTTTGTATTGGGAAAGTCGTGCCCGGTGAACTTTTGTATTGGGAAAGTCATGCCCGGTGAACTTTTATATTGGGAAAGTCATCTCCGGTGAACTTTTGTATTGGGAAAGTCATCTCCGGTGAACTTTTGTATGGGAAAAGTCATCTCCGGTGAACTTTTGTATTGGGAAAGTCATCTCCGGTGAACTTTTGTATGGGAAAAGTCATCTCCGGTGAACTTTTGTATTGGGAAAGTCATCTCCGGTGAACTTTTGTATTGGGAAAGTCATCTCCGGTGAACTTTAGTATGGGAAAAGTCATCTCCGGTGAACTTTTGTATTGGGAAAGTCATCTCCGGTGAACTTTTGTATGGGAAAAGTCATCTCCGGTGAACTTTTGTATTGGGAAAGTCATCTCCGGTGAACTTTTGTATGGGAAAAGTCATCTCCGGTGAACTTTTGTATTGGGAAAGTCATCTCCGGTGAACTTTTGTATGGGAAAAGTCATCTCCGGTGAACATTTGTATTGGGAAAGTCATGCCCGGTGAACTTTTGTATTGGGAAAGTCATCTCCGGTGAACTTTTGTATGGGAAAAGTCATCTCCGGTGAACTTTTGTATGGGAAAAGTCATCTCCGGTGAACTTTTGTATGGGAAAAGTCATCTACGGTGAACTTTTGTATTGGGAAAGTCATCTCCGGTGAACTTTTGTATGGGAAAAGTCATCTCCGGTGAACTTTTGTATTGGGAAAGTCATCTCCGGTGAACTTTTGTATTGGGAAAGTCATCTCCGGTGAACTTTTGTATTGGGAAAGTCATCTCCGGTGATCTTTTGTATGGGAAAAGTCATCTCCGGTGAACTTTTGTATTGGGAAAGTCATCTCCGGTGAACTTTTGTATTGGGAAAGTCATCTCCGGTGAACTTTTGTATTGGGAAAGTCATCTCCGGTGAACTTTTGTATGGGAAAAGTCATCTCCGGTGAACTTTTGTATGGGAAAAGTCATCTCCGGTGAACTTTTGTATTGGGAAAGTCATCTCCGGTGAACTTTTGTATGGGAAAAGTCATCTCCGGTGAACTTTTGTATTGGGAAAGTCATGCCCGGTGAACTTTTGTTTTGGGAAAGTCATGCCCGGTGAACTTTTGTATTGGGAAAGTCATCTCCGGTGAATTTTTGTATTGGGAAAGTCATCTCCGGTGAACTTTTGTATGGGAAAAGTCATCTCCGGTGAACTTTTGTATTGGGAAAGTCATGCCCGGTGAACTTTTGTTTTGGGAAAGTCATGCCCGGTGAACTTTTGTATTGGGAAAGTCATCTCCGGTGAACTTTTGTATTGGGAAAGTCATCTCCGGTGAACTTTTGTATTGGGAAAGTAACTCCGGTGAACTTTTGTATGGGAAAAGTCATCTCCGGTGAACTTTTGTATTGGGAAAGTCATCTCCGGTGAACTTTTGTATGGGAAAAGTCATCTCCGGTGAACTTTTGTATTGGGAAAGTCATGCCCGGTGAACTTTTGTTTTGGGAAAGTCATGCCCGGTGAACTTTTGTATTGGGAAAGTCATCTCCGGTGAACTTTTGTATGGGAAAAGTCATCTCCGGTGAACTTTTGTATT
Organism: Musca autumnalis; assembly: GCF_047663935.1. Lineage (NCBI taxonomy): Eukaryota > Metazoa > Arthropoda > Insecta > Diptera > Muscidae > Musca > Musca autumnalis. The sequence continues at coordinate 114,646 of NW_027411648.1, read as the reverse complement.
GGGAAAGTCATGCCCGGTGAACTTTTGTATTGGGAAAGTCATCTCCGGTGAACTTTTGTATTGGGAAAGTCATCTCCGGTGAACTTTTGTATGGCAAAAGTCATCTCCGGTGAACTTTTGTATTGGGAAAGTCATCTCCGGTGAACTTTTGTATGGGAAAAGTCATCTCCGGTGAACTTTTGTATGGGAAAAGTCATCTCCGGTGAACTTTTGTATGGGAAAAGTCATCTCCGGTGAACTTTTGTATTGGGAAAGTCATCTCCGGTGAACTTTTGTATGGGAAAAGTCATCTCCGGTGAACTTTTGTATTGGGAAAGTCATCTCCGGTGAACTTTTGTATGGGAAAAGTCATCTCCGGTGAACTTTTGTATTGGGAAAGTCATCTCCGGTGAACTTTTGTATGGGAAAAGTCATCTCCGGTGAACTTTTGTATTGGGAAAGTCATCTCCGGTAAACTTTTGTATGGGAAAAGTCATCTCCGGTGAACTTTTGTATGGGAAATGTCATCTCCGGTGAACTTTTGTATTGGGAAAGTCATCTCCGGTGAACTTTTGTATGGGAAAAGTCATCTCCGGTGAACTTTTGTATTGGGAAAGGCATCTCCGGTGAACTTTTGTTTTGGGAAAGTCATGCCCGGTGAACTTTTGTATTGGGAAAGTCATCTCCGGTGAACTTTTGTATTGGGAAAGTCATGCCCGGTGAACTTTTGTATTGGGAAAGTCATCTCCGGTGAACTGTATTGGGAAAGTCATCTCCGGTGAACTTTTGTATGGGAAAAGTCATCTCCGGTGAACTTTTGTATTGGTAAAGTCATCTCCGGTGAACTTTTGTATTGGGAAAGTCATGCCCGGTGAACTTTTGTTTTGGGAAAGTCATCTCCGGTGAACTTTTGTATTGGGAAAGTCATCTCCGGTGAACTTTTGTATGGGAAAAAGTCATCTCCGGTGAACTTTTGTATTGGGAAAGTCATCTCCGGTGAACTTTTGTATTGGGAATGTCATGCCCGGTGAACTTTTGTTTTGGGAAAGTCATGCCCGGTGAACTTTTGTATTGGGAAAGTCATCTCCGGTGAACTTTTGTATGGGAAAAGTCATCTCCGGTGAACTTTTGTATTGGGAAAGTCATGCCCGGTGAACTTTTGTATTGGGAAAGTCATGCCCGGTGAACTTTTATATTGGGAAAGTCATCTCCGGTGAACTTTTGTATTGGGAAAGTCATCTCCGGTGAACTTTTGTATGGGAAAAGTCATCTCCGGTGAACTTTTGTATTGGGAAAGTCATCTCCGGTGAACTTTTGTATGGCAAAAGTCATCTCCGGTGAACTTTTGTATTGGGAAAGTCATCTCCGGTGAACTTTTGTATGGGAAAAGTCATCTCCGGTGAACTTTTGTATGGGAAAAGTCATCTCCGGTGAACTTTTGTATGGGAAAAGTCATCTCCGGTGAACTTTTGTATTGGGAAAGTCAATCTCCGGTGAACTTTTGTATGGGAAAAGTCATCTCCGGTGAACTTTTGTATTGGGAAAGTCATCTCCGGTGAACTTTTGTATGGGAAAAGTCATCTCCGGTGAACTTTTGTATTGGGAAAGTCATCTCCGGTGAACTTTTGTATGGGAAAAGTCATCTCCGGTGAACTTTTGTATTGGGAAAGTCATCTCCGGTGAACTTTTGTTTTGGGAAAGTCATGCCCGGTGAACTTTTGTATTGGGAAAGTCATCTCCGGTGAACTTTTGTATTGGGAAAGTCATCTCCGGTGAACTTTTGTATTGGGAAAGTCATCTCCGGTGAACTTTTGTATTGGGAAAGTCATCTCCGGTGAACTTTTGTATGGGAAAAGTCATCTCCGGTGAACTTTTGTATTGGGAAAGTCATCTCCGGTGAACTTTTGTATGGGAAAAGTCATCTCCGGTGAACTTTTGTATTGGGAAAGTCATGCCCGGTGAACTTTTGTTTTGGGAAAGTCATGCCCGGTGAACTTTTGTATTGGGAAAGTCATCTCCGGTGAACTTTTGTATGGGAAAAGTCATCTCCGGTGAACTTTTGTATTGGGAAAGTCATGCCCGGTGAACTTTTGTATTGGGAAAGTCATGCCCGGTGAACTTTTATATTGGGAAAGTCATCTCCGGTGAACTTTTGTATTGGGAAAGTCATCTCCGGTGAACTTTTGTATGGGAAAAGTCATCTCCGGTGAACTTTTGTATTGGGAAAGTCATCTCCGGTGAACTTTTGTATGGGAAAAGTCATCTCCGGTGAACTTTTGTATTGGGAAAGTCATCTCCGGTGAACTTTTGTATTGGGAAAGTCATCTCCGGTGAACTTTTGTATGGGAAAAGTCATCTCCGGTGAACTTTTGTATGGAAAAAGTTATCTCCGGTGAACTTTTGTATTGGGAAAGTCATCTCCGGTGAACTTTTGTATGGGAAAAGTCATCTCCGGTGAACTTTTGTATTGGGAAAGTCATCTCCGGTGAACTTTTGTATGGGAAAAGTCATCTCCGGTGAACTTTTGTATTGGGAAAGTCATCTCCGGTGAACTTTTGTATGGGAAAAGTCATCTCCGGTGAACTTTTGTATTGGGAAAGTCATCTCCGGTGAACTTTTGTTTTGGGAAAGTCATCTCCGGTGAACTTTTGTATGGGAAAGTCATCTCCGGTGAACTTTTGTATGGGAAAAGTCATCTCCGGTGAACTTTTGTATGGGAAAGTCATCTCCGGTGAACTTTTGTATTGGGAAAGTCATGCCCGGTGAACTTTTGTATTGGGAAAGTCATGCCCGGTGAACTTTTATATTGGGAAAGTCATCTCCGGTGAACTTTTGTATTGGGAAAGTCATCTCCGGTGAACTTTTGTATTGGGAAAGTCATCTCCGGTGAACTTTTGTATTGGGAAAGTCATCTCCGGTGAACTTTTGTATTGGGAAAGTCATCTCCGGTGAACTTTTGTATTGGGAAAGTCATCTCCGGTGAACTTTTGTTTTGGGAAAGTCATCTCCGGTGAACTTTTGTATGGGAAAAGTCATCTCCGGTGAACTTTTGTATTGGGAAAGTCATCTCCGGTGAACTTTTGTATGGGAAAAGTCATCTCCGGTGAACTTTTGTATTGGGAAAGTCATCTCCGGTGAACTTTTGTATGGAAAAAGTCATGCCCGGTGAACTTTTGTATGGGAAAAGTCATCTCCGGTGAACTTTTGTATTGGGAAAGTCATCTCCGGTGAACTTTTGTATGGGAAAAGTCATCTCCGCTGAACTTTTGTATGGGAAAAGTCATCTCCGGTGAACTTTTGTATTGGGAAAGTCATCTCCGGTGAACTTTTGTATGGGAAAAGTCATCTCCGGTGAACTTTTGTATTGGGAAAGTCATCTCCGGTGAACTTTTGTATGGGAAAAGTCATGCCCGGTGAACTTTTGTATTGGGAAAGTCATCTCCGGTGAACTTTTGTATTGGGAAAGTCATCTCCGGTGAATTTTGTATGGGAAAAGTCATCTCCGGTGCACTTTTGTATTGGGAAAGTCATCTCCGGTGAACTTTTGTATTGGGAAAGTCATCTCCGGTGAACTTTTATATTGGGAAAGTCATCTCCGGTGAACTTTTGTATGGGAAAAGTCATCTCCGGTGAACTTTTGTATTGGGAAAGTCATGCCCGGTGAACTTTTGTATTGGGAAAGTCATCTCCGGTGAACTTTTGTATGGGAAAAGTCATCTCCGGTGAACTTATGTATTGGGAAAGTCATCTCCGGTGAACTTTTGTATGGGAAAAGTCATCTCCGGTGAACTTTTGTATGGGAAAGTCATCTCCGGTGAACTTTTGTATTGGGAAAGTCATGCCCGGTGAACTTTTGTATTGGGAAAGTCATGCCCGGTGAACTTTTATATTGGGAAAGTCATCTCCGGTGAACTTTTGTATTGGGAAAGTCATATCCGGTGAACTTTTGTATTGGGAAAGTCATCTCCGGTGAACTTTTGTATTGGGAAAGTCATCTCCGGAGGACTTTTGTATTGGGAAAGTCATCTCCGGTGAACTTTTGTATTGGGAAAGTCATCTCCGGTGAACTTTTGTATTGGGAAAGTCATCTCCGGTGAACTTTTGTATGGGAAAAGTCATCTCCGGTGAACTTTTGTATTGGGAAAGTCATCTCCGGTGAACTTTTGTATGCGAAAAGTCATCTCCGGTGAACTTTTGTATTGGGAAAGTCATCTCCGGTGAACTTTTGTATGGGAAAAGTCATGCCCGGTGAACTTTTGTATGGGAAAAGTCATCTCCGGTGAACTTTTGTATTGGGAAAGTCATCTCCGGTGAACTTTTGTATGGGAAAAGTCATCTCCGGTGAACTTTTGTATGGGAAAAGTCATCTCCGGTGAACTTTTGTATTGGGAAAGTCATCTCCGGTGAACTTTTGTATGGGAAAAGTCATCTCCGGTGAACTTTTGTATTGGGAAAGTCATCTCCGGTGAACTTTTGTATGGGAAAAGTCATGCCCGGTGAACTTTTGTATTGCGAAAGTCATCTCCGGTGAACTTTTGTATTGGGAAAGTCATCTCCGGTGAACTTTTGTATGGGAAAAGTCATCTCCGGTGAACTTTTGTATTGGGAAGTCATCTCCGGTGAACTTTTGTATTGGGAAAGTCATCTCCGGTGAACTTTTATATTGGGAAAGTCATCTCCGGTGAACTTTTGTATGGGAAAAGTCATCTCCGGTGAACTTTTGTATTGGGAAAGTCATGCCCGGTGAACTTTTGTATTGGGAAAGTCATCTCCGGTGAACTTTTGTATTGGGAAAGTCATGCCCGGTGAACTTTTGTATTGGGAAAGTCATCTCCGGTGAACTTTTGTATGGGAAAAGTCATCTCCGGTGAACTTTTGTATGGGAAAAGTCATCTCCGGTGAACTTTTGTATTGGGAAAGTCATCTCCGGTGAACTTTTGTATTGGGAAAGTCATGCCCGGTGAACTTTTATATTGGGAAAGTCGTCTCCGGTGAACTTTTGTATTGGGAAAGTCATCTCCGGTGAACTTTTGTATTGGGAAAGTCATGCCCGGTGAACTTTTGTATTGGGAAAGTCATCTCCGGTGAACTTTTGCATGGGAAAAGTCATCTCCGGTGAACTTTTGTATTGGGAAAGTCATCTCCGGTGAACTTTTGTATGGGAAAAGTCATCTCCGGTGAACTTTTGTATGGGAAAAGTCATCTCCGGTGAACTTTTGTATTGGGAAAGTCATCTCCGGTGAACTTTTGTATTGGGAAAGTCATCTCCGGTGAACTTTTGTATTGGGAAAGTCATCTCCGGTGAACTTTTGTATGGGAAAAGTCATCTCCGGTGAACTTTTGTATGGGAAAAGTCATCTCCGGTGAACTTTTGTATTGGGAAAGTCATGCCCGGTGAACTTTTGTATTGGGAAAGTCATCTCCGGTGAACTTTTGTATTGGGAAAGTCATCTCCGGTGAACTTTTGTATGGGAAAAGTCATCTCCGGTGAACTTTTGTATTCGGAAAGTCATCTCCGGTGAACTTTTGTATGGGAAAAGTCATGCCCGGTGAACTTTTGTATTGGGAAAGTCATCTCCGGTGAACTTTTGTATTGGGAAAGTCATCTCCGGTGAACTTTTGTATGGGAAAAGTCATGCCCGGTGAACTTTTGTATTCGGAAAGTCATCTCCGGTGAACTTTTGTATGGGAAAAGTCATGCCCGGTGAACTTTTGTATTGGGAAAGTCATCTCCGGTGAACTTTTGTATTGGGAAAGTCATCTCCGGTGAACTTTTGTATGGGAAAAGTCATCTCCGGTGAACTTTTGTATGGGAAAAGTCATCTCCGGTGAACTTTTGTATTGGGAAAGTCATCTCCGGTGAACTTTTGTATGGGAAAAGTCATCTCCGGTGAACTTTTGTATGGGAAAGTCATCTCCGGTGAACTTTTGTATTGGGAAAGTCATGCCCGGTGAACTTTTGTATTGGGAAAGTCATGCCCGGTGAACTTTTATATTGGGAAAGTCATCTCCGGTGAACTTTTGTATTGGGAAAGTCATTTCCGGTGAACTTTTGTATTGGGAAAGTCATCTCCGGTGAACTTTTGTATTGGGAAAGTCAGCTCCGGTGAACTTTTGTATTGGGAAAGTCATCTCCGGTGAACTTTTGTATTGGGAAAGTCATCTCCGGTGAACTTTTGTATTGGGAAAGTCATCTCCGGTGAACTTTTGTATGGGAAAAGTCATCTCCGGTGAACTTTTGTATTGGGAAAGTCATCTCCGGTGAACTTTTGTATGGGAAAAGTCATGCCCGGTGAACTTTTGTAAGGGAAAAGTCATCTCCGGTGAACTTTTGTATTGGGAAAGTCATCTCCGGTGAACTTTTGTATGGGAAAAGTCATCTCCGGTGAACTTTTGTATGGGAAAAGTCATCTCCGGTGAACTTTTGTATTGGGAAAGTCATCTCCGGTGAACTTTTGTATGGGAAAAGTCATCTCCGGTGAACTTTTATATTGGGAAAGTCATCTCCGGTGAACTTTTGTATGGGAAAAGTCATGCCCGGTGAACTTTTGTATTGGGAAAGTCATCTCCGGTGAACTTTTGTATTGGGAAAGTCATCTCCGGTGAACTTTTGTATGGGAAAAGTCATCTCCGGTGAACTTTTGTATTGGGAAAGTCATCTCCGGTGAACTTTTGTATTGGGAAAGTCATCTCCGGTGAACTTTTGTATTGGGAAAGTCATGCCCGGTGAACTTTTGTATTGGGAAAGTCATCTCCGGTGAACTTTTGTATGGGAAAAGTCATCTCCGGTGAACTTTTGTATGGGAAAAGTCATCTCCGGTGAACTTTTGTATTGGGAAAGTCATCTCCGGTGAACTTTTGTATTGGGAAAGTCATGCCCGGTGAACTTTTATATTGGGAAAGTCATCTCCGGTGAACTTTTGTATTGGGAAAGTCATCTCCGGTGAACTTTTGTATTGGGAAAGTCATGCCCGGTGAACTTTTGTATTGGGAAAGTCATCTCCGGTGAACTTTTGCATGGGAAAAGTCATCTCCGGTGAACTTTTGTATTGGGAAAGTCATCTCCGGTGAACTTTTGTATTGGGAAAGTCATCTCCGGTGAACTTTTGTATTGGGAAAGTCATCTCCGGTGAACTTTTGTATTGGGAAAGTCATCTCCGGTGAACTTTTGTATTGGGAAAGTCATCTCCGGTGAACTTTTGTATTGGGAAAGTCATCTCCGGTGAACTTTTGTATGGGAAAAGTCATCTCCGGTGATCTTTTGTATTGGGAAAGTCATCTCCGGTGAACTTTTGTATTGGGAAAGTCATCTCCGGTGAACTTTTGTATGGGAAAAGTCATGCCCGGTGAACTTTTGTATTCGGAAAGTCATCTCCGGTGAACTTTTGTATGGGAAAAGTCATGCCCGGTGAACTTTTGTATTGGGAAAGTCATCTCCGGTGAACTTTTGTATTGGGAAAGTCATCTCCGGTGAACTTTTGTATGGGAAAAGTCATCTCCGGTGAACTTTTGTATGGGAAAAGTCATCTCCGGTGAACTTTTGTATTGGGAAAGTCATCTCCGGTGAACTTTTGTATGGGAAAAGTCATCTCCGGTGAACTTTTGTATGGGAAAGTCATCTCCGGTGAACTTTTGTATTGGGAAAGTCATGCCCGGTGAACTTTTGCATTGGGAAAGTCATGCCCGGTGAACTTTTATATTGGGAAAGTCATCTCCGGTGAACTTTTGTATTGGGAAAGTCATCTCCGGTGAACTTTTGTATTGGGAAAGTCATCTCCGGTGAACTTTTGTATTGGGAAAGTCATCTCCGGTGAACTTTTGTATTGGGAAAGTCATCTCCGGTGAACTTTTGTATTGGGAAAGTCATCTCCGGTGAACTTTTGTATTGGGAAAGTCATCTCCGGTGAACTTTTGTATGGGAAAAGTCATCTCCGGTGAACTTTTGTATTGGGAAAGTCATCTCCGGTGAACTTTTGTATGGGAAAAGTCATCTCCGGTGAACTTTTGTATTGGGAAAGTCATCTCCGGTGAACTTTTGTATGGGAAAAGTCATGCTCGGTGAACTTTTGTACGGGAAAAGTCATCTCCGGTGAACTTTTGTATTGGGAAAGTCATCTCCGGTGAACTTTTGTATGGGAAAAGTCATCTCCGGTGAACTTTTGTATGGGAAAAGTCATCTCCGGTGAACTTTTGTATTGGGAAAGTCATCTCCGGTGAACTTTTGTATGGGAAAAGTCATCTCCGGTGAACTTTTGTATGGGAAAGTCATCTCCGGTGAACTTTTGTATTGGGAAAGTCATGCCCGGTGAACTTTTGTATTGGGAAAGTCATGCCCGGTGAACTTTTATATTGGGAAAGTCATCTCCGGTGAACTTTTGTATTGGGAAAGTCATCTCCGGTGAACTTTTGTATTGGGAAAGTCATCTCCGGTGAACTTTTGTATTGGGAAAGTCATCTCCGGTGAACTTTTGTATTGGGAAAGTCATGCCCGGTGAACTTTTGTATTGGGAAAGTCATCTCCGGTGAACTTTTGTATGGGAAAAGTCATGCCCGGTGAACTTTTGTATTGGGAAAGTCATCTCCGGTGAACTTTTGTATTGGGAAAGTCATCTCCGGTGAACTTTTGTATGGGAAAAGTCATCTCCGGTGAACTTTTGTATTGGGAAAGTCATCTCCGGTGAACTTTTGTATTGGGAAAGTCATCTCCGGTGAACTTTTGTATTGGGAAAGTCATGCCCGGTGAACTTTTGTATTGGGAAAGTCATCTCCGGTGAACTTTTGTATGGGAAAAGTCATCTCCGGTGAACTTTTGTATAGGAAAAGTCATCTCCGGTGAACTTTTGTATTGGGAAAGTCATCTCCAGTGAACTTTTGTATTGGGAAAGTCATGCCCGGTGAACTTTTATATTGGGAAAGTCATCTCCGGTGAACTTTTGTATTGGGAAAGTCATCTCCGGTGAACTTTTGTATTGGGAAAGTCATGCCCGGTGAACTTTTGTATTGGGAAAGTCATCTCCGGTGAACTTTTGCATGGGAAAAGTCATCTCCGGTGAACTTTTGTATTGGGAAAGTCATCTCCGGTGAACTTTTGTATGGGAAAAGTCATCTCCGGTGAACTTTTGTATGGGAAAAGTCATCTCCGGTGAACTTTTGTATTGGGAAAGTCATCTCCGGTGAACTTTTGTATTGGGAAAGTCATCTCCGGTGAACTTTTGTATTGGGAAAGTCATCTCCCGTGAACTTTTGTATGGGAAAAGTCATCTCCGGTGAACTTTTGTATGGGAAAAGTCATCTCCGGTGAACTTTTGTATGGGAAAAGTCATCTCCGGTGAACTTTTGTATTGGGAAAGTCATCTCCGGTGAACTTTTGTATGGGAAAAGTCATCTCCGGTGAACTTTTGTATTCGGAAAGTCATCTCCGGTGAACTTTTGTATAGGAAAAGTCATGCCCGGTGAACTTTTGTATTGGGAAAGTCATCTCCGGTGAACTTTTGTATTGGGAAAGTCATCTCCGGTGAACTTTTGTATGGGAAAAGTCATCTCCGGTGAACTTTTGTATTGGGAAAGTCATCTCCGGTGAACTTTTGTATTGGGAAAGTCATCTACGGTGAACTTTTGTATGGGAAAAGTCATCTCCGGTGAACTTTTGTATTGGGAAAGTCATCTCCGGTGAACTTTTGTATGGGAAAAGTCATCTCCGGTGAACTTTTGTATTGGGAAAGTCATCTCCGGTGAACTTTTGTATTGGGAAAGTCATCTCCGGTGAACTTTTGTATGGGAAAAGTCATCTCCGGTGAACTTTTGTATTGGGAAAGTCATCTCCGGTGAACTTTTGTATTGGGAAAGTCATCTCCGGTGAACTTTTGTATGGGAAAAGTCATGCCCGGTGTACTTTTGTATTGGGAAAGTCATCTCCGGTGAACTTTTGTATTGGGAAAGTCATCTCCGGTGAACTTTTGTATGGGAAAGGCTTCTCCGGTGAACTTTTGTATTGGGAAAGTCATCTCCGGTGAACTTTTGTATTGGGAAAGTCATCTCCGGTGAACTTTTATATTGGGAAAGTCATCTCCGGTGAACTTTTGTATGGGAAAAGTCATCTCCGGTGAACTTTTGTATTGGGAAAGTCATGCCCGGTGAACTTTTGTTTTGGGAAAGTCATCTCCGGTGAACTTTTGTATGGGAAAAGTCATCTCCGGTGAACTTTTGTATTGGGAAAGTCATGCCCGGTGAACTTTTGTATTGGGAAAGTCATCTCCGGTGAACTTTTGTATTGGGAAAGTCATGCCCGGTGAACTTTTGTATTGGGAAAGTCATCTCCGGTGAACTTTTGTATGGGAAAAGTCATCTCCGGTGAACTTTTGTATGGGAAAAGTCATCTCCGGTGAACTTTTGTATTGGGAAAGTCATCTCCGGTGAACTTTGTATTCGGAAAGTCATGCCCGGTGAACTTTTATATTGGGAAAGTCATCTCCGGTGAACTTTTGTATTGGGAAAGTCATCTCCGGTGAACTTTTGTTTTGGGAAAGTCATGCCCGGTGAACTTTTGTATTGGGAAAGTCATCTCCGGTGAACTTTTGCATGGAAAAAGTCATCTCCGGTGAACTTTTGTGTTGGGAAAGTCATCTCCGGTGAACTTTTGTATGGGAAAAGTCATCTCCGGTGAACTTTTGTATGGGAAAAGTCATCTCCGGTGAACGTTTGTATTGGGAAAGTCATCTCCGGTGAACTTTTGTATTGGGAAAGTCATCTCCGGTGAACTTTTGTATTGGGAAAGTCATCTCCGGTGAACTTTTGTATGGGAAAAGTCATCTCCGGTGAACTTTTGTATGGGAAAAGTCATCTCCGGTGAACTTTTGTATTGGGAAAGTCATCTCCGGTGAACTTTTGTATTGGGAAAGTCATCTCCGGTGAACTTTTGTATGGGAAAAGTCATCTCCGGTGAACTTTTGTATTGGGAAAGTCATCTCCGGTGAACTTTTGTATGGGAAAAGTCATGCCCGGTGAACTTTTGTATGGGAAAGTCATCTCCGGTGAACTTTTGTATTGGGAAAGTCATCTCCGGTGAACTTTTGTATGGGAAAAGTCATCTCCGGTGAACTTTTGTATTGGGAAAGTCATCTCCGGTGAACTTTTGTATTGGGAAAGTCATCTCCGGTGAACTTTTGTATGGGAAAAGTCATCTCCGGTGAACTTTTGTATTGGGAAAGTCATCTCCGGTGAACTTTTGTATGGGAAAAGTCATCTCCGGTGAACTTTTGTATTGGGAAAGTCATCTCCGGTGAACTTTTGTATTGGGAAAGTCATCTCCGGTGAACTTTTGTATGGGAAAAGTCATCTCCGGTGAACTTTTGTATTGGGAAAGTCATCTCCGGTGAACTTTTGTATTGGGAAAGTCATGCCCGGTGAACTTTTGTTTTGGGAAAGTCATGCCCGGTGAACTTTTGTATTGGGAAAGTCATCTCCGGTGAACTTTTGTATGGGAAAAGTCATCTCCGGTGAACTTTTGTATTGGGAAAGTCATGCCCGGTGAACTTTTATATTGGGAAATTCATGCCCGGTGAACTTTTGTATTGTGAAAGTCATCTCCGGTGAACTTTTGTATTGGGAAAGTCATCTCCGGTGAACTTTTGTATTGGGAAAGTCATGCCCGGTGAACTTTTGTATTGGGAAAGTCATCTCCGGTGAACTTTTGTATTGGGAAAGTCATGCCCGGTGAACTTTTGTATTGGGAAAGTCATCTCCGGTGAACTTTTGTATTGGGAAAGTCATCTCCGGTGAACTTTTGTATTGGGAAAGTCATGCCCGGTGAACTTTTGTATTGGGAAAGTCATCTCCGGTGAACTTTTGTATTGGGAAAGTCATCTCCGGTGAACTTTTATATTGGGAAAGTCATCTCCGGTGAACTTTTGTATTGGGAAAGTCATCTCCGGTGAACTTTTGTATTGGGAAAGTCATCTCCGGTGAACTTTTGTATGGGAAAAGTCATCTCCGGTGAACTTTTGTATTGGGAAAGTCATCTCCGGTGAACTTTTGTATTGGGAAAGTCATGCCCGGTGAACTTTTGTTTTGGGAAAGTCATGCCCGGTGAACTTTTGTATTGGGAAAGTCATCTCCGGTGAACTTTTGTATGGGAAAAGTCATCTCCGGTGAACTTTTGTATGGGAAAAGTCATCTCCGGTGAACTTTTGTTTTGGGAAAGTCTTGCCCGGTGAACTTTTGTATTGGGAAAGTCATCTCCGGTGAACTTTTGTATGGGAAAAGTCATGCCCGGTGAACTTTTGTATTGGGAAAGTCATCTCCGGTGAACTTTCGTATTGGGAAAGTCATCTCCGGTGAACTTTTGTATGGGAAAAGTCATCTCCGGTGAACTTTTGTATGGGAAAAGTCATGCCCGGTGAACATTTGTATTGGGAAAGTCATCTCCGGTGATCTTTTGTATTGGGAAAGTCATCTCCGGTGAACTTTGGTATGGGAAAAGTCATCTCCGGTGAACTTTTGTATTGGGAAAGTCATCTCCGGTGAACTTTTGTATGGGAAAAGTCATCTCCGGTGAACTTTTGTATTGGGAAAGTTATCTCCGGTGAACTTTTGTATGGGAAAAGTCATCTCCGGTGAACTTTTGTATTGGGAAAGTCATGCCCGGTGAACTTTTGTATTGGGAAAGTCATCTCCGGTGAACTTTTGTATTGGGAAAGTCATCTCCGGTGAACTTTTGTATTGGGAAAGTCATGCCCGGTGAACTTTTGTATTGGGAAAGTCATCTCCGGTGAACTTTTGTATTGGGAAAGTCATCTCCGGTGAACTTTTGTATGGGAAAAGTCATCTCCGGTGAACTTTTGTATTGGGAAAGTCATCTCCGGTGAACTTTTGTATTGGGAAAGTCATCTCCGGTGAACTTTTGTATTGGGAAAGTCATCTCCGGTGAACGTTTGTATGGGAAAAGTCATCTCCGGTGAACTTTTGTATTGGGAAAGTCATCTCCGGTGAACTTTTGTATGGGAAAAGTCATCTCCGGTGAACTTTTGTATTGGGAAAGTCATCTCCGGTGAACTTTTGTATTGGGAAAGTCATCTCCGGTGAAGTTTTATATTGGAAAAGTCATCTCCGGTGAACTTTTGTATTGGGAAAGTCATCTCCGGTGAACTTTTGTATTGGGAAAGTCATGCCCGGTGAACTTTTGTTTTGGGAAAGTCATGCCCGGTGAACTTTTGTATTGGGAAAGTCATCTCCGGTGAACTTTTGTATTGGGAAAGTCATCTCCGGTGAACTTTTGTATTGGGAAAGTCATCTCCGGTGAACTTTTGTATTGGGAAAGTCATCTCCGGTGAACTTTTGTATGGGAAAAGTCATCTCCGGTGAACTTTTGTATTGGGAAAGTCATCTCCGGTGAACTTTTGTATGGGAAAAGTCATCTCCCGTGAACTTTTGTATTGGGAAAGTCATCTCCGGTGAACTTTTGTATTGGGAAAGTCATGCCCGGTGAACTTTTATATTGGGAAAGTCATCTCCGGTGAACTTTTGTATGGGAAAAGTCATCTCCGGTGAACTTTTGTATTGGGAAAGTCATCTCCGGTGAACTTTTGTATTGGGAAAGTCATGCCCGGTGAACTTTTGTATTGGGAAAGTCATGCCCGGTGAACTTTTGTATTGGGAAAGTCATCTCCGGTGAACTTTTGTATTGGGAAAGTCATCTCCGGTGAACTTTTGTATTGGGAAAGTCATCTCCGGTGAACTTTTGTATGGGAAATGTCATCTCCGGTGAACTTTTGTATTGGGAAAGTCATCTCCGGTGAACTTTTGTATTGGGAAAGTCATCCCCGGTGAACTTTTGTATGGGAAAAGTCATCTCCGGTGAACTTTTGTATTGGGAAAGTCATCTCCGGTGAACTTTTGTATTGGGAAAGTCATGCCCGGTGAACTTTTGTTTTGGGAAAGTCATGCCCGGTGAACTTTTGTATGGGAAAAGTCATCTCCGGTGAACTTTTGTATTGGGAAAGTCATCTCCGGTGAACTTTTGTATTGGGAAAGTCATCTCCGGTGAACTTTTGTATGGGAAAAGTCATCTCCGGTGAACTTTTGTATTGGAAAAGTCATGCCCGGTGAACTTTTGTATTGGGAAAGTCATCTCCGGTGAACTTTTGTATTGGGAAAGTCATCTCCGGTGAACTTTTGTATGGGAAAAGTCATCTCCGGTGAACTTTTGTATTGGGAAAGTCATCTCCGGTGAACTTTTGTATGGGAAAAGTCATCTCCGGTGAACTTTTGTATTGGGAAAGTCATCTCCGGTGAACTTTTGTATTGGGAAAGTCATCTCCGGTGAACTTTTGTATGGAAAAAGTCATCTCCGGTGAACTTTTGTATTGGGAAAGTCATCTCCGGTGAACTTTTGTATTGGGAAAGTCATCTCCGGTGAACTTTTGTATTGGGAAAGTCATCTCCGGTGAACTTTTGTATGGGAAAAGTCATCTCCGGTGAACTTTTGTATAGGGAAAGTCATCTCCGGTGAACTTTTGTATGGGAAAAGTCATCTCCGGTGAACTTTTGTATTGGGAAAGTCATCTCCGGTGAACTTTTGTATTGGGAAAGTCATGCCCGGTGAACTTTTGTATTGGGAAAGTCATCTCCGGTGAACTTTTGTATTGGGAAAGTCATCTCTGGTGAACTTTTGTATTGGGAAAGTCATCTCCGGTGAACTTTTGTATTAGGAAAGTCATCTCCGGTGAACTTTTGTATTGGGAAAGTCATCTCCGGTGAACTTTTGTATTGGGAAAGTCATCTCCGGTGAACTTTTGTATGGGAAAAGTCATCTCCGGTGAACTTTTGTATTGGGAAAGTCATCTCCGGTGAACTTTTGTATGGGAAAAGTCATCTCCGGTGAACTTTTGTATTGGGAAAGTCATCTCCGGTGAACTTTTGTATTGGGAAAGTCATCTCCGGTGAACTTTTGTATGGGAAAAGTCATCTCCGGTGAACTTTTGTATTGGGAAAGTCATCTCCGGTGAACTTTTGTATGGGAAAAGTCATCTCCGGTGAACTTTTGTATGGGAAAAGTCATCTCCGGTGAACTTTTGTATTGGGAAAGTCATCTCCGGTGAACTTTTGTATGGGAAAAGTCATCTCCGGTGAACTTTTGTATTGGGAAAGTCATCTCCGGTGAACTTTTGTATTGGGAAAGTCATCTCCGGTGAACTTTTGTATGGGAAAAGTCATCTCCGGTGAACTTTTGTATTGGGAAAGTCATCTCCGGTGAACTTTTGTATTGGGAAAGTCATGCCCGGTGAACTTTTGTTTTGGGAAAGTCATGCCCGGTGAACTTTTGTATTGGGAAAGTCATCTCCGGTGAACTTTTGTATTGGGAAAGTCGTGCCCGGTGAACTTTTGTATTGGGAAAGTCATGCCCGGTGAACTTTTGTATTGGGAAAGTCATCTCCGGTGAACTTTTGTATGGGAAAAGTCATGCCCGGTGAACTTTTGTATTGGGAAAGTCATCTCCGGTGAACTTTTGTATTGGGAAAGTCATCTCCGGTGAACTTTTGTATGGGAAAAGTCATCTCCGGTGAACTTTTGTATTGGGAAAGTCATCTCCGGTGAACTTTTGTATGGGAAAAGTCATCTCCGGTGAACTTTTGTATTGGGAAAGTCATCTCCGGTGAACTTTTGTATTGGGAAAGTCATGCCCGGTGAACTTTTGTATTGGGAAAGTCATGCCCGGTGAACTTTTGTATTGGGAAAGTCATCTCCGGTGAACTTTTGTATTGGGAAAGTCATCTCCGGTGAACTTTTGTATGGGAAAAGTCATCTCCGGTGAACTTTTGTATTGGGAAAGTCATCTCCGGTGAACTTTTGTATGGGAAAAGTCATCTCCGGTGAACTTTTGTATTGGGAAAGTCATGCCCGGTGAACTTTTGTATTGGGAAAGTCATCTCCGGTGAACTTTTGTATTGGGAAAGTCATCTCCGGTGAACTTTTGTATGGGAAAAGTCATCTCCGGTGAACTTTTGTATTGGGAAAGTCATGCCCGGTGAACTTTTGTATTGGGAAAGTCATGCCCGGTGAACTTTTGTATTGGGAAAGTCATGCCCGGTGAACTTTTGTATTGGGAAAGTCGTGCCCGGTGAACTTTTGTATTGGGAAAGTCATGCCCGGTGAACTTTTGTATTGGGAAAGTCATCTCCGGTGAACTTTTGTATTGGGAAAGTCATGCCCGGTGAACTTTTGTATTGGGAAAGTCATCTCCGGTGAACTTTTGTATTGGGAAAGTCGTGCCCGGTGAACTTTTGTATTGGGAAAGTCATGCCCGGTGAACTTTTATATTGGGAAAGTCATCTCCGGTAAACTTTTGTATGGGAAAAGTCATCTCCGGTGAACTTTTGTATTGGGAAAGTCATCTCCGGTGAACTTTTGTATTGGGAAAGTCATCTCCGGTGAACTTTTGTATTGGGAAAGTCATCTCCGGTGAACTTTTGTATGGGAAAAGTCATCTCCGGTGAACTTTTGTATTGGGAAAGTCATCTCCGGTGAACTTTTGTATGGGAAAAGTCATCTCCGGTGAACTTTTGTATTGGGAAAGTCATCTCCGGTGAACTTTTGTATTGGGAAAGTCATCTCCGGTGAACTTTTGTATGGGAAAAGTCATCTCCGGTGAACTTTTGTATTGGGAAAGTCATCTCCGGTGAACTTTTGTATGGGAAAAGTCATCTCCGGTGAACTTTTGTATTGGGAAAGTCATCTCCGGTGAACTTTTGTATGGGAAAAGTCATCTCCGGTGAACTTTTGTATTGGGAAAAGTCATCTCCGGTGAACTTTTGTATGGGAAAAGTCATCTCCGGTGAACTTTTGTATTGGGAAAGTCATCTCCGGTGAACTTTTGTATTGGGAAAGTCATCTCCGGTGAACTTTTGTATGGGAAAAGTCATCTCCGGTGAACTTTTGTATTGGGAAAGTCATCTCCGGTGAACTTTTGTATTGGGAAAGTCATGCCCGGTGAACTTTTGTATTGGGAAAGTCATCTCCGGTGAACTTTTGTATGGGAAAAGTCATCTCCGGTGAACTTTTGTTTTGGGAAAGTCATGCCCGGTGAACTTTTGTATTGGGAAAGTCATCTCCGGTGAACTTTTGTATGGGAAAAGTCATCTCCGGTGAACTTTTGTATTGGGAAAGTCATGCCCGGTGAACTTTTGTTTTGGGAAAGTCATGCCCGGTGAACTTTTGTATTGGGAAAGTCATCTCCGGTGAACTTTTGTATGGGAAAAGTCATCTCCGGTGAACTTTTGTATTGGGAAAGTCATCTCCGGTGAACTTTTGTATTGGGAAAGTCATGCCCGGTGAACTTTTATATTGAGAAAGTCATGCCCGGTGAACTTTTGTATTGGGAAAGTCATCTCCGGTGAACTTTTGTATTGGGAAAGTCATGCCCGGTGAACTTTTGTATTGGGAAAGTCATCTCCGGTGAACTTTTGTATGGGAAAAGTCATCTCCGGTGAACTTTTGTATTGGGAAAGTCATCTCCGGTGAACTTTTGTATGGGAAAAGTCATCTCCGGTGAACTTTTGTATTGGGAAAGTCATCTCCGGTGAACTTTTGTATGGGAAAAGTCATCTCCGGTGAACTTTTGTTTTGGGAAAGTCATGCCCGGTGAACTTTTGTATTGGGAAAGTCATCTCCGGTGAACTTTTGTATGGGAAAAGTCATCTCCGGTGAACTTTTGTATTGGGAAAGTCATCTCCGGTGAACTTTTGTATTGGGAAAGTCATCTCCGGTGAACTTTTGTATGGGAAAAGTCATCTCCGGTGAACTTTTGTATGGGAAAAGTCATCTCCGGTGAACTTTTGTATTGGGAAAGTCATGCCCGGTGAACTTTTATATTGGGAAAGTCATCTCCGGTGAACTTTTGTATGGGAAAAGTCATCTCCGGTGAACTTTTGTATGGGAAAAGTCATCTCCGGTGAACTTTTGTATTGGGAAAGTCATCTCCGGTGAACTTTTGTATTGGGAAAGTCATCTCCGGTGAACTTTTGTATTGGGAAAGTCATCTCCGGTGAACTTTTGTATGGGAAAAGTCATCTCCGGTGAACTTTTGTATTGGGAAAGTCATCTCCGGTGAACTTTTGTATGGGAAAAGTCATCTCCGGTGAACTTTTGTATTGGGAAAGTCATCTCCGGTTAACTTTTGTATTGGGAAAGTCATCTCCGGTGAACTTTTGTATTGGGAAAGTCATCTCCGGTGAACTTTTGTATTGGGAAAGTCATGCCCGGTGAACTTTTGTATTGGGAAAGTCATGCCCGGTGAACTTTTGTATGGGAAAAGTCATCTCCGGTGAACTTTTGTATTGGGAAAGTCATCTCCGGTGAACTTTTGTATGGGAAAAGTCATCTCCGGTGAACTTTTGTATTGGGAAAGTCATCTCCGGTGAACTTTTGTTTTGGGAAAGTCATGCCCGGTGAACTTTTGTATGGGAAAAGTCATCTCCGGTGAACTTTTGTATTGGGAAAGTCATGCCCGGTGAACTTTTATATTGGGAAAGTCATCTCCGGTGAACTTTTGTATGGGAAAAGTCATCTCCGGTGAACTTTTGTATTGGGAAAGTCATCTCCGGTGAACTTTTATATTGGAAAAGTCATGCCCGGTGGGAAAGTCATCTCCGGTGAACTTTTGTATTGGGAAAGTCATCTCCGGTGAACTTTTGTATGGGAAAAGTCATCTCCGGTGAACTTTTGTATTGGGAAAGTCATCTCCGGTGAACTTTTGTATGGGAAAAGTCATCTCCGGTGAACTTTTGTATTGGGAAAGTCATCTCCGGTTAACTTTTGTATTGGGAAAGTCATCTCCGGTGAACTTTTGTATTGGGAAAGTCATCTCCGGTGAACTTTTGTATTGGGAAAGTCATGCCCGGTGAACTTTTGTATTGGGAAAGTCATGCCCGGTGAACTTTTGTATGGGAAAAGTCATCTCCGGTGAACTTTTGTATTGGGAAAGTCATCTCCGGTGAACTTTTGTATGGGAAAAGTCATCTCCGGTGAACTTTTGTATTGGGAAAGTCATCTCCGGTGAACTTTTGTTTTGGGAAAGTCATGCCCGGTGAACTTTTGTATGGGAAAAGTCATCTCCGGTGAACTTTTGTATTGGGAAAGTCATGCCCGGTGAACTTTTATATTGGGAAAGTCATCTCCGGTGAACTTTTGTATGGGAAAAGTCATCTCCGGTGAACTTTTGTATTGGGAAAGTCATCTCCGGTGAACTTTTATATTGGAAAAGTCATGCCCGGTGAACTTTTGTATTGGGAAAGTCATGCCCGGTGAACTATTGTATTGGGAAAGTCATGCCCGGTGAACTTTTGTATTGGGAAAGTCATGCCCGGTGAACTTTTGTATTGGGAAAGTCATCTCCGGTGAACTTTTGTATTGGGAAAGTCATGCCCGGTGAACTTTTGTATTGGGAAAGTCATGCCCGGTGAACTTTTGTATTGGGAAAGTCATCTCCGGTGAACTTTTATATTGGGAAAGTCATGCCCGGTGAACTTTTGTTTTGGGAAAGTCATGCCCGGTGAACTTTTGTATTGGGAAAGTCATCTCCGGTGAACTTTTGTATGGGAAAAGTCATCTCCGGTGAACTTTTGTATTGGGAAAGTCATCTCCGGTGAACTTTTGTATGGGAAAAGTCATCTCCGGTGAACTTTTGTATGGGAAAAGTCATCTCCGGTGAACTTTTGTATTGGGAAAGTCATCTCCGGTGAACTTTTGTATTGGGAAAGTCATCTCCGGTGAACTTTTATATTGGAAAAGTCATGCCCGGTGAACTTTTGTATTGGGAAAGTCATGCCCGGTGAACTATTGTATTGGGAAAGTCATGCCCAGTGAACTTTTGTATTGGGAAAGTCATGCCCGGTGAACTTTTGTATTGGGAAAGTCATCTCCGGTGAACTTTTGTATGGGAAAAGTCATCTCCGGTGAACTTTTGTATTGGGAAAGTCATCTCCGGTGAACTTTTGTATGGGAAAAATCATCTCCGATGAACTTTTGTATTGGGAAAGTCATGCCCGGTGAACTTTTGTATTGGGAAAGTCATCTCCGGTGAACTTTTGTATGGGAAAAGTCATCTCCGGTGAACTTTTGTATTGGGAAAGTCATCTCCGGTGAACTTTTGTATTGGGAAAGTCATGCCCGGTGAACTTTTGTATTGGGAAAGTCATGGCCGGTGAACTTTTGTATTGGGAAAGTCATCTCCGGTGAACTTTTATATTGGAAAAGTCATGCCCGGTGAACTTTTGTATTGGGAAAGTCATGCCCGGTGAACTTTTGTATGGGAAAAATCATCTCCGGTCAACTTTTGTATTGGGAAAGTCATGCCCGGTGAACTTTTGTATTGGGAAAGTCATCTCCGGTGAACTTTTGTATGGGAAAAGTCATCTCCGGTGAACTTTTGTATTGGGAAAGTCATCTCCGGTGAACTTTTGTATTGGGAAAGTCATGCCCGGTGAACTTTTGTATTGGGAAAGTCATGCCCGGTGAACTTTTGTATTGGGAAAGTCATCTCCGGTGAACTTTTATATTGGAAAAGTCATGCCCGTTGAACTTTTGTATTGGGAAAGTCATGCCCGGTGAACTATTGTATTGGGAAAGTCATGCCCGGTGAACTTTTGTATGGGAAAAGTCATCTCCGGTGAACTTTTGTATTGGGAAAGTCATCTCCGGTGAACTTTTATATTGGAAAAGTCATGCCCGGTGAACTTTTGTATTGGGAAAGTCATGCCCGGTGAACTATTGTATTGGGAAAGTCATGCCCGGTGGACTTTTGTATTGGGAAAGTCATCTCCGGTGAACTATTGTATTGGGAAAGTCATGCCCGGTGAACTTTTGTATGGGAAAAGTCATCTCCGGTGAACTTTTGTATTGGGAAAGTCATCTCCGGTGAACTTTTGTATTGGGAAAGTCATTCCCGGTGAACTTTTGTATTGGGAAAGTCATGCCCGGTGAACTTTTGTATGGGAAAGTCATCTCCGGTGAACTTTTGTATGGGAAAAGTCATCTCCGGTGAACTTTTGTATTGGGAAAGTCATCTCCGGTGAACTTTTATATTGGAAAAGTCATGCCCGGTGAACTTTTGTATGGGAAAAGTCATATCCGGTGAACTTTTGTATTGGGAAAGTCATGCCCGGTGAACTTTTATATTGGGAAAGTCATCTCCGGTGAACTTTTGTATGGGAAAAGTCATCTCCGGTGAACTTTTGTATTGGGAAAGTCATCTCCGGTGAACTTTTATATTGGAAAAGTCATGCCCGGTGAACTTTTGTATTGGGAAAGTCATGCCCGGTGAACTATTGTATTGGGAAAGTCATGCCCGGTGAACTTTTGTATTGGGAAAGTCATGCCCGGTGAACTTTTGTATTGGGAAAGTCATCTCCGGTGAACTTTTGTATTGGGAAAGTCATGCCCGGTGAACTTTTGTATTGGGAAAGTCATGCCCGGTGAACTTTTGTATTGGGAAAGTCATCTCCGGTGAACTTTTATATTGGGAAAGTCATGCCCGGTGAATGTTTGTTTTGGGAAAGTCATGCCCGGTGAACTTTTGTATTGGGAAAGTCATCTCCGGTGAACTTTTGTATTGGGAAAATCATCTCCGGTGAACTTTTGTATTGGGAAAGTCATGCCCGGTGAACTTTTGTATTGGGAAAGTCATCTCCGGTGAACTTTTATATTGGAAAAGTCATGCCCGGTGAACTTTTGTATTGGGAAAGTCATGCCCGGTGAACTATTGTATTGGGAAAGTCATGCCCGGTGAACTTTTGTATGGGAAAAGTCATCTCCGGTGAACTTTTGTATTGGGAAAGTCATCTCCGGTGAACTTTTGTATTGGGAAAGTCATGCCCGGTGAACTTTTGTATGGGAAAAGTCATCTCCGGTGAACTTTTGTATTGGGAAAGTCATGCCCGGTGAACTTTTATATTGGGAAAGTAATCTCCGGTGAACTTTTGTATGGGAAAAGTCATCTCCGGTGAACTTTTGTATTGGGAAAGTCATCTCCGGTGAACTTTTATATTGGAAAAGTCATGCCCGGTGAACTTTTGTATTGGGAAAGTCATGCCCGGTGAACTATTGTATGGGAAAAGTCATCTCCGGTGAACTTTTGTATTGGGAAAGTCATCTCCGGTGAACTTTTATATTGGGAAAGTCATGCCCGGTGAACTTTTGTATGGGAAAAATAATCTCCGGTGAACTTTTGTATTGGGAAAGTCATGCCCGGTGAACTTTTGTATTGGGAAAGTCATGCCCGGTGAACTTTTGTATGGGAAAGTCATCTCCGGTGAACTTTTGTATGGGAAAAGTCATCTCCGGTGAACTTTTGTATTGGGAAAGTCATCTCCGGTGAACTTTTATATTGGGAAAGTCATGCCCGGTGAACTTTTGTATGGGAAAAATAATCTCCGGTGAACTTTTGTATTGGGAAAGTCATGCCCGGTGAACTTTTGTATTGGGAAAGTCATGCTCGGTGAACTTTTGTATTGGGAAAGTCATCTCCGGTGAACTTTTGTATGGGAAAAGTCATCTCCGGTGAACTTTTGTATTGGGAAAGTCATCTCCGGTGAACTTTTGTATTGGGAAAGTCATGCCCGGTGAACTTTTGTATTGGGAAAGTCATGCCCGGTGAACTTTTGTATTGGGAAAGTCATCTCCGGTGAACTTTTATATTGGAAAAGTCATGCCCGGTGAACTTTTGTATTGGGAAAGTCATGCCCGGTGAACTATTGTATTGGGAAAGTCATGCCCGGTGAACTTTTGTATGGGAAAAGTCATCTCCGGTGAACTTTTGTATTGGGAAAGTCATCTCCGGTGAACTTTTATATTGGAAAAGTCATGCCCGGTGAACTTTTGTATTGGGAAAGTCATGCCCGGTGAACTATTGTATTGGGAAAGTCATGCCCGGTGAACTTTTGTATTGGGAAAGTCATCTCCGGTGAACTTTTTATTGGGAAAGTCATCTCCGGTGAACTTTTGTATGGAAAAAGTCATCTCCGGTGAACTTTTGTATTGGGAAAGTCATCTCCGGTGAACTTTTGTATTGGGAAAGTCATGCCCGGTGAACTTTTGTATTGGGAAAGTCATGCCCGGTGAACTTTTGTATGGGAAAAGTCATCTCCGGTGAACTTTTGTATGGGAAAAGTCATGCCAGGTGAACTTTTGTATTGGGAAAGTCATCTCCGGTGAACTTTTATATTGGAAAAGTCATGCCCGGTGAACTTTTGTATTGGGAAAGTCATCTCCGGTGAACTTTTGTATGGGAAAAGTCATCTCCGGTGAACTTTTGTATTGGGAAAGTCTTCTCCGGTGAACTTTTGTATTGGGAAAGTCATGCCCGGTGAACTTTTGTATTGGGAAAGTCATGCCCGGTGAACTTTTGTATTGGGAAAGTCATCTCCGGTGAACTTTTATATTGGAAAAGTCATGCCCGGTGAACTTTTGTATTGGGAAAGTCATGCCCGGTGAACTTTTGTATGGAAAAAATCATCTCCGGTGAACTTTTGTATTGGGAAAGTCATGCCCGGTGAACTTTTGTATTGGGAAAGGCATCTCCGGTGAACTTTTGTATGGGAAAAGTCATCTCCGGTGAACTTTTGTATTGGGAAAGTCATCTCCGGTGAACTTTTGTATTGGGAAAGTCATGCCCGGTGAACTTTTGTATTGGGAAAGTCATGCCCGGTGAACTTTTGTATTGGGAAAGTCATCTCCGGTGAACTTTTATATTGGAAAAGTCATGCCCGGTGAACTTTTGTATTGGGAAAGTCATGCCCGGTGAACTATTGTATTGGGAAAGTCATGCCCGGTGAACTTTTGTATGGGAAAAGTCATCTCCGGTGAACTTTTGTATTGGGAAAGTCATCTCCGGTGAACTTTTATATTGGAAAAGTCATGCCCGGTGAACTTTTGTATTGGGAAAGTCATGCCCGGTGAACTATTGTATTGGGAAAGTCATGCCCGGTGAACTTTTGTATTGGGAAAGTCATCTCCGGTGAACTTTTGTATTGGGAAAGTCATCTCCGGTGAACTTTTGTATGGGAAAAGTCATCTCCGGTGAACTTTTGTATTGGGAAAGTCATCTCCGGTGAACTTTTGTATTGGGAAAGTCATGCCCGGTGAACTTTTGTATTGGGAAAGTCATGCCCGGTGAACTTTTGTATGGGAAAAGTCATCTCCGGTGAACTTTTGTATGGGAAAAGTCATCTCCGGTGAACTTTTGTATGGGAAAAGTCATCTCCGGTGAACTTTTGTATTGGGAAAGTCATCTCCGGTGAACTTTTGTATGGGAAAAGTCATCTCCGGTGAACTTTTGTATTGGGAAAGTCATCTCCGGTGAACTTTTGTATGGGAAAAGTCATCTCCGGTGAACTTTTGTATTGGGAAAGTCATCTCCGGTGAACTTTTGTATGGGAAAAGTCATCTCCGGTGAACTTTTGTATTGGGAAAGTCATGCCCGGTGAACTTTTGTATTGGGAAAGTCATGCCCGGTGAACTTTTGTATGGGAAAAGTCATCTCCGGTGAACTTTTGTATTGGGAAAGTCATCTCCGGTGAACTTTTGTATGGGAAAAGTCATCTCCGGTGAACTTTTGTATGGGAAAAGTCATCTCCGGTGAACTTTTGTATTGGGAAAGTCATCTCCGGTGAACTTTTGTATTGGGAAAGTCATCTCCGGTGAACTTTTGTATTGGGAAAGTCATCATCGGTGAACTTTTGTATGGGAAAGTCATCTCCGGTGACCTTTCGTATGGGCAAAGTCATGTCCGGTGAACTTTTGTATTGGGAAAGTCATGCCCGGTGAACTTTTGTATTGGGAAAGTCATCTCCGGTGAACTTTTGTATTGGGAAAGTCATCTCCGGTGAACTTTTGTATGGGAAAAGTCATCTCCGGTGAACTTTTGTATTGGGAAAGTCATCTCCGGTGAACTTTTGTATTGGGAAAGTCATGCCCGGTGAACTTTTGTATTGGGAAAGTCATGCCCGGTGAACTTTTGTATGGGAAAAGTCATCTCCGGTGAACTTTTGTATGGGAAAAGTCATGCCAGGTGAACTTTTGTATTGGGAAAGTCATCTCCGGTGAACTTTTATATTGGAAAAGTCATGCCCGGTGAACTTTTGTATTGGGAAAGTCATCTCCGGTGAACTTTTGTATGGGAAAAGTCATCTCCGGTGAACTTTTGTATTGGGAAAGTCATCTCCGGTGAACTTTTGTATTGGGAAAGTCATGCCCGGTGAACTTTTGTATTGGGAAAGTCATGCCCGGTGAACTTTTGTATTGGGAAAGTCATCTCCGGTGAACTTTTATATTGGAAAAGTCATGCCCGGTGAACTTTTGTATTGGGAAAGTCATGCCCGGTGAACTTTTGTATGGAAATAATCATCTCCGGTGAACTTTTGTATTGGGAAAGTCATGCCCGGTGAACTTTTGTATTGGGAAAGGCATCTCCGGTGAACTTTTGTATGGGAAAAGTCATCTCCGGTGAACTTTTGTATTGGGAAAGTCATCTCCGGTGAACTTTTGTATTGGGAAAGTCATGCCCGGTGAACTTTTGTATTGGGAAAGTCATGCCCGGTGAACTTTTGTATTGGGAAAGTCATCTCCGGTGAACTTTTATATTGGAAAAGTCATGCCCGGTGAACTTTTGTATTGGGAAAGTCATGCCCGGTGAACTATTGTATTGGGAAAGTCATGCCCGGTGAACTTTTGTATGGGAAAAGTCATCTCCGGTGAACTTTTGTATTGGGAAAGTCATCTCCGGTGAACTTTTATATTGGAAAAGTCATGCCCGGTGAACTTTTGTATTGGGAAAGTCATGCCCGGTGAACTATTGTATTGGGAAAGTCATGCCCGGTGAACTTTTGTATTGGGAAAGTCATCTCCGGTGAACTTTTGTATTGGGAAAGTCATCTCCGGTGAACTTTTGTATGGGAAAAGTCATCTCCGGTGAACTTTTGTATTGGGAAAGTCATCTCCGGTGAACTTTTGTATTGGGAAAGTCATGCCCGGTGAACTTTTGTATTGGGAAAGTCATGCCCTGTGAACTTTTGTATGGGAAAAGTCATCTCCGGTGAACTTTTGTATGTGAAAAGTCATCTCCGGTGAACTTTTGTATGGGAAAAGTCATCTCCGGTGAACTTTTGTATTGGTAAAGTCATCTCCGGTGAACTTTTGTATGGGAAAAGTCATCTCCGGTGAACTTTTGTATTGGGAAAGTCATCTCCGGTGAACTTTTGTATGGGAAAAGTCATCTCCGGTGAACTTTTGTATTGGGAAAGTCATCTCCGGTGAACTTTTGTATGGGAAAAGTCATCTCCGGTGAACTTTTGTATTGGGAAAGTCATGCCCGGTGAACTTTTGTATTGGGAAAGTCATGCCCGGTGAACTTTTGTATGGGAAAAGTCATCTCCGGTGAACTTTTGTATTGGGAAAGTCATCTCCGGTGAACTTTTGTATGGGAAAAGTCATCTCCGGTGAACTTTTGTATGGGAAAAGTCATCTCCGGTGAACTTTTGTATTGGGAAAGTCATCTCCGGTGAACTTTTGTATTGGGAAAGTCATCTCCGGTGAACTTTTGTATTGGGAAAGTCATCTCCGGTGAACTTTTGTATGGGAAAAGTCATCTCCGGTGAACTTTTGTATTGGGAAAGTCATCTCCGGTGAACTTTTGTATTGGGAAAGTCATCTCCGGTGAACTTTTGTATGGGAAAAGTCATCTCCGGTGAACTTTTGTATTGGGAAAGTCATCTCCGGTGAACTTTTATATTGGAAAAGTCATGCCCGGTGAACTTTTGTATTGGGAAAGTCATGCCCGGTGAACTATTGTATTGGGAAAGTCATGCCCGGTGAACTTTTGTATTGGGAAAGTCATGCCCGGTGAACTTTTGTATTGGGAAAGTCATCTCCGGTGAACTTTTGTATTGGGAAAGTCATGCCCGGTGAACTATTGTATTGGGAAAGTCATGCCCGGTGAACTTTTGTATTGGGAAAGTCATCTCCGGTGAACTTTTGTATTGGGAAAGTCATCTCCGGTGAAATTTTGTATTGGGAAAGTCATCTCCGGTGAACTTTTGTATTGGGAAAGTCATCTCCGGTGAACTTTTATATTGGAAAAGTCATGCCCGGTGAACTTTTGTATTGGGAAAGTCATGCCCGGTGAACTTTTGTATGGGAAAAATCATCTCCGGTGAACTTTTGTATTGGGAAAGTCATGCCCGGTGAACTTTTGTATTGGGAAAGTCATCTCCGGTGAACTTTTGTATGGGAAAAGTCATCTCCGGTGAACTTTTGTATTGGGAAAGTCATCTCCGGTGAACTTTTGTATTGGGAAAGTCATGCCCGGTGAACTTTTGTATTGGGAAAGTCATGCCCGGTGAATTTTGTATTGGGAAAGTCATCTCCGGTGAACTTTTATATTGGAAAAGTCATGCCCGGTGAACTTTTGTATTGGGAAAGTCATGCCCGGTGAACTATTGTATTGGGAAAGTCATGCCCGGTGAACTTTTGTATGGGAAAAGTCATCTCCGGTGAACTTTTGTATTGGGAAAGTCATCTCCGGTGAAATTTTATATTGGAAAAGTCATGCCCGGTGAACTTTTGTATTGGGAAAGTCATGCCCGGTGAACTATTGTATTGGGAAAGTCATGCCCGGTGAACTTTTGTATTGGGAAAGTCATGCCCGGTGAACTTTTGTATTGGGAAAGTCATCTCCGGTGAACTTTTGTATGGGAAAAGTCATCTCCGGTGAACTTTTGTATTGGGAAAGTCATCTCCGGTGAACTTTTGTATGGGAAAAATCATCTCCGGTGAACTTTTGTATTGGGAAAGTCATGCCCGGTGAACTTTTGTATTGGGAAAGTCATCTCCGGTGAACTTTTGTATGGGAAAAGTCATCTCCGGTGAACTTTTGTATTGGGAAAGTCATGCCCGGTGAACTTTTATATTGGGAAAGTCATCTCCGGTGAACTTTTGTATGGGAAAAGTCATCTCCGGTGAACTTTTGTATTGGGAAAGTCATCTCCGGTGAACTTTTGTATTGGGAAAGTCATGCCCGGTGAACTTTTGTATTGGGAAAGTCATGCCCGGTGAACTTTTGTATTGGGAAAGTCATGCCCGGTGAACTTTCGTATGGGAAAAGTCATCTCCGGTGAACTTTTGTATTGGGAAAGTCATCTCCGGTGAACTTTTGTATGGGAAAAGTCATCTCCGGTGAACTTTTGTATTGGGAAAGTCATGCCCGGTGAACTTTTGTATGGGAAAAGTCATCTCCGGTGAACTTTTGTATTGGGAAAGTCATGCCCGGTGAACTTTTGTATTGGGAAAGTCATGCCCGGTGAACTTTTGTATTGGGAAAGTCATGCCCGGTGAACTTTTGTATTGGGAAAGTCATCTCCGGTGAACTTTTGTATGGGAAAAGTCATCTCCGGTGAACTTTTGTATTGGGAAAGTCATCTCCGGTGAACTTTTGTATGGGAAAAATCATCTCCGGTGAACTTTTGTATTGGGAAAGTCATGCCCGGTGAACTTTTGTATTGGGAAAGTCATCTCCGGTGAACTTTTGTATGGGAAAAGTCATCTCCGGTGAACTTTTGTATTGGGAAAGTCATGCCCGGTGAACTTTTATATTGGGAAAGTCATCTCCGGTGAACTTTTGTATGGGAAAAGTCATCTCCGGTGAACTTTTGTATTGGGAAAGTCATCTCCGGTGAACTTTTGTATTGGGAAAGTCATGCCCGGTGAACTTTTGTATTGGGAAAGTCATGCCCGGTGAACTTTTGTATTGGGAAAGTCATGCCCGGTGAACTTTCGTATGGGAAAAGTCATCTCCGGTGAACTTTTGTATTGGGAAAGTCATCTCCGGTGAACTTTTGTATGGGAAAAGTCATCTCCGGTGAACTTTTGTATTGGGAAAGTCATGCCCGGTGAACGTTTGTATGGGAAAAGTCATCTCCGGTGAACTTTTGTATTGGGAAAGTCATGCCCGGTGAACTTTTATATTGGGAAAGTCATCTCCGGTGAACTTTTGTATGGGAAAAGTCATCTCCGGTGAACTTTTGTATTGGGAAAGTCATCTCCGGTGAACTTTTGTATGGGAAAAGTCATCTCCGGTGAACTTTTGTATTGGGAAAGTCATCTCCGGTGAACTTTTATATTGGAAAAGTCATGCCCGGTGAACTTTTGTGTTGGGAAAGTCATGCCCGGTGAACTATTGTATTGGGAAAGTCATGCCCGGTGAACTTTTGTATTGGGAAAGTCATGCCCGGTGAACTTTTGTATTGGGAAAGTCATCTCCGGTGAACTTTTGTATTGGGAAAGTCATGCCCGGTGAACTTTTGTATTGGGAAAGTCATGCCCGTTGAACTTTTGTGTTGGGAAAGTCATCTCCGGTGAACTTTTATATTGGAAAAGTCATGCCCGGTGAACTTTTGTATTGGGAAAGTCATGCCCGGTGAACTATTATATTGGGAAAGTCATGCCCGGTGAACTTTTGTATTGGGAAAGTCATCTCCGGTGAACTTTTGTATTGGGAAAGTCATCTCCGGTGAACTTTTGTATGGGAAAAGTCATCTCCGGTGAACTTTTGTATTGGGAAAGTCATCTCCGGTGAACTTTTGTATGGGAAAAGTCATCTCCGGTGAACTTTTGTATTGGGAAAGTCATCTCCGGTGAACTTTTGTATTGGGAAAGTCATGCCCGGTGAACTTTTATATTGGGAAAGTCATCTCCGGTGAACTTTTGTATGGGAAAAGTCATGCCCGGTGAAATTTGTATTGGGAAAGTCATGCCCGGTGAACTTTTGTATTGGGAAGTCATGCCCGGTGAACTTTTGTATGGGAAAAGTCATCTCCGGTGAACTTTTGTATTGGGAAAGTCATCTCCGGTGAACTTTTGTATGGGAAAAGTCATCTCCAGTGAACTTTTGTATGGGAAAAGTCATCTCCGGTGAACTTTTGTATTGGGAAAGTCATCTCCGGTGAACTTTTGTATGGGAAAAGTCATCTCCGGTGAACTTTTGTATGGGAAAAGTCATCTCCGGTGAACTTTTGTATTGGGAAAGTCATCTCCGGTGAACTTTTGTATGGGAAAAGTCATCTCCGGTGAACTTTTGTATGGGAAAAGTCATCTCCGGTGAACTTTTGTATTGGGAAAGTCATCTCCGGTGAACTTTTGTATGGGAAAAGTCATCTCCGGTGAACTTTTGTATTGGGAAAGTCATCTCCGGTGAACTTTTGTATTGGGAAAGTCATGCCCGGTGAACTTTTGTATTGGGAAAGTCATGCCCGGTGAACTTTTGTATTGGGAAAGTCATCTCCGGTGAACTTTTATATTGGAAAAGTCATGCCCGGTGAACTTTTGTATTGGAAAAGTCATGCCCGGTGAACTATTGTATTGGGAAAGTCATGCCCGGTGAACTTTTGTATGGGAAAAGTCATCTCCGGTGAACTTTTGTATTGGGAAAGTCATCTCCGGTGAACTTTTATATTGGAAAAGTCATGCCCGGTGAACTTTTGTATTGGGAAAGTCATGCCCGGTGAACTATTGTATTGGGAAAGTCAAGCCCGGTGAACTTTTGTATTGGGAAAGTCATCTCCGGTGAACTTTTGTATTGGGAAAGTCATCTCCGGTGAACTTTTGTATCCGAAAAGTCATCTCCGGTGAACTTTTGTATTGGGAAAGTCATCTCCGGTGAACTTTTGTATGGGAAAAATCATCTCCGGTGAACTTTTGTATTGGGAAAGTCATGCCCGGTGAACTTTTGTATAGGGAAAGTCATCTCCGGTGAACTTTTGTATGGGAAAAGTCATCTCCGGTGAACTTTTGTATTGGGAAAGTCATGCCCGGTGAACTTTTATATTGGGAAAGTCATCTCCGGTGAACTTTTGTATGGGAAAAGTCATCTCCGGTGAACTTTTGTATTGGGAAAGTCATCTCCGGTGAACTTTTGTATTGGGAAAGTCATGCCCGGTGAACTTTTGTATTGGGAAAGTCATGCCCGGTGAACTTTTGTATTGGGAAAGTCATGCCCGGTGAACTTTTGTATGGGAAAAGTCATCTCCGGTGAACTTTTGTATTGGGAAAGTCATGCCAGGTGAACTTTTATATTGGGAAAGTCATCTCCGGTGAACTTTTGTATGGGAAAAGTCATCTCCGGTTAACTTTTGTATTGGGAAAGTCATCTCCGGTGAACTTTTGTATTGGGAAAGTCATGCCCGGTGAACTTTTGTATTGGGAAAGTCATGCCCGGTGAACTTTTGTATTGGGAAAGTCATGCCCGGTGAACTTTTGTATGGGAAAAGTCATCTCCGGTGAACTTTTGTATTGGGAAAGTCATCTCCGGTGAACTTTTGTATGGGAAAAGTCATCTCCGGTGAACTTTTGTATTGGGAAAGTCATCTCCGGTGAACTTTTGTATGGGAAAAGTCATCTCCGGTGAACTTTTGTATGGGAAAAGTCATCTCCGGTGAACTTTTGTATTGGGAAAGTCATCTCCGGTGAACTTTTGTATTGGGAAAGTCATCTCCGGTGAACTTTTGTATTGGGAAAGTCATCTCCGGTGAACTTTTGTATGGGAAAAGTCATCTCCGGTGAACTTTTGTATTGGGAAAGTCATCTCCGGTGAACTTTTGTATGGGAAAAGTCATCTCCGGTGAACTTTTGTATTGGGAAAGTCATCTCCGGTGAACTTTTGTATTGGGAAAGTCATGCCCGGTGAACTTTTATATTGGGAAAGTCATCTCCGGTGAACTTTTGTATGGGAAAAGTCATCTCCGGTGAACTTTTGTATTGGGAAAGTCATCTCCGGTGAACTTTTGTATTGGGAAAGTCATGCCCGGTGAACTTTTGTATTGGGAAAGTCATGCCCGGTGAACTTTTGTATTGGGAAAGTCATGCCCGGTGAACTTTTGTATGGGAAAAGTCATCTCCGGTGAACTTTTGTATGGGAAAGTCATCTCCGGTGAACTTTTGTATGGGAAAAGTCATCTCCGGTGAACTTTTGTATTGGGAAAGTCATCTCCGGTGAACTTTTGTATTGGGAAAGTCATCTCCGGTGAACTTTTGTATTGGGAAAGTCATGCCCGGTGAACTTTTGTATTGGGAAAGTCATGCCCGGTGAACTTTTGTATTGGGAAAGTCATCTCCGGTGAACTTTTGTATTGGGAAAGTCATCTCCGGTGAACTTTTGTATGGGAAAAGTCATCTCCGGTGAACTTTTGTATTGGGAAAGTCATCTCCGGTGAACTTTTGTATGGGAAAAGTCATCTCCGGTGAACTTTTGTATTGGGAAAGTCATGCCCGGTGAACTTTTGTATTGGGAAAGTCATCTCCGGTGAACTTTTGTATTGGGAAAGTCATCTCCGGTGAACTTTTGTATGGGAAAAGTCATCTCCGGTGAACTTTTGTATTGGGAAAGTCATCTCCGGTGAACTTTTGTATGGGAAAAGTCATCTCCGGTGAACTTTTGTATTGGGAAAGTCATCTCCGGTGAACTTTTGTATTGGGAAAGTCATGCCCGGTGAACTTTTGTATGGGAAAAGTCATCTCCGGTGAACTTTTGTATTGGGAAAGTCATGCCCGGTGAACTTTTATATTGGGAAAGTCATCTCCGGTGAACTTTTGTATGGGAAAAGTCATCTCCGGTGAACTTTTGTATGGGAAAAGTCATCTCCGGTGAACTTTTGTATTGGGAAAGTCATCTCCGGTGAACTTTTGTATTGGGAAAGTCATCTCCGGTGAACTTTTGTATGGGAAAAGTCATCTCCGGTGAACTTTTGTATTGGGAAAGTCATCTCCGGTGAACTTTTGTATTGGGAAAGTCATGCCCGGTGAACTTTTGTATGGGAAAAGTCATCTCCGGTGAACTTTTGTATTGGGAAAGTCATCTCCGATGAACTTTTATATTGGAAAAGTCATGCCCGGTGAACTTTTGTATTGGGAAAGTCATGCCCGGTGAACTATTGTATTGGGAAAGTCATGCCCGGTGAACTTTTGTATTGGGAAAGTCATGCCCGGTGAACTTTTGTATTGGGAAAGTCATCTCCGGTGAACTTTTGTATGGGAAAAGTCATCTCCGGTGAACTTTTGTATGGGAAAAGTCATCTCCGGTGAACTTTTGTATTGGGAAAGTCATGCCCGGTGAACTTTTGTATTGGAAAAGTCATGCCCGGTGAACTTTTATATTGGGAAAGTCATCTCCGGTGAACTTTTGTATTGGGAAAGTCATCTCCGGTGAACTTTTGTATGGGAAAAGTCATCTCCGGTGAACTTTTGTATTGGGAAAGTCATCTCCGGTGAACTTTTGTATTGGGAAAGTCATGCCCGGTGAACTTTTGTATGGGAAAAGTCATCTCCGGTGAACTTTTGTATTGGGAAAGTCATCTCCGATGAACTTTTATATTGGAAAAGTCATGCCCGGTGAACTTTTGTATTGGGAAAGTCATGCCCGGTGAACTATTGTATTGGGAAAGTCATGCCCGGTGAACTTTTGTATTGGGAAAGTCATGCCCGGTGAACTTTTGTATTGGGAAAGTCATCTCCGGTGAACTTTTGTATGGGAAAAGTCATCTCCGGTGAACTTTTGTATGGGAAAAGTCATCTCCGGTGAACTTTTGTATTGGGAAAGTCATGCCCGGTGAACTTTTGTATTGGAAAAGTCATGCCCGGTGAACTTTTATATTGGGAAAGTCATCTCCGGTGAACTTTTGTATTGGGAAAGTCATCTCCGGTGAACTTTTGTATTGGGAAAGTCATCTCCGGTGAACTTTTGTATTGGGAAAGTCATCTCCGGTGAACTTTTGTATGGGAAAGTCATGCCCGGTGAACTTTTGTATGGGAAAAGTCATCTCCGGTGAACTTTTGTATTGGGAAAGTCATGCCCGGTGAACTTTTATATTGGGAAAGTCATCTCCGGTGAACTTTTGTATGGGAAAAGTCATCTCCGGTGAACTTTTGTATGGGAAAAGTCATCTCCGGTAAACTTTTGTATTGGGAAAGTCATGCCCGGTGAACTTTTATATTGGGAAAGTCATCTCCGGTGAACTTTTGTATGGGAAAAGTCATGCCCGGTGAACTTTTGTATTGGGAAAGTCATGCCCGGTGAACTTTTGTATTGGGAAAGTCATGCCCGGTGAACTTTTGTATGGGAAAAGTCATCTCCGGTGAACTTTTGTATTGGGAAAGTCATCTCCGGTGAACTTTTGTATGGGAAAAGTCATCTCCGGTGAACTTTTGTATGGGAAAAGTCATCTCCGGTGAACTTTTGTATTGGGAAAGTCATGCCCGGTCAACTTTTATATTGGGAAAGTCATGCCCGGTGAACTTTTGTTTTGGGAAAGTCATGCCCGGTGAACTTTTGTATTGGGAAAGTCATGCCCGGTGAACTTTTGTATTGGGAAAGTCATGCCCGGTGAACTTTTGTATTGGGAAAGTCATCTCCGGT
Source organism: Musca autumnalis (assembly GCF_047663935.1). Lineage (NCBI taxonomy): Eukaryota > Metazoa > Arthropoda > Insecta > Diptera > Muscidae > Musca > Musca autumnalis. Next base: position 80,220 of record NW_027411648.1, on the reverse strand, counting down.
GAACTTTTGTATTGGGAAAGTCATCTCCGGTGAACTTTTGTATTGGGAAAGTCATCTCCGGTGAACTTTTGTATTGGAAAAGTCATGCCCGGTGAACTTTTATATTGGGAAAGTCATCTCCGGTGAACTTTTGTATTAAGAAAGTCATCTCCGGTGAACTTTTGTATTGGGAAAGTCATCTCCGGTGAACTTTTGTATTGGGAAAGTCATCTCCGGTGAACTTTTTTATGGGAAAGTCATGCCCGGTGAACTTTTGTATGGGAAAAGTCATCTCCGGTGAACTTTTGTATTGGGAAAGTCATGCCCGGTGAACTTTTATATTGGGAAAGTCATCTCCGGTGAACTTTTGTATGGGAAAAGTCATCTCCGGTGAACTTTTGTATGGGAAAAGTCATCTCCGGTGAACTTTTGTATTGGGAAAGTCATGCCCGGTGAACTTTTATATTGGGAAAGTCATCTCCGGTGAACTTTTGTATGGGAAAAGTCATGCCCGGTGAACTTTTGTATTGGGAAAGTCATGCCCGGTGAACTTTTGTATTGGGAAAGTCATGCCCGGTGAACTTTTGTATGGGAAAAGTCATCTCCGGTGAACTTTTGTATTGGGAAAGTCATCTCCGGTGAACTTTTGTATGGGAAAAGTCATCTCCGGTGAACTTTTGTATGGGAAAAGTCATCTCCGGTGAACTTTTGTATTGGGAAAGTCATGCCCGGTCAACTTTTATATTGGGAAAGTCATGCCCGGTGAACTTTTGTTTTGGGAAAGTCATGCCCGGTGAACTTTTATATTGGGAAAGTCATCTCCGGTGAACTTTTGTATGGGAAAAGTCATCTCCGGTGAACTTTTGTATTGGGAAAGTCATCTCCGGTGAACTTTTGTATTGGGAAAGTCATCTCCGGTGAACTTTTGTATTGGGAAAGTCATGCCCGGTGAACTTTTGTTTTGGGAAAGTCATGCCCGGTGAACTTTTGTATTGGGAAAGTCATCTCCGGTGAACTTTTGAATGGGAAAAGTCATCTCCGGTGAACTTTTGTATTGGGAAAGTCATCTCCGGTGAACTTTTGTATGGGAAAAGTCATCTCCGGTGAACTTTTGTATGGGAAAAGTCATCTCCGGTGAACTTTTGTATTGGGAAAGTCATCTCCGGTGAACTTTTGTATGGGAAAAGTCATCTCCGGTGAACTTTTGTATGGGAAAAGTCATCTCCGGTGAACTTTTGTATTGGGAAAGTCATCTCCGGTGAACTTTTGTATGGGAAAAGTCATCTCCGGTGAACTTTTGTATGGGAAAAGTCATCTCCGGTGAACTTTTGTATTGGGAAAGTCATCTCCGGTGAACTTTTGTATGGGAAAAGTCATCTCCGGGGAACTTTTGTATTGGGAAAGTCATCTCCGGTGAACTTTTGTATGGGAAAAGTCATCTCCGGTGAACTTTTGTATTGGGAAAGTCATCTCCGGTGAACTTTTGTATGGGAAAAGTCATCTCCGGTGAACTTTTGTATTGGGAAAGTCATCTCCGGTGAACTTTTGTATGGGAAAAGTCATCTCCGGTGAACTTTTGTATTGGGAAAGTCATCTCCGGTGAACTTTTGTATTGGGAAAGTCATGCCCGGTGAACTTTTGTATTGGGAAAGTCATGCCCGGTGAACTTTTGTATTGGGAAAGTCATCTCCGGTGAACTTTTATATTGGAAAAGTCATGCCCGGTGAACTTTTGTATTGGGAAAGTCATGCCCGGTGAACTATTGTATTGGGAAATTCATGCCCGGTGAACTTTTGTATGGGAAAAGTCATCTCCGGTGAACTTTTGTATTGGGAAAGTCATCTCCGGTGAACTTTTGTATTGGGAAAGTCATCTCCGGTGAACTTTTGTATTGGGAAAGTCATCTCCGGTGAACTTTTGTATTGGGAAAGTCATCTCCGGTGAACTTTTGTATTGGGAAAGTCATCTCCGGTGAACTTTTGTATTGGGAAAGTCATCTCCGGTGAACTTTTGTATTGGGAAAGTCATCTCCGGTGAACTTTTGTATTGGGAAAGTCATCTCCGGTAAACTTTTGTATTGGGAAAAGTCATCTCCGGTGAACTTTTGTATTGGGAAAGTCATCTCCGGTGAACTTTTGTATTGGGAAAGTCATCTCCGGTGAACTTTTGTATTGGGAAAGTCATCTCCGGTGAACTTTTGTATTGGGAAAGTCATCTCCGGTGAACTTTTGTATGGGAAAAGTCATCTCCGGTGAACTTTTGTATGGGAAAAGTCATCTCCGGTGAACTTTTGTATTGGGAAAGTCATCTCCGGTGAACTTTTGTATTGGGAAGTCATCTCAGGTGAACTTTTGTATTGGGAAAGTCATCTCCGGTGAACTTTTGTATGGGAAAAGTCATCTCCGGTGAACTTTTGTATTGGGAAAGTCATCTCCGGTGAACTTTTGTATGGGAAAGTCATCTCCGGTGAACTTTTGTATGGGAAAAGTCATCTCCAGTGAACTTTTGTATGGGAAAAGTCATCTCCGGTGAACTTTTGTATTGGGAAAGTCATCTCCGGTGAACTTTTGTATTGGGAAAGTCATCTCCGGTGAACTTTTGTATGGGAAAAGTCATCTCCGGTGAACTTTTGTATTGGGAAAGTCATCTCCGGTGAACTTTTGTATGGGAAAAGTCATCTCCGGTGAACTTTTGTATGGGAAAAGTCATCTCCGGTGAACTTTTGTATTGGGAAAGTCATCTCCGGTGAACTTTTGTATTGGGAAAGTCATCTCCGGTGAACTTTTGTATGGGAAAAGTCATCTCCGGTGAACTTTTGTATGGGAAAAGTCATCTCCGGTGAACTTTTGTATGGGAAAAGTCATCTCCGGTGAACTTTTGTATTGGGAAAGTCATGCCCGGTGAACTTTTGTATTGGGAAAGTCATGCCCGGTGAACTTTTATATTGGGAAAGTCATCTCCGGTGAACTTTTGTATTGGGAAAGTCATCTCCGGTGAACTTTTGTATTGGGAAAGTCATCTCCGGTGAACTTTTGTATTGGGAAAGTCATCTCCGGTGAACTTTTGTATGGGAAAGTCATCTCCGGTGAACTTTTGTATGGGAAAAGTCATCTCCGGTGAACTTTTGTATGGGAAAAGTCATCTCCGGTGAACTTTTGTATTGGGAAAGTCATCTCCGGTGAACTTTTGTATTGGGAAAGTCATCTCCGGTGAACTTTTGTATGGGAAAAGTATCTCCGGTGAACTTTTGTATTGGGAAAGTCATCTCCGGTGAACTTTTGTATGGGAAAAGTCATCTCCGGTGAACTTTTGTATTGGGAAAGTCATCTCCGGTGAACTTTTGTATGGGAAAGTCATCTCCGGTGAACTTTTGTATGGGAAAAGTCATCTCCGGTGAACTTTTGTATGGGAAAAGTCATCTCCGGTGAACTTTTGTATTGGGAAAGTCATCTCCGGTGAACTTTTGTATTGGGAAAGTCATCTCCGGTGAACTTTTGTATGGGAAAAGTCATCTCCGGTGAACTTTTGTATTGGGAAAGTCATCTCCGGTGAACTTTTGTATGGGAAAAGTCATCTCCGGTGAACTTTTGTATTGGGAAAGTCATTCCCGGTGAACTTTTGTATTGGGAAAGTCGTGCCCGGTGAACTTTTGTATTGGGAAAGTCATGCCCGGTGAACTTTTGTATGGGAAAAGTCATCTCCGGTGAACTTTTGTATGGGAAAAGTCATCTCCGGTGAACTTTTGTATGGGAAAAGTCATCTCCGGTGAACTTTTGTATGGGAAAAGTCATCTCCGGTGAACTTTTGTATTGGGAAAGTCATGCCCGGTGAACTTTTGTATTGGGAAAGTCATGCCCGGTGAACTTTTATATTGGGAAAGTCATCTCCGGTGAACTTTTGTATTGGGAAAGTCATCTCCGGTGAACTTTTGTATTGGGAAAGTCATCTCCGGTGAACTTTTGTATTGGGAAAGTCATCTCCGGTGAACTTTTGTATGGGAAAGTCATCTCCGGTGAACTTTTGTATGGGAAAAGTCATCTCCGGTGAACTTTTGTATGGGAAAAGTCATCTCCGGTGAACTTTTGTATTGGGAAAGTCATCTCCGGTGAACTTTTGTATTGGGAAAGTCATCTCCGGTGAACTTTTGTATGGGAAAAGTCATCTCCGGTGAACTTTTGTATTGGGAAAGTCATCTCCGGTGAACTTTTGTATGGGAAAAGTCATCTCCGGTGAACTTTTGTATTGGGAAAGTCATCTCCGGTGAATTTTTGTATGGGAAAAGTCATCTCCGGTGAACTTTTGTATGGGAAAAGTCATCTCCGGTGAACTTTTGTATTGGGAAAGTCATCTCCGGTGAACTTTTGTATTGGGAAAGTCATCTCCGGTGAACTTTTGTATTGGGAAAGTCATCTCCGGTGAACTTTTGTATTGGGAAAGTCATCTCCGGTGAACTTTTGTATTGGGAAAGTCATCTCCGGTGAACTTTTGTATGGGAAAAGTCATCTCCGGTGAACTTTTGTATGGGAAAAGTCATTTCCGGTGAACTTTTGTATTGGGAAAGTCATCTCCGGTGAACTTTTGTATGGGAAAAGTCATCTCCGGTGAACTTTTGTATTGGGAAAGTCATCTCCGGTGAACTTTTGTATGGGAAAAGTCATCTCCGGTGAACTTTTGTATTGGGAAAGTCATCTCCGGTGAACTTTTGTATTGGGAAAGTCATCTCCGGTGAACTTTTGTATGGGAAAAGTCATCTCCGGTGAACTTTTGTATGGGAAAAGTCATCTCCGGTGAACTTTTGTATTGGGAAAGTCATTCCCGGTGAACTTTTGTATTGGGAAAGTCATGCCCGGTGAACTTTTGTATTGGGAAAGTCATGCCCGGTGAACTTTTGTATGGGAAAAGTCATCTCCGGTGAACTTTTGTATGGGAAAAGTCATCTCCGGTGAACTTTTGTATTGGGAAAGTCATCTCCGGTGAACTTTTGTATTGGGAAAGTCATCTCCGGTGAACTTTTGTATTGGGAAAGTCATGCCCGGTGAACTTTTATATTGGGAAAGTCATCTCCGGTGAACTTTTGTATGGGAAAAGTCATCTCCGGTGAACTTTTGTATTGGGAAAGTCATCTCCGGTGAACTTTTGTATTGGGAAAGTCATGCCCGGTGAACTTTTGTATTGGGAAAGTCATGCCCGGTGAACTTTTGTATTGGGAAAGTCATGCCCGGTGAACTTTTGTATGGGAAAAGTCATCTCCGGTGAACTTTTGTATTGGGAAAGTCATCTCCGGTGAACTTTTGTATGGGAGAAGTCATCTTCGGTGAACTTTTGTATTGGGAAAGTCATGCCCGGTGAACTTTTGTATGGGAAAAGTCATCTCCGGTGAACTTTTGTATTGGGAAAGTCATGCCCGGTGAACTTTTATATTGGGAAAGTCATCTCCGGTGAACTTTTGTATGGGAAAAGTCATCTCCGGTGAACTTTTGTATTGGGAAAGTCATCTCCGGTGAACTTTTGTATTGGGAAAGTCATCTCCGGTGAACTTTTGTATGGGAAAAGTCATCTCCGGTGAACTTTTGTATTGGGAAAGTCATCTCCGGTGAACTTTTGTATGGGAAAAGTCATCTCCGGTGAACTTTTGTATTGGGAAAGTCATCTCCGGTGAACTTTTGTATTGGGAAAGTCATCTCCGGTGAACTTTTGTATGGGAAAAGTCATCTCCGGTGAACTTTTGTATGGGAAAAGTCATCTCCGGTGAACTTTTGTATTGGGAAAGTCATTCCCGGTGAACTTTTGTATTGGGAAAGTCATGCCCGGTGAACTTTTGTATTGGGAAAGTCATGCCCGGTGAACTTTTGTATGGGAAAAGTCATCTCCGGTGAACTTTTGTATGGGAAAAGTCATCTCCGGTGAACTTTTGTATTGGGAAAGTCATCTCCGGTGAACTTTTGTATTGGGAAAGTCATCTCCGGTGAACTTTTGTATTGGGAAAGTCATGCCCGGTGAAATTTTGTATTGGGAAAGTCATCTCCGGTGAACTTTTGTATTGGGAAAGTCATCTCCGGTGAACTTTTGTATTGGGAAAGTCATCTCCGGTGAACTTTTGTATTGGGAAAGTCATCTCCGGTGAACTTTTGTATTGGGAAAGTCATCTCCGGTGAACTTTTGTATTGGGAAAGTCATTCCCGGTGAACTTTTGTATTGGGAAAGTCATGCCCGGTGAACTTTTGTATTGGGAAAGTCATGCCCGGTGAACTTTTGTATGGGAAAAGTCATCTCCGGTGAACTTTTGTATGGGAAAAGTCATCTCCGGTGAACTTTTGTATTGGGAAAGTCATCTCCGGTGAACTTTTGTATTGGGAAAGTCATCTCCGGTGAACTTTTGTATTGGGAAAGTCATGCCTGGTGAACTTTTATATTGGGAAAGTCATCTCCGGTGAACTTTTGTATGGGAAAAGTCATCTCCGGTGAACTTTTGTATTGGGAAAGTCATCTCCGGTGAACTTTTGTATTGGGAAAGTCATGCCCGGTGAACTTTTGTATTGGGAAAGTCATGCCCGGTGAACTTTTGTATTGGGAAAGTCATGCCCGGTGAACTTTTGTATGGGAAAAGTCATCTCCGGTGAACTTTTGTATTGGGAAAGTCATCTCCGGTGAACTTTTGTATGGGAAAAGTCATCTCCGGTGAACTTTTGTATTGGGAAAGTCATGCCCGGTGAACTTTTGTATGGGAAAAGTCATCTCCGGTGAACTTTTGTATTGGGAAAGTCATGCCCGGTGAACTTTTATATTGGGAAAGTCATCTCCGGTGAACTTTTGTATGGGAAAAGTCATCTCCGGTGAACTTTTGTATTGGGAAAGTCATCTCCGGTGAACTTTTGTATGGGAAAAGTCATCTCCGGTGAACTTTTGTATTGGGAAAGTCATCTCCGGTGAACTTTTATATTGGAAAAGTCATGCCCGGTGAACTTTTGTGTTGGGAAAGTCATGCCCGGTGAACTATTGTATTGGGAAAGTCATGCCCGGTGAACTTTTGTATTGGGAAAGTCATGCCCGGTGAACTTTTGTATTGGGAAAGTCATCTCCGGTGAACTTTTGTATTGGGAAAGTCATGCCCGGTGAACTTTTGTATTGGGAAAGTCATGCCCGGTGAACTTTTATATTGGGAAAGTCATCTCCGGTGAACTTTTGTATGGGAAAAGTCATCTCCGGTGAACTTTTGTATTGGGAAAGTCATCTCCGGTGAACTTTTGTATTGGGAAAGTCATGCCCGGTGAACTTTTGTATTGGGAAAGTCATGCCCGGTGAACTTTTGTATTGGGAAAGTCATCTCCGGTGAACTTTTATATTGGAAAAGTCATGCCCGGTGAACTTTTGTATTGGGAAAGTCATCTCCGGTGAACTTATGTATTGGGAAAGTCATCTCCGGTGAACTTTTGTATTGGGAAAGTCATCTCCGGTGAACTTTTGTATTGGAAAAGTCATGCCCGGTGAACTATTGTATTGGGAAAGTCATGCCCGGTGAACTTTTGTATTGGGAAAGTCATGCCCGGTGAACTTTTATATTGGGAAAGTCATCTCCGGTGAACTTTTGTATGGGAAAAGTTATCTCCGGTGAACTTTTGTATTGGGAAAGTCATCTCCGGTGAACTTTTGTATTGGGAAAGTCATGCCCGGTGAACTTTTGTATTGGGAAAGTCATGCCCGGTGAACTTTTGTATTGGGAAAGTCATCTCCGGTGAACTTTTGTATGGGAAAAGTCATCTCCGGTGAACTTTTGTATTGGGAAAGTCATCTCCGGTGAACTTTTGTATGGGAAAAGTCATCTCCGGTGAACTTTTGTATTGGGAAAGTCATGCCCGGTGAACTTATGTATGGGAAAAGTCATCTCGGTGAACTTTTGTATTGGGAAAGTCATGCCCGGTGAACTTTTATATTGGGAAAGTCATCTCCGGTGAACTTTTGTATGGGAAAAGTCATCTCCGGTGAACTTTTGTATTGGGAAAGTCATCTCCGGTGAACTTTTGTATGGGAAAAGTCATCTCCGGTGAACTTTTGTATTGGGAAAGTCATCTCCGGTGAACTTTTATATTGGAAAAGTCATGCCCGGTGAACTTTTGTACTGGGAAAGTCATCTCCGGTGAACTTTTGTTTTGGGAAAGTCATGCCCGGTGAACTTTTGTATTGGGAAAGTCGTGCCCGGTGAACTTTTGTATTGGGAAAGTCATGCCCGGTGAACTTTTGTACTGGGAAAGTCATCTCCGGTGAACTTTTGTATTGGGAAAGTCATCTCCGGTGAACTTTTGTATTGGGAAAGTCATCTCCGGTGAACTTTTGTATTGGGAAAGTCATCTCCGGTGAACTTTTGTATGGGAAAAGTCATCTCCGGTGAACTTTTGTATGGGAAAAGTCATCTCCGGTGAACTTTTGTATGGGAAAAGTCATCTCCGGTGAACTTTTGTATTGGGAAAGTCATGCCCGGTGAACTTTTGTATTGGGAAAGTCATGCCCGGTGAACTTTTATATTGGGAAAGTCATCTCCGGTGAACTTTTGTATTTTGGAAAGTCATCTCCGGTGAACTTTTGTATTGGGAAAGTCATCTCCGGTGAACTTTTGTATTGGGAAAGTCATCTCCGGTGAACTTTTGTGTGGGAAAGTCATCTCCGGTGAACTTTTGTATGGGAAAAGTCATCTCCGGTGAACTTTTGTATGGGAAAAGTCATCTCCGGTGAACTTTTGTATTGGGAAAGTCATCTCCGGTGAACTTTTGTATTGGGAAAGTCATCTCCGGTGAACTTTTGTATGGGAAAAGTCATCTCCGGTGAACTTTTGTATTGGGAAAGTCATCTCCGGTGAACTTTTGTATGGAAAAATCATCTCCGGTGAACTTTTGTATTGGGAAAGTCATCTCCGGTGAACTTTTGTATGGGAAAAGTCATCTCCGGTGAACTTTTGTATTGGGAAAGTCATCTCCGGTGAACTTTTGTATTGGGAAAGTCATCTCCGGTGAACTTTTGTATTGGGAAAGTCATCTCCGGTGAACTTTTGTATTGGGAAAGTCATCTCCGGTGAACTTTTGTATTGGGAAAGTCATCTCCGGTGAACTTTTGTATGGGAAAAGTCATCTCCGGTGAACTTTTGTATGGGAAAAGTCATCTCCGGTGAACTTTTGTATTGGGAAAGTCATCTCCGGTGAACTTTTGTATGGGAAAAGTCATCTCCGGTGAACTTTTGTATTGGGAAAGTCATCTCCGGTGAACTTTTGTATGGGAAAAGTCATCTCCGGTGAAACTTTTGTATTGGGAAAGTCATCTCCGGTGAACTTTTGTATTGGGAAAGTCATCTCCGGTGAACTTTTGTATGGGAAAAGTCATCTCCGGTGAACTTTTGTATGGGAAAAGTCATCTCCGGTGAACTTTTGTATTGGGAAAGTCATTCCCGGTGAACTTTTGTATTGGGAAAGTCATGCCCGGTGAACTTTTGTATTGGGAAAGTCATGCCTGGTGAACTTTTATATTGGGAAAGTCATCTCCGGTGAACTTTTGTATGGGAAAAGTCATCTCCGGTGAACTTTTGTATTGGGAAAGTCATCTCCGGTGAACTTTTGTATTGGGAAAGTCATGCCCGGTGAACTTTTGTATTGGGAAAGTCATGCCCGGTGAACTTTTGTATTGGGAAAGTCATGCCCGGTGAACTTTTGTATGGGAAAAGTCATCTCCGGTGAACTTTTGTATTGGGAAAGTCATCTCCGGTGAACTTTTGTATGGGAAAAGTCATCTCCGGTGAACTTTTGTATTGGGAAGGTCATGCCCGGTGAACTTTTGTATGGGAAAAGTCATCTCCGGTGAACTTTTGTATTGGGAAAGTCATGCCCGGTGAACTTTTATATTGGGAAAGTCATCTCCGGTGAACTTTTGTATGGGAAAAGTCATCTACGGTGAACTTTTGTATTGGGAAAGTCATCTCCGGTGAACTTTTGTATGGGAAAAGTCATCTCCGGTGAACTTTTGTATGGGAAAAGTCATCTCCGGTGAACTTTTGTATTGGGAAAGTCATCTCCGGTGAACTTTTGTATTGGGAAAGTCATCTCCGGTGAACTTTTGTATTGGGAAAGTCATCTCCGGTGAACTTTTGTATTGGGAAAGTCATCTCCGGTGAACTTTTGTATTGGGAAAGTCATCTCCGGTGAACTTTTGTATGGGAAAAGTCATCTCCGGTGAACTTTTGTATGGGAAAAGTCATCTCCGGTGAACTTTTGTATTGGGAAAGTCATCTCCGGTGAACTTTTGTATGGGAAAAGTCATCTCCGGTGAACTTTTGTATTGGGAAAGTCATCTCCGGTGAACTTTTGTATGGGAAAAGTCATCTCCGGTGAACTTTTGTATTGGGAAAGTCATCTCCGGTGAACTTTTGTATTGGGAAAGTCATCTCCGGTGAACTTTTGTATGGGAAAAGTCATCTCCGGTGAACTTTTCTATGGGAAAAGTCATCTCCGGTGAACTTTTGTATTGGGAAAGTCATTCCCGGTGAACTTTTGTATTGGGAAAGTCATGCCCGGTGAACTTTTGTATTGGGAAAGTCATGCCCGGTGAACTTTTGTATGGGAAAAGTCATCTCCGGTGAACTTTTGTATGGGAAAAGTCATCTCCGGTGAACTTTTGTATTGGGAAAGTCATCTCCGGTGAACTTTTGTATTGGGAAAGTCATCTCCGGCGAACTTTTGTATTGGGAAAGTCATGCCCGGTGAACTTTTATATTGGGAAAGTCATCTCCGGTGAACTTTTGTATGGGAAAAGTCATCTCCGGTGAACTTTTGTATTGGGAAAGTCATCTCCGGTGAACTTTTGTATTGGGAAAGTCATGCCCGGTGAACTTTTGTATTGGGAAAGTCATGCCCGGTGAACTTTTGTATTGGGAAAGTCATGCCCGGTGAACTTTTGTATGGGAAAAGTCATCTCCGGTGAACTTTTGTATTGGGAAAGTCATCTCCGGTGAACTTTTGTATGGGAAAAGTCATCTCCGGTGAACTTTTGTATTGGGAAAGTCATGCCCGGTGAACTTTTGTATGGGAAAAGTCATCTCCGGTGAACTTTTGTATTGGGAAAGTCATGCCCGGTGAACTTTTATATTGGGAAAGTTATCTCCGGTGAACTTTTGTATGGGAAAAGTCATCTCCGGTGAACTTTTGTATTGGGAAAGTCATCTCCGGTGAACTTTTGTATTGGGAAAGTCATCTCCGGTGAACTTTTGTATGGGAAAAGTCATCTCCGGTGAACTTTTGTATTGGGAAAGTATCATCTCCGGTGAACTTTTGTATGGGAAAAGTCATCTCCGGTGAACTTTTGTATTGGGAAAGTCATCTCCGGTGAACTTTTGTATTGGGAAAGTCATCTCCGGTGAACTTTTGTATGGGAAAAGTCATCTCCGGTGAACTTTTGTATGGGAAAAGTCATCTCCGGTGAACTTTTGTATTGGGAAAGTCATTCCCGGTGAACTTTTGTATTGGGAAAGTCATGCCCGGTGAACTTTTGTATTGGGAAAGTCATGCCCGGTGAACTTTTGTATGGGAAAAGTCATCTCCGGTGAACTTTTGTATGGGAAAAGTCATCTCCGGTGAACTTTTGTATTGGGAAAGTCATCTCCGGTGAACTTTTGTATTGGGAAAGTCATCTCCGGTGAACTTTTGTATTGGGAAAGTCATCTCCGGTGAACTTTTGTATTGGGAAAGTCATCTCCGGTGAACTTTTGTATTGGGAAAGTCATCTCCGGTGAACTTTTGTATTGGGAAAGTCATCTCCGGTGAACTTTTGTATTGGGAAAGTCATCTCCGGTGAACTTTTGTATTGGGAAAGTCATCTCCGGTGAACTTTTGTATTGGGAAAGTCATTCCCGGTGAACTTTTGTATTGGGAAAGTCATGCCCGGTGAACTTTTGTATTGGGAAAGTCATGCCCGGTGAAACTTTTGTATGGGAAAAGTCATCTCCGGTGAACTTTTGTATGGGAAAAGTTATCTCCGGTGAACTTTTGTATTGGGAAAGTCATCTCCGGTGAACTTTTGTATTGGGAAAGTCATGCCCGGTGAACTTTTATATTGGGAAAGTCATCTCCGGTGAACTTTTGTATGGGAAAAGTCATCTCCGGTGAACTTTTGTATTGGGAAAGTCATCTCCGGTGAACTTTTGTATTGGGAAAGTCATGCCCGGTGAACTTTTGTATTGGGAAAGTCATGCCCGGTGAACTTTTGTATTGGGAAAGTCATGCCCGGTGAACTTTTGTATGGGAAAAGTCATCTCCGGTGAACTTTTGTATTGGGAAAGTCATCTCCGGTGAACTTTTGTATGGGAAAAGTCATCTCCGGTGAACTTTTGTATTGGGAAAGTCATGCCCGGTGAACTTTTGTATGGGAAAAGTCATCTCCGGTGAACTTTTGTATTGGGAAAGTCATGCCCGGTGAACTTTTATATTGGGAAAGTCATCTCCGGTGAACTTTTGTATGGGAAAAGTCATCTCCGGTGAACTTTTGTATTGGGAAAGTCATCTCCGGTGAACTTTTGTATGGGAAAAGTCATCTCCGGTGAACTTATGTATTGGGAAAGTCATCTCCGGTGAACTTTTATATTGGAAAAGTCATGCCCGGTGAACTTTTGTGTTGGGAAAGTCATGCCCGGTGAACTATTGTATTGGGAAAGTCATGCCCGGTGAACTTTTGTATTGGGAAAGTCATGCCCGGTGAACTTTTGTATTGGGAAAGTCATCTCCGGTGAACTTTTGTATTGGGAAAGTCATGCCCGGTGAACTTTTGTATTGGGAAAGTCATGCCCGTTGAACTTTTGTGTTGGGAAAGTCATCTCCGGTGAACTTTTATATTGGAAAAGTCATGCCCGGGGAACTTTTGTATTGGGAAAGTCATGCCCGGTGAACTATTGTATTAGGAAAGTCATGCCCGGTGAACTTTTGTATGGGAAAAGTCATCTCCGGTGAACTTTTGTATTGGGAAAGTCATCTCCGGTGAACTTTTGTATGGGAAAAGTCATCTCCGGTGAACTTTTGTATTGGGAAAGTCATCTCCGGTGAACTTTTGTATGGGAAAAGTCATCTCCGGTGAACTTTTGTATTGGGAAAGTCATCTCCGGTGAACTTTTGTATTGGGAAAGTCATGCCCGGTGAACTTTTATATTGGGAAAGTCATCTCCGGTGAACTTTTGTATGGGAAAAGTCATGCCCGGTGAACTTTTGTATTGGGAAAGTCATGCCCGGTGAACTTTTGTATTGGGAAAGTCATTCGCCGTGAACTTTTGTATGGGAAAAGTCATCTCCGGTGAACTTTTGTATTGGGAAAGTCATCTCCGGTGAACTTTTGTATGGGAAAAGTCATCTCCGGTGAACTTTTGTATGGGAAAAGTCATCTCCGGTGAACTTTTGTATTGGGAAAGTCATGCCCGGTCAACTTTTATATTGGGAAAGTCATGCCCGGTGAACTTTTGTTTTGGGAAAGTCATGCCCGGTGAACTTTTATATTGGGAAAGTCATCTCCGGTGAACTTTTGTATGGGAAAAGTCATCTCCGGTGAACTTTTGTATTGGGAAAGTCATCTCCGGTGAACTTTTGTATTGGGAAAGTCATCTCCGGTGAACTTTTGTATTGGGAAAGTCATGCCCGGTGAACTTTTGTTTTGGGAAAGTCATGCCCGGTGAACTTTTGTATTGGGAAAGTCATCTCCGGTGAACTTTTGTATGGGAAAAGTCATCTCCGGTTAACTTTTGTATTGGGAAAGTCATCTCCGGTGAACTTTTGTATGGGAAAAGTCATCTCCGGTGAACTTTTGTATGGGAAAAGTCATCTCCGGTGAACTTTTGTATTGGGAAAGTCATCTCCGGTGAACTTTTGTATGGGAAAAGTCATCTCCGGTGAACTTTTGTATGGGAAAAGTCATCTCCGGTGAACTTTTGTATTGGGAAAGTCATCTCCGGTGAACTTTTGTATGGGAAAAGTCATCTCCGGTGAACTTTTGTATTGGGAAAGTCATCTCCGGTGAACTTTTGTATGGGAAAAGTCATCTCCGGTGAACTTTTGTATTGGGAAAGTCATCTCCGGTGAACTTTTGTATGGGAAAAGTCATCTCCGGTGAACTTTTGTATTGGGAAAGTCATCTCCGGTGAACTTTTGTATTGGGAAAGTCATGCCCGGTGAACTTTTGTATTGGGAAAGTCATGCCCGGTGAACTTTTGTATTGGGAAAGTCATCTCCGGTGAACTTTTATATTGGAAAAGTCATCTCCGGTGAACTTTTGTATTGGGAAAGTCATCTCCGGTGAACTTTTATATTGGAAAAGTCATGCCCGGTGAACTTTTGTATTGGGAAAGTCATGCCCGGTGAACTATTGTATTGGGAAAGTCATGCCCGGTGAACTTTTGTATTGGGAAAGTCATGCCCAGTGATCTTTTGTATTGGGAAAGTCATCTCCGGTGAACTTTTGTATGCGAAAAGTCATCTCCGGTGAACTTTTGTATTGGGAAAGTCATCTCCGGTGAACTTTTGTATGGGAAAAATCATCTCCGGTGAACTTTTGTATTGGGAAAGTCATGCCCGGTGAACTTTTGTATTGGGAAAGTCATCTCCGGTGAACTTTTGTATGGGAAAAGTCATCTCCGGTGAACTTTTGTATGGGAAAAGTCATCTCCGGTGAACTTTTGTATTGGGAAAGTCATCTCCGGTGAACTTTTGTATTGGGAAAGTCATCTCCGGTGAACTTTTGTATGGGAAAAGTCATCTCGGGTGAACTTTTGTATTGGGAAAGTCATCTCCGGTGAACTTTTGTATGGGAAAAGTCATCTCCGGTGAACTTTTATATTGGGAAAGTCATCTCCGGTGAACTTTTGTATTGGGAAAGTCATGCCCGGTGAACTTTTGTATTGGGAAAGTCATGCCCGGTGAACTTTTATATTGGGAAAGTCATCTCCGGTGAACTTTTGTATGGGAAAAGTCATCTCCGGTGAACTTTTGTATTGGGAAAGTCATCTCCGGTGAACTTTTGTATTGGGAAAGTCATCTCCGGTGAACTTTTGTATTGGGAAAGTCATCTCCGGTGAACTTTTGTATGGGAAAAGTCATCTCCGGTGAACTTTTGTATTGGGAAAGTCATCTCCGGTGAACTTTTGTATTGGGAAAGTCATCTCCGGTGAACTTTTGTATGGGAAAAGTCATCCCCGGTGAACTTTTGTATTGGGAAAGTCATCTCCGGTGAACTTTTGTATGGGAAAAGTCATCTCCGGTGAACTTTTGTATTGGGAAAGTCATCTCCGGTGAACTTTTGTATGGGAAAAGTCATCTCCGGTGAACTTTTGTATTGGGAAAGTCATCTCCGGTGAACTTTTGTATTGGGAAAGTCATCTCCGGTGAACTTTTGTATGGGAAAGTCATCTCCGGTGAACTTTTGTATGGGAAAAATCATCTCCGGTGAACTTTTGTATGGGAAAAGTCATCTCCGGTGATCTTTTGTATTGGGAAAGTCATCTCCGGTGAACTTTTGTATTGGGAAAGTCATCTCCGGTGAACTTTTGTATGGGAAAAGTCATCTCCGGTGAACTTTTGTATTGGGAAAGTCATCTCCGGTGAACTTTTGTATGGGAAAAGTCATCTCCGGTGAACTTTTGTATTGGGAAAGTCATCTCCGGTGAACTTTTGTATGGGAAAAGTCATCTCCGGTGAACTTTTGTATTGGGAAAGTCATCTCCGGTGAACTTTTGTATTGGGAAAGTCATCTCCGGTGAACTTTTGAATTGGGAAAGTCATCTCCGGTGAACTTTTGTATGGGAAAAGTCATCTCCGGTGAACTTTTGTATTGGGAAAGTCATCTCCGGTGAACTTTTGTATGGGAAAAGTCATCTCCGGTGAACTTTTGTATGGGAAAAGTCATCTCCGGTGAACTTTTGTATTGGGAAAGTCATCTCCGGTGAACTTTTGTATGGGAAAAGTCATCTCCGGTGAACTTTTGTATTGGGAAAGTCATCTCCGGTGAACTTTTGTATGGGAAAAGTCATCTCCGGTGAACTTTCGTATTGGGAAAGTCATCTCCGGTGAACTTTTGTATTGGGAAAGTCATCTCCGGTGAACTTTTGTATGGGAAAAGTCATCTCCGGTGAACTTTTGTATGGGAAAAGTCATCTCCGGTGAACTTTTGTATTGGGAAAGTCATTCCTGGTGTACTTTTGTATTGGGAAAGTCATGCCCGGTGAACTTTTGTATTGGGAAAGTCATGCCCGGTGAACTTTTGTATGGGAAAAGTCATCTCCGGTGAACTTTTGTATGGGAAAAGTCATCTCCGGTGAACTTTTGTATTGGGAAAGTCATCTCCGGTGAACTTTTGTATTGGGAAAGTCATGCCCGGTGAACTTTTGTATTGGGAAAGTCATGCCGGTGAACTTTTGTATTGGGAAAGTCATGCCCGGTGAACTTTTGTATGGGAAAAGTCATCTACGGTGAACTTTTGTATTGGGAAAGTCATCTCCGGTGAACTTTTGTATTGGGAAAGTCATCTCCGGTGAACTTTTGTATTGGGAAAGTCATGCCCGGTGAACTTTTATATTGGGAAAGTCATCTCCGGTGAACTTTTGTATGGGAAAAGTCATCTCCGGTGAACTTTTGTATTGGGAAAGTCATCTCCGGTGAACTTTTGTATTGGGAAAGTCATGCCCGGTGAACTTTTGTATTGGGAAAGTCATGCCCGGTGAACTTTTATATTGGGAAAGTCATGCCCGGTGAACTTTTGTATGGGAAAAGTCATCTCCGGTGAACTTTTGTATTGGGAAAGTCATCTCCGGTGAACTTTTGTATGGGAAAAGTCATCTCCGGTGAACTTTGTATTGGGAAAGTCATGCCCGGTGAACTTTTGTATGGGAAAAGTCATCTCCGGTGAACTTTTGTATTGGGAAAGTCATGCCCGGTGAACTTTTATATTGGGAAAGTCATCTCCGGTGAACTTTTGTATGGGAAAAGTCATCTCCGGTGAACTTTTGTATTGGGAAAGTCATCTCCGGTGAACTTTTGTATGGGAAAATTCATCTCCGGTGAACTTTTGTATTGGGAAAGTCATCTCCGGTGAACTTTTATATTGGAAAAGTCATGCCCGGTGAACTTTTGTGTTGGGAAAGTCATGCCCGGTGAACTATTGTATTGGGAAAGTCATGCCCGGTGAACTTTTGTATTGGGAAAGTCATGCCCGGTGAACTTTTGTATTGGGAAAGTCATCTCCGGTGAACTTTTGTATTGGGAAAGTCATGCCCGGTGAACTTTTGTATTGGGAAAGTCATGCCCGTTGAACTTTTGTGTTGGGAAAGTCATCTCCGGTGAACTTTTATATTGGAAAAGTCATGCCCGGTGAACTTTTGTATTGGGAAAGTCATGCCCGGTGAACTATTGTATTAGGAAAGTCATGCCCGGTGAACTTTTGTATGGGAAAAGTCATCTCCGGTGAACTTTTGTATTGGGAAAGTCATCTCCGGTGAACTTTTATATTGGAAAAGTCATGCCGGTGAACTTTTGTATTGGGAAAGTCATGCCCGGTGAACTTTTGTATTGGGAAAGTCATCTCCGGTGAACTTTTGTATTGGGAAAGTCATCTCCGGTGAACTTTTGTATGGGAAAAGTCATCTCCGGTGAACTTTTGTATTGGGAAAGTCATCTCCGGTGAACTTTTGTATGGGAAAAGTCATCTCCGGTGAACTTTTGTATTGGGAAAGTCATCTCCGGTGAACTTTTGTATTGGGAAAGTCATGCCCGGTGAACTTTTATATTGGGAAAGTCATCTCCGGTGAACTTTTGTATGGGAAAAGTCATGCCCGGTGAACTTTTGTATTGGGAAAGTCATGCCCGGTGAACTTTTGTATTGGGAAAGTCATGCCCGGTGAACTTTTGTATGGGAAAAGTCATCTCCGGTGAACTTTTGTATTGGGAAAGTCATCTCCGGTGAACTTTTGTATGGGGAAAAGTCATCTCCGGTGAACTTTTGTATGGGAAAAGTCATCTCCGGTGAACTTTTGTATTGGGAAAGTCATGCCCGGTCAACTTTTATATTGGGAAAGTCATGCCCGGTGAACTTTTGTTTTGGGAAAGTCATGCCCGGTGAACTTTTATATTGGGAAAGTCATCTCCGGTGAACTTTTGTATGGGAAAAGTCATCTCCGGTGAACTTTTGTATTGGGAAAGTCATCTCCGGTGAACTTTTGTATTGGGAAAGTCATCTCCGGTGAACTTTTGTATTGGGAAAGTCATGCCCGGTGAACTTTTGTTTTGGGAAAGTCATGCCCGGTGAACTTTTGTATTGGGAAAGTCATCTCCGGTGAACTTTTGTATGGGAAAAGTCATCTCCGGTGAACTTTTGTATTGGGAAAGTCATCTCCGGTGAACTTTTGTATGGGAAAAGTCATCTCCGGTGAACTTTTGTATGGGAAAAGTCATCTCCGGTGAACTTTTGTATTGGGAAAGTCATTTCCGGTGAACTTTTGTATGGGAAAAGTCATCTCCGGTGAACTTTTGTATGGGAAAAGTCATCTCCGGTGAACTTTTGTATTGGGAAAGTCATCTCCGGTGAACTTTTGTATGGGAAAAGTCATCTCCGGTGAACTTTTGTATGGGAAAAGTCATCTCCGGTGAACTTTTGTATTGGGAAAGTCATCTCCGGTGAACTTTTGTATGGGAAAAGTCATCTCCGGTGAACTTTTGTATTGGGAAAGTCATCTCCGGTGAACTTTTGTATGGGAAAAGTCATCTCCGGTGAACTTTTGTATTGGGAAATTCATCTCCGGTGAACTTTTGTATGGGAAAAGTCATCTCCGGTGAACTTTTGTATTGGGAAAGTCATCTCCGGTGAACTTTTGTATGGGAAAAGTCATCTCCGGTGAACTTTTGTATTGGGAAAGTCATCTCCGGTGAACTTTTGTATTGGGAAAGTCATGCCCGGTGAACTTTTGTATTGGGAAAGTCATGCCCGGTGAACTTTTGTATTGGGAAAGTCATCTCCGGTGAACTTTTATATTGGAAAAGTCATCTCCGGTGAACTTTTGTATTGGGAAAGTCATCTCCGGTGAACTTTTATATTGGAAAAGTCATGCCCGGTGAACTTTTGTATTGGGAAAGTCATGCCCGGTGAACTATTGTATTGGGAAAGTCATGCCCGGTGAACTTTTGTATTGGGAAAGTCATGCCCGGTGATCTTTTCTATTGGGAAAGTCATCTCCGGTGAACTTTTGTATGCGAAAAGTCATCTCCGGTGAACTTTTGTATTGGGAAAGTCATCTCCGGTGAACTTTTGTATGGGAAAAATCATCTCCGGTGAACTTTTGTATTGGGAAAGTCATGCCCGGTGAACTTTTGTATTGGGAAAGTCATCTCCGGTGAACTTTTGTATGGGAAAAGTCATCTCCGGTGAACTTTTGTATGGGAAAAGTCATCTCCGGTGAACTTTGTATTGGGAAAGTCATCTCCGGTGAACTTTTGTATTGGGAAAGTCATCTCCGGTGAACTTTTGTATGGGAAAAGTCATCTCGGGTGAACTTTTGTATTGGGAAAGTCATCTCCGGTGAACTTTTGTATGGGAAAAGTCATCTCCGGTGAACTTTTATATTGGGAAAGTCATCTCCGGTGAACTTTTGTATTGGGAAAGTCATGCCCGGTGAACTTTTGTATTGGGAAAGTCATGCCCGGTGAACTTTTATATTGGGAAAATCATCTCCGGTGAACTTTTGTATGGGAAAAGTCATCTCCGGTGAACTTTTGTATTGGGAAAGTCATCTCCGGTGAACTTTTGTATTGGGAAAGTCATCTCCGGTGAACTTTTGTATTGGGAAAGTCATCTCCGGTGAACTTTTGTATTGGGAAAGTCATCTCCGGTGAACTTTTGTATGGGAAAAGTCATCTCCGGTGAACTTTTGTATTGGGAAAGTCATCTCCGGTGAACTTTTGTATTGGGAAAGTCATCTCCGGTGAACTTTTGTATGGGAAAAGTCATCTCCGGTGAACTTTTGTATTGGGAAAGTCATCTCCGGTGAACTTTTGTATGGGAAAAGTCATCTCCGGTGAACTTTTGTATTGGGAAAGTCATCTCCGGTGAACTTTTGTATGGGAAAAGTCATCTCCGGTGAACTTTTGTATTGGGAAAGTCATCTCCGGTGAACTTTTGTATTGGGAAAGTCATCTCCGGTGAACTTTTGTATGAGAAAGTCATCTCCGGTGAACTTTTGTATGGGAAAAGTCATCTCCGGTGAACTTTTGTATGGGAAAAGTCATCTCCGGTGAACTTTTGTATTGGGAAAGTCATCTCCGGTGAACTTTTGTATTGGGAAAGTCATCTCCGGTGAACTTTTGTATGGGAAAAGTCATCTCCGGTGAACTTTTGTATTGGGAAAGTCATCTCCGGTGAACTTTTGTATGGGAAAAGTCATCTCCGGTGAACTTTTGTATTGGGAAAGTCATCTCCGGTGAACTTTTGTATGGGAAAAGTCATCTCCGGTGAACTTTTGTATTGGGAAAGTCATCTCCGGTGAACTTTTGTATTGGGAAAGTCATCTCCGGTGAACTTTTGAATTGGGAAAGTCATCTCCGGTGAACTTTTGTATGGGAAAAGTCATCTCCGGTGAACTTTTGTATTGGGAAAGTCATCTCCGGTGAACTTTTGTATGGGAAAAGTCATCTCCGGTGAACTTTTGTATGGGAAAAGTCATCTCCGGTGAACTTTTGTATTGGGAAAGTCATCTCCGGTGAACTTTTGTATGGGAAAAGTCATCTCCGGTGAACTTTTGTATTGGGAAAGTCATCTCCGGTGAACTTTTGTATGGGAAAAGTCATCTCCGGTGAACTTTCGTATTGGGAAAGTCATCTCCGGTGAACTTTTGTATTGGGAAAGTCATCTCCGGTGAACTTTTGTATGGGAAAAGTCATCTCCGGTGAACTTTTGTATGGGAAAAGTCATCTCCGGTGAACTTTTGTATTGGGAAAGTCATTCCCGGTGAACTTTTGTATTGGGAAAGTCATGCCCGGTGAACTTTTGTATTGGGAAAGTCATGCCCGGTGAACTTTTGTATGGGAAAAGTCATCTCCGGTGAACTTTTGTATGGGAAAAGTCATCTCCGGTGAACTTTTGTATTGGGAAAGTTATCTCCGGTGAACTTTTGTATTGGGAAAGTCATCTCCGGTGAACTTTTGTATTGGGAAAGTCATGCCCGGTGAACTTTTGTATTGGGAAAGTCATGCCCGGTGAACTTTTGTATGGGAAAAGTCATCTCCGGTGAACTTTTGTATTGGGAAAGTCATGCCCGGTGAACTTTTATATTGGGAAAGTCATCTCCGGTGAACTTTTGTATTGGGAAAGTCATCTCCGGTGAACTTTTGTATGGGAAAAGTCATCTCCGGTGAACTTTTGTATTGGGAAAGTCATCTCCGGTGAACTTTTGTATGGGAAAAGTCATCTCCGGTGAACTTTTGTATGGGAAAAGTCATCTCCGGTGAACTTTTGTATTGGGAAAGTCATCTCCGGTGAACTTTTGTATTGGGAAAGTCATCTCCGGTGAACTTTTGTATTGGGAAAGTCATCTCCGGTGAACTTTTGTATTGGGAAAGTCATCTCCGGTGAACTTTTGTATTGGGAAAGTCATCTCCGGTGAACTTTTGTATTGGGAAAGTCATCTCCGGTGAACTTTTGTATGGGAAAAGTCATCTCCGGTGAACTTTTGTATTGGGAAAGTCATCTCCGGTGAACTTTTGTATGGGAAAAGTCATCTCCGGTGAACTTTTGTATTGGGAAAGTCATCTCCGGTGAACTTTTGTATTGGGAAAGTCATCTCCGGTGAACTTTTGAATTGGGAAAGTCATCTCCGGTGAACTTTTGTATGGGAAAAGTCATCTCCGGTGAACTTTTGTATGGGAAAAGTCATCTCCGGTGAACTTTTGTATTGGGAAAGTCATCTCCGGTGAACTTTTGTATTGGGAAAGTCATGCCCGGTGAACTTTTGTTTTGGGAAAGTCATGCCCGGTGAACTTTTGTATTGGGAAAGTCATCTCCGGTGAACTTTTGTATGGGAAAAGTCATCTCCGGTGAACTTTTGTATTGGGAAAGTCATCTCCGGTGAACTTTTGTATGGGAAAAGTCATCTCCGGTGAACTTTTGTATGGGAAAAGTCATCTCCGGTGAACTTTTGTATTGGGAAAGTCATTTCCGGTGAACTTTTGTATGGGAAAAGTCATCTCCGGTGAACTTTTGTATGGGAAAAGTCATCTCCGGTGAACTTTTGTATTGGGAAAGTCATCTCCGGTGAACTTTTGTATGGGAAAAGTCATCTCCGGTGAACTTTTGTATGGGAAAAGTCATCTCCGGTGAACTTTTGTATTGGGAAAGTCATCTCCGGTGAACTTTTGTATGGGAAAAGTCATCTCCGGTGAACTTTTGTATTGGGAAAGTCATCTCCGGTGAACTTTTGTATGGGAAAAGTCATCTCCGGTGAACTTTTGTATTGGGAAATTCATCTCCGGTGAACTTTTGTATGGGAAAAGTCATCTCCGGTGAACTTTTGTATTGGGAAAGTCATCTCCGGTGAACTTTTGTATGGGAAAAGTCATCTCCGGTGAACTTTTGTATTGGGAAAGTCATCTCCGGTGAACTTTTGTATTGGGAAAGTCATGCCCGGTGAACTTTTGTATTGGGAAAGTCATGCCCGGTGAACTTTTGTATTGGGAAAGTCATCTCCGGTGAACTTTTATATTGGAAAAGTCATCTCCGGTGAACTTTTGTATTGGGAAAGTCATCTCCGGTGAACTTTTATATTGGAAAAGTCATGCCCGGTGAACTTTTGTATTGGGAAAGTCATGCCCGGTGAACTATTGTATTGGGAAAGTCATGCCCGGTGAACTTTTGTATTGGGAAAGTCATGCCCGGTGATCTTTTCTATTGGGAAAGTCATCTCCGGTGAACTTTTGTATGCGAAAAGTCATCTCCGGTGAACTTTTGTATTGGGAAAGTCATCTCCGGTGAACTTTTGTATGGGAAAAATCATCTCCGGTGAACTTTTGTATTGGGAAAGTCATGCCCGGTGAACTTTTGTATTGGGAAAGTCATCTCCGGTGAACTTTTGTATGGGAAAAGTCATCTCCGGTGAACTTTTGTATGGGAAAAGTCATCTCCGGTGAACTTTTGTATTGGGAAAGTCATCTCCGGTGAACTTTTGTATTGGGAAAGTCATCTCCGGTGAACTTTTGTATGGGAAAAGTCATCTCGGGTGAACTTTTGTATTGGGAAAGTCATCTCCGGTGAACTTTTGTATGGGAAAAGTCATCTCCGGTGAACTTTTATATTGGGAAAGTCATCTCCGGTGAACTTTTGTATTGGGAAAGTCATGCCCGGTGAACTTTTGTATTGGGAAAGTCATGCCCGGTGAACTTTTATATTGGGAAAGTCATCTCCGGTGAACTTTTGTATGGGAAAAGTCATCTCCGGTGAACTTTTGTATTGGGAAAGTCATCTCCGGTGAACTTTTGTATTGGGAAAGTCATCTCCGGTGAACTTTTGTATTGGGAAAGTCATCTCCGGTGAACTTTTGTATTGGGAAAGTCATCTCCGGTGAACTTTTGTATGGGAAAAGTCATCTCCGGTGAACTTTTGTATTGGGAAAGTCATCTCCGGTGAACTTTTGTATTGGGAAAGTCATCTCCGGTGAACTTTTGTATGGGAAAAGTCATCTCCGGTGAACTTTTGTATTGGGAAAGTCATCTCCGGTGAACTTTTGTATGGGAAAAGTCATCTCCGGTGAACTTTTGTATTGGGAAAGTCATCTCCGGTGAACTTTTGTATGGGAAAAGTCATCTCCGGTGAACTTTTGTATTGGGAAAGTCATCTCCGGTGAACTTTTGTATTGGGAAAGTCATCTCCGGTGAACTTTTGTATGAGAAAGTCATCTCCGGTGAACTTTTGTATGGGAAAAGTCATCTCCGGTGAACTTTTGTATGGGAAAAGTCATCTCCGGTGAACTTTTGTATTGGGAAAGTCATCTCCGGTGAACTTTTGTATTGGGAAAGTCATCTCCGGTGAACTTTTGTATGGGAAAAGTCATCTCCGGTGAACTTTTGTATTGGGAAAGTCATCTCCGGTGAACTTTTGTATGGGAAAAGTCATCTCCGGTGAACTTTTGTATTGGGAAAGTCATCTCCGGTGAACTTTTGTATGGGAAAAGTCATCTCCGGTGAACTTTTGTATTGGGAAAGTCATCTCCGGTGAACTTTTGTATTGGGAAAGTCATCTCCGGTGAACTTTTGAATTGGGAAAGTCATCTCCGGTGAACTTTTGTATGGGAAAAGTCATCTCCGGTGAACTTTTGTATTGGGAAAGTCATCTCCGGTGAACTTTTGTATGGGAAAAGTCATCTCCGGTGAACTTTTGTATGGGAAAAGTCATCTCCGGTGAACTTTTGTATTGGGAAAGTCATCTCCGGTGAACTTTTGTATGGGAAAAGTCATCTCCGGTGAACTTTTGTATTGGGAAAGTCATCTCCGGTGAACTTTTGTATGGGAAAAGTCATCTCCGGTGAACTTTCGTATTGGGAAAGTCATCTCCGGTGAACTTTTGTATTGGGAAAGTCATCTCCGGTGAACTTTTGTATGGGAAAAGTCATCTCCGGTGAACTTTTGTATGGGAAAAGTCATCTCCGGTGAACTTTTGTATTGGGAAAGTCATTCCCGGTGAACTTTTGTATTGGGAAAGTCATGCCCGGTGAACTTTTGTATTGGGAAAGTCATGCCCGGTGAACTTTTGTATGGGAAAAGTCATCTCCGGTGAACTTTTGTATGGGAAAAGTCATCTCCGGTGAACTTTTGTATTGGGAAAGTTATCTCCGGTGAACTTTTGTATTGGGAAAGTCATCTCCGGTGAACTTTTGTATTGGGAAAGTCATGCCCGGTGAACTTTTGTATTGGGAAAGTCATGCCCGGTGAACTTTTGTATGGGAAAAGTCATCTCCGGTGAACTTTTGTATTGGGAAAGTCATGCCCGGTGAACTTTTATATTGGGAAAGTCATCTCCGGTGAACTTTTGTATTGGGAAAGTCATCTCCGGTGAACTTTTGTATGGGAAAAGTCATCTCCGGTGAACTTTTGTATTGGGAAAGTCATCTCCGGTGAACTTTTGTATGGGAAAAGTCATCTCCGGTGAACTTTTGTATGGGAAAAGTCATCTCCGGTGAACTTTTGTATTGGGAAAGTCATCTCCGGTGAACTTTTGTATTGGGAAAGTCATCTCCGGTGAACTTTTGTATTGGGAAAGTCATCTCCGGTGAACTTTTGTATTGGGAAAGTCATCTCCGGTGAACTTTTGTATTGGGAAAGTCATCTCCGGTGAACTTTTGTATTGGGAAAGTCATCTCCGGTGAACTTTTGTATGGGAAAAGTCATCTCCGGTGAACTTTTGTATTGGGAAAGTCATCTCCGGTGAACTTTTGTATGGGAAAAGTCATCTCCGGTGAACTTTTGTATTGGGAAAGTCATCTCCGGTGAACTTTTGTATTGGGAAAGTCATCTCCGGTGAACTTTTGAATTGGGAAAGTCATCTCCGGTGAACTTTTGTATGGGAAAAGTCATCTCCGGTGAACTTTTGTATGGGAAAAGTCATCTCCGGTGAACTTTTGTATTGGGAAAGTCATCTCCGGTGAACTTTTGTATTGGGAAAGTCATGCCCGGTGAAATTTGTATTGGGAAAGTCATGCCCGGTGAACTTTTATATTGGGAAAGTCATCTCCGGTGAACTTTTGTATGGGAAAAGTCATCTCCGGTGAGCTTTTGTATTGGGAAAGTCATCTCCGGTGAACTTTTGTATTGGGAAAGTCATCTCCGGTGAACTTTTGTATTGGGAAAGTCATCTCCGGTGAACTTTTGTATTGGGAAAGTCATCTCCGGTGAACTTTTGTATGGGAAAAGTCATCTCCGGTGAACTTTTGTATGGGAAAAGTCATCTCCGGTGAACTTTTGTATTGGGAAAGTCATCTCCGGTGAACTTTTGTATTGGGAAAGTCATCTCCGGTGAACTTTTGTATGGGAAAAGTCATCTCCGGTGAACTTTTGTATTGGGAAAGTCATCTCCGGTGAACTTTTGTATGGGAAAAGTCATCTCCGGTGAACTTTTGTATTGGGAAAGTCATCTCCGGTGAACTTTTGTATGGGAAAAGTCATCTCCGGTGAACTTTTGTATTGGGAAAGTCATCTCCGGTGAACTTTTGTATTGGGAAAGTCATCTCCGGTGATCTTTTGTATGGGAAAGTCATCTCCGGTGAACTTTTGTATGGGAAAAGTCATCTCCGGTGAACTTTTGTATGGGAAAAGTCATCTCCGGTGAACTTTTGTATTGGGAAAGTCATCTCCGGTGAACTTTTGTATTGGGAAAGTCATCTACGGTGAACTTTTGTATGGGGAAAAGTCATCTCCGGTGAACTTTTGTATTGGGAAAGTCATCTCCGGTGAACTTTTGTATGGGAAAAGTCATCTCCGGTGAACTTTTGTATTGGGAAAGTCATCTCCGGTGAACTTTTGTATGGGAAAAGTCATCTCCGGTGAACTTTTGTATTGGGAAAGTCATCTCCGGTGAACTTTTGTATTGGGAAAGTCATCTCCGGTGAACTTTTGAATTGGGAAAGTCATCTCCGGTGAACTTTTGTATGGAAAAAGTCATCTCCGGTGAACTTTTGTATTGGGAAAGTCATCTCCGGTGAACTTTTGTATGGGAAATGTCATCTCCGGTGAACTTTTGTATGGGAAAAGTCATCTCCGGTGAACTTTTGTATTGGGAAAGTCATCTCCGGTGAACTTTTGTATGGGAAAAGTCATCTCCGGTGAACTTTTGTATTGGGAAAGTCATCTCCGGTGAACTTTTGTATGGGAAAAGTCATCTCCGGTGAACTTTTGTATTGGGAAAGTCATCTCCGGTGAACTTTTGTATTGGGAAAGTCATCTCCGGTGAACTTTTGTATGGGAAAAGTCATCTCCGGTGAACTTTTGTATTGGGAAAGTCATCTCCGGTGAACTTTTGTATGGGAAAAGTCATCTCCGGTGAACTTTTGTATGGGAAAAGTCATCTCCGGTGAACTTTTGTATTGGGAAAGTCATTTCCGGTGAACTTTTGTATTGGGAAAGTCATGCCCGGTGAACTTTTGTATTGGGAAAGTCATGCCCGGTGAACTTTTGTATGGGAAAAGTCATCTCCGGTGAACTTTTGTATGGGAAAAGTCATCTCCGGTGAACTTTTGTATTGGGAAAGTCATCTCCGGTGAACTTTTGTATTGGGAAAGTCATCTCCGGTGAACTTTTGTATTGGGAAAGTCATGCCCGGTGAACTTTTGTATTGGGAAAGTCATGCCCGGTGAACTTTTGTATGGGAAAAGTCATCTCCGGTGAACTTTTGTATTGGGAAAGTCATGCCCGGTGAACTTTTATATTGGGAAAGTCATCTCCGGTGAACTTTTGTATGGGAAAAGTCATCTCCGGTGAACTTTTGTATTGGGAAAGTCATCTCCGGTGAACTTTTGTATGGGAAAAGTCATCTCCGGTGAACTTTTGTATTGGGAAAGTCATCTCCGGTGAACTTTTGTATTGGGAAAGTCATCTCCGGTGAACTTTTGTATTGGGAAAGTCATGCCCGGTGAACTTTTGTATTGGGAAAGTCATGCCCGGTGAACTTTTGTATGGGAAAAGTCATCTACGGTGAACTTTTGTATTGGGAAAGTCATGCCCGGTGAACTTTTATATTGGGAAAGTCATCTCCGGTGAACTTTTGTATGGGAAAAGTCATCTCCGGTGAACTTTTGTATCATCTCCGGTGAACTTTTGTATGGGAAAAGTCATCTCCGGTGAACTTTTGTATTGGGAAAGTCATCTCCGGTGAACTTTTGTATTGGGAAAGTCATCTCCGGTGAACTTTTGTATTGGGAAAGTCATCTCCGGTGAACTTTTGTATGGGAAAAGTCATCTCCGGTGAACTTTTGTATGGGAAAAGTCATCTCCGGTGAACTTTTGTATTGGGAAAGTCATTCCCGGTGAACTTTTGTATTGGGAAAGTCATGCCCGGTGAACTTTTGTATTGGGAAAATCATCTCCGGTGAACTTTTGAATTGGGAAAGTCATCTCCGGTGAACTTTTGTATGGGAAAAGTCATCTCCGGTGAACTTTTGTATTGGGAAAGTCATCTCCGGTGAACTTTTGTATGGGAAAAGTCATCTCCGGTGAACTTTTGTATGGGAAAAGTCATCTCCGGTGACCTTTTGTATGGGAAAAGTCATCTCCGGTGAACTTTTGTATTGGGAAAGTCATGCCCGGTGAACTTTTGTATTGGGAAAGTCGTGCCCGGTGAACTTTTGTATTGGGAAAGTCATGCCCGGTGAACTTTTGTACTGGGAAAGTCATCTCCGGTGAACTTTTGTATTGGGAAAGTCATCTCCGGTGAACTTTTGTATTGGGAAAGTCATCTCCGGTGAACTTTTGTATTGGGAAAGTCATCTCCGGTGAACTTTTGTATGGGAAAAGTCATCTCCGGTGAACTTTTGTATGGGAAAAGTCATCTCCGGTGAACTTTTGTATGGGAAAAGTCATCTCCGGTGATCTTTTGTATTGGGAAAGTCATGCCCGGTGAACTTTTGTATTGGGAAAGTCATGCCCGGTGAACTTTTATATTGGGAAAGTCATCTCCGGTGAACTTTTGTATTGGGAAAGTCATCTCCGGTGAACTTTTGTATTGGGAAAGTCATCTCCGGTGAACTTTTGTATTGGGAAAGTCATCTCCGGTGAACTTTTGTATGGGAAAGTCATCTCCGGTGAACTTTTGTATGGGAAAAGTCATCTCCGGTGAACTTTTGTATGGGAAAAGTCATCTCCGGTGAACTTTTGTATTGGGAAAGTCATCTCCGGTGAACTTTTGTATTGGGAAAGTCATCTCCGGTGAACTTTTGTATGGGAAAAGTCATCTCCGGTGAACTTTTGTATTGGGAAAGTCATCTCCGGTGAACTTTTGTATGGGAAAAGTCATCTCCGGTGAACTTTTGTATTGGGAAAGTCATCTCCGGTGAACTTTTGTATGGGAAAAGTCATCTCCGGTGAAGTTTTGTATGGGAAAAGTCATCTCCGGTGAACTTTTGTATTGGGAAAGTCATCTCCGGTGAACTTTTGTATTGGGAAAGTCATCTCCGGTGAACTTTTGTATTGGGAAAGTCATCTCCGGTGAACTTTTGTATTGGGAAAGTCATCTCCGGTGAACTTTTGTATTGGGAAAGTCATGCCCGGTGAACTTTTGTATGGGAAAAGTCATCTCCGGTGAACTTTTGTATGGGAAAAGTCATCTCCGGTGAACTTTTGTATTGGGAAAGTCATCTCCGGTGAACTTTTGTATGGGAAAAGTCATCTCCGGTGAACTTTTGTATTGGGAAAGTCATCTCCGGTGAACTTTTGTATGGGAAAAGTCATCTCCGGTGAACTTTTGTATTGGGAAAGTCATCTCCGGTGAACTTTTGTATTGGGAAAGTCATCTCCGGTGAACTTTTGTATGGGAAAAGTCATCTCCGGTGAACTTTTGTATGGGAAAAGTCATCTCCGGTGAACTTTTGTATTGGGAAAGTCATTCCCGGTGAACTTTTGTATTGGGAAAGTCATGCCCGGTGAACTTTTGTATTGGGAAAGTCATGCCCGGTGAACTTTTGTATGGGAAAAGTCATCTCCGGCGAACTTTTGTATGGGAAAAGTCATCTCCGGTGAACTTTTGTATTGGGAAAGTCATCTCCGGTGAACTTTTGTATTGGGAAAGTCATGCCCGGTGAACTTTTGTATTGGGAAAGTCATGCCCGGTGAACTTTTGTATGGGAAAAGTCATCTCCGGTGAACTTTTGTATTGGGAAAGTCATGCCCGGTGAACTTTTATATTGGGAAAGTCATCTCCGGTGAACTTTTGTATGGGAAAAGTCATCTCCGGTGAACTTTTGTATTGGGAAAGTCATCTCCGGTGAACTTTTGTATGGGAAAAGTCATCTCCGGTGAACTTTTGTATGGGAAAAGTCATCTCCGGTGAACTTTTGTATTGGGAAAGTCGTGCCCGGTGAACTTTTGTATTGGGAAAGTCATGCCCGGTGAACTTTTGTATAGGAAAAGTCATCTCCGGTGAACTTTTGTATGGGAAAAGTCATCTCCGGTGAACTTTTGTATTGGGAAAGTCATCTCCGGTGAACTTTTGTATGGGAAAAGTCATCTCCGGTGAACTTTTGTATGGGAAAAGTCATCTCCGGTGAACTTTTGTATTGGGAAAGTCATCTCCGGTGAACTTTTGTATTGGGAGAGTCATCTCCGGTGAACTCTTGTATGGGAAAAGTCATCTCCGGTGAACTTTTGTATGGGAAAAGTCATCTCCGGTGAGCTTTTGTATGGGAAAAGTCATCTCCGGTGAACTTTTGTATTGGGAAAGTCATGCCCGGTGAACTTTTGTATTGGGAAAGTCATGCCCGGTGAACTTTTATATTGGGAAAGTCATCTCCGGTGAACTTTTGTATTGGGAAAGTCATCTCCGGTGAACTTTTGTATTGGGAAAGTCATCTCCGGTGAACTTTTGTATTGGGAAAGTCATCTCCGGTGAACTTTTGTATGGGAAAGTCATCTCCGGTGAACTTTTGTATGGGAAAAGTCATCTCCGGTGAACTTTTGTATGGGAAAAGTCATCTCCGGTGAACTTTTGTATTGGGAAAGTCATCTCCGGTGAACTTTTGTATTGGGAAAGTCATCTCCGGTGAACTTTTGTATGGGAAAAGTCATCTCCGGTGAACTTTTGTATTGGGAAAGTCATCTCCGGTGAACTTTTGTATGGGAAAAGTCATCTCCGGTGAACTTTTGTATTGGGAAAGTCATCTCCGGTGAACTTTTGTATGGGAAAAGTCATCTCCGGTGAACTTTTGTATGGGAAAAGTCATCTCCGGTGAACTTTTGTATTGGGAAAGTCATCTCCGGTGAACTTTTGTATTGGGAAAGTCATCTCCGGTGAACTTTTGTATTGGGAAAGTCATCTCCGGTGAACTTTTGTATTGGGAAAGTCATCTCCGGTGAACTTTTGTATTGGGAAAGTCATCTCCGGTGAACTTTTGTATTGGGAAAGTCATCTCCGGTGAACTTTTGTATTGGGAAAGTCATCTCCGGTGAACTTTTGTATGGGAAAAGTCATCTCCGGTGAACTTTTGTATGGGAAAAGTCATCTCCGGTGAACTTTTGTATTGGGAAAGTCATCTCCGGTGAACTTTTGTATTGGGAAAGTCATCTCCGGTGAACTTTTGTATTGGGAAAGTCATCTCCGGTGAACTTTTGTATTGGGAAAGTCATCTCCGGTGAACTTTTGTATTGGGAAAGTCATCTCCGGTGAACTTTTGTATTGGGAAAGTCATCTCCGGTGAACTTTTGTATGGGAAAAGTCATCTCCGGTGAACTTTTGTATTGGGAAAGTCATCTCCGGTGAACTTTTGTATGGGAAAAGTCATCTCCGGTGAACTTTTGTATTGGGAAAGTCATCTCCGGTGAACTTTTGTATTGGGAAAGTCATCTCCGGTGAACTTTTGAATTGGGAAAGTCATCTCCGGTGAACTTTTGTATGGGAAAAGTCATCTCCGGTGAACTTTTGTATGGGAAAAGTCATCTCCGGTGAACTTTTGTATTGGGAAAGTCATCTCCGGTGAACTTTTGTATTGGGAAAGTCATCTCCGGTGAACTTTTGTATGGGAAAAGTCATCTCCGGTGAACTTTTGTATTGGGAAAGTCATCTCCTGTGAACTTTTGTATGGGAAAAGTCATCTCCGGTGAACTTTTATATTGGGAAAGTCATCTCCGGTGAACTTTTGTATTGGGAAAGTCATGCCCG
This sequence comes from Musca autumnalis, assembly GCF_047663935.1. NCBI lineage: Eukaryota > Metazoa > Arthropoda > Insecta > Diptera > Muscidae > Musca > Musca autumnalis. The sequence continues at coordinate 48,345 of NW_027411648.1, read as the reverse complement.
GTGAACTATTGTATTGGGAAAGTCATGCCCGGTGAACTTTTGTATTGGGAAAGTCATCTCCGGTGAACTTTTGTATGGGAAAAGTCATCTCCGGTGAACTTTTGTATTGGGAAAGTCATCTCCGGTGAACTTTTGTATTGGGAAAGTCATCTCCGGTGAATTTTTGTATTGGGAAAGTCATCTCCGGTGAACTTTTGTATTGGGAAAGTCATCTCCGGTGAACTTTTGTATGGGAAAAGTCATCTCCGGTGACCTTTTGTATGGGAAAAGTCATCTCCGGTGAACTTTTGTATTGGGAAAGTCATGCCCGGTGAACTTTTGTATTGGGAAAGTCGTGCCCGGTGAACTTTTGTATTGGGAAAGTCATGCCCGGTGAACTTTTGTATTGGGAAAGTCATCTCCGGTGAACTTTTGTATTGGGAAATTCATCTCCGGTGAACTTTTGTATTGGGAAAGTCATCTCCGGTGAACTTTTGTATTGGGAAAGTCATCTCCGGTGAACTTTTGTATTGGGAAAGTCATCTCCGGTGAACTTTCGTATGGGAAAAGTCATCTCCGGTGAACTTTTGTATTGGGAAAGTCATCTCCGGTGAACTTTTGTATGGGAAAAGTCATCTCCGGTGAACTTTTGTATTGGGAAAGTCATTCCCGGTGAACTTTTGTATTGGGAAAGTCATGCCCGGTGAACTTTTGTATTGGGAAAGTCATGCCCGGTGAACTTTTGTATGGGAAAAGTCATCTCCGGTGAACTTTTGTATGGGAAAAGTCATCTCCGGTGAACTTTTGTATGGGAAAAGTCATCTCCGGTGAACTTTTGTATGGGAAAAGTCATCTCCGGTGAACTTTTGTATTGGGAAAGTCATGCCCGGTGAACTTTTGTATTGGGAAAGTCATGCCCGGTGAACTTTTATATTGGGAAAGTCATCTCCGGTGAACTTTTGTATTGGGAAAGTCATCTCCGGTGAACTTTTGTATTGGGAAAGTCATCTCCGGTGAACTTTTGTATTGGGAAAGTCATCTCCGGTGAACTTTTGTATGGGAAAGTCATCTCCGGTGAACTTTTGTATGGGAAAAGTCATCTCCGGTGAACTTTTGTATGGGAAAAGTCATCTCCGGTGAACTTTTGTATTGGGAAAGTCATCTCCGGTGAACTTTTGTATTGGGAAAGTCATCTCCGGTGAAATTTTGTATGGGAAAAGTCATCTCCGGTGAACTTTTGTATGGGAAAAGTCATCTCCGGTGAACTTTTGTATGGGAAAAGTCATCTCCGGTGAACTTTTGTATGGGAAAAGTCATCTCCGGTGAACTTTTGTATTGGGAAAGTCATCTCCGGTGAACTTTTGTATTGGGAAAGTCATCTCCGGTGAACTTTTGTATGGGAAAAGTCATCTCCGGTGAACTTTTGTATTGGGAAAGTCATCTCCGGTGAACTTTTGTATGGGAAAAGTCATCTCCGGTGAACTTTTGTATTGGGAAAGTCATCTCCGGTGAACTTTTGTATTGGGAAAGTCATCTCCGGTGAACTTTTGTATTGGGAAAGTCATCTCCGGTGAACTTTTGTATGGGAAAAGTCATCTCCGGTGAACTTTTGTATTGGGAAAGTCATCTCCGGTGAACTTTTGTATGGGAAAAGTCATCTCCGGTGAACTTTTGTATTGGGAAAGTCATCTCCGGTGAACTTTTGTATGGGAAAAGTCATCTCCGGTGAACTTTTGTATTGGGAAAGTCATCTCCGGTGAACTTTTGTATTGGGAAAGTCATCTCCGGTGAACTTTTGTATTGGGAAAGTCATCTCCGGTGAACTTTTGTATGGGAAAAGTCATCTCCGTTGAACTTTTGTATGGGAAAAGTCATCTCCGGTGAACTTTTGTATTGGGAAAGTCATTCCCGGTGAACTTTTGTATTGGGAAAGTCATGCCCGGTGAACTTTTGTATTGGGAAAGTCATCTCCGGTGAACTTTTGAATTGGGAAAGTCATCTCCGGTGAACTTTTGTATGGGAAAAGTCATCTCCGGTGAACTTTCGTATTGGGAAAGTCATCTCCGGTGAACTTTTGTATGGGAAAAGTCATCTCCGGTGACCTTTTGTATGGGAAAAGTCATCTCCGGTGACCTTTTGTATGGGAAAAGTCATCTCCGGTGTACTTTTGTATTGGGAAAGTCATGCCCGGTGAACTTTTGTATTGGGAAAGTCGTGCCCGGTGAACTTTTGTATTGGGAAAGTCATGCCCGGTGAACTTTTGTACTGGGAAAGTCATCTCCGGTGAACTTTTGTATTGGGAAAGTCATCTCCGGTGAACTTTTGTATTGGGAAAGTCATCTCCGGTGAACTTTTGTATTGGGAAAGTCATCTCCGGTGAACTTTTGTATTGGGAAAGTCATCTCCGGTGAACTTTTGTATTGGGAAAGTCATCTCCGGTGAACTTTTGTATGGGAAAAGTCATCTCCGGTGAACTTTTGTATGGGAAAAGTCATCTCCGGTGAACTTTTGTATGGGAAAAGTCATCTCCGGTGAAATTTTGTATTGGGAAAGTCATGCCCGGTGAACTTTTGTATTGGGAAAGTCATGCCCGGTGAACTTTTATATTGGGAAAGTCATCTCCGGTGAACTTTTGTATTGGGAAAGTCATCTCCGGTGAACTTTTGTATGGGAAAAGTCATCTCCGGTGAACTTTTGTATTGGGAAAGTCATCTCCGGTGAACTTTTGTATGGGAAAGTCATCTCCGGTGAACTTTGTATGGGAAAAGTCATCTCCGGTGAACTTTTGTATGGGAAAAGTCATCTCCGGTGAACTTTTGTATTGGGAAAGTCATCTCCGGTGAACTTTTGTATTGGGAAAGTCATCTCCGGTGAACTTTTGTATGGGAAAAGTCATCTCCGGTGAACTTTTGTATTGGGAAAGTCATCTCCGGTGAACTTTTGTATGGGAAAAGTCATCTCCTGTGAACTTTTGTATTGGGAAAGTCATCTCCGGTGAACTTTTGTATGGGAAAAGTCATCTCCGGTGAACTTTTGTATTGGGAAAGTCATCTCCGGTGAACTTTTGTATTGGGAAAGTCATCTCCGGTGAACTTTTGAATTGGGAAAGTCATCTCCGGTGAACTTTTGTATGGGAAAAGTCATCTCCGGTGAACTTTTGTATTGGGAAAGTCATCTCGGGTGAACTTTTGTATGGGAAAAGTCATCTCCGGTGAACTTTTGTATGGGAAAAGTCATCTCCGGTGAACTTTTGTATTGGGAAAGTCATCTCCGGTGAACTTTTGTATGGGAAAAGTCATCTCCGGTGAACTTTTGTATTGGGAAAGTCATCTCCGGTGAACTTTTGTATGGGAAAAGTCATCTCCGGTGAACTTTTGTATTGGGAAAGTCATCTCCGGTGAACTTTTGTATTGGGAAAGTCATCTCCGGTGAACTTTTGTATGGGAAAAGTCATCTCCGGTGAACTTTTGTATGGGAAAAGTCATCTCCGGTGAACTTTTGTATTGGGAAAGTCATTCCCGGTGAACTTTTGTATTGGGAAAGTCATGCCCGGTGAACTTTTGTATTGGGAAAGTCATGCCCGGTGAACTTTTGTATGGGAAAAGTCATCTCCGGTGAACTTTTGTATGGGAAAAGTCATCTCCGGTGAACTTTTGTATTGGGAAAGTCATCTCCGGTGAACTTTTGTATTGGGAAAGTCATCTCCGGTGAACTTTTGTATTGGGAAAGTCATGCCCGGTGAACTTTTGTATTGGGAAAAGTCATGCCCGGTGAACTTTTGTATGGGAAAAGTCATCTCCGGTGAACTTTTGTATTGGGAAAGTCATGCCCGGTCAACTTTTATATTGGGAAAGTCATCTCCGGTGAACTTTTGTATGGGAAAAGTCATCTCCGGTGAACTTTTGTATTGGGAAAGTCATCTCCGGTGAACTTTTGTATTGGGAAAGTCATCTCCGGTGAACTTTTGTATGGGAAAAGTCATCTCCGGTGAACTTTTGTATTGGGAAAGTCATGCCCGGTGAACTTTTGTATTGGGAAAGTCATGCCCGGTGAACTTTTATATTGGGAAAGTCATCTCCGGTGAACTTTTGTATTGGGAAAGTCATCTCCGGTGAACTTTTGTATGGGAAAAGTCATCTCCGGTGAACTTTTGTATTGGGAAAGTCATCTCCGGTGAACTTTTGTATGGGAAAGTCATCTCCGGTGAACTTTTGTATTGGGAAAGTGAACTTTTGTATGGGAAAAGTCATCTCCGGTGAACTTTTGTATGGGAAAAGTCATCTCCGGTGAACTTTTGTATTGGGAAAGTCATCTCCGGTGAACTTTTGTATGGGAAAAGTCATCTCCGGTGAACTTTTGTATGGGAAAAGTCATCTCCGGTGAACTTTTGTATGGGAAAAGTCATCTCCGGTGAACTTTTGTATTGGGAAAGTCATGCCCGGTGAACTTTTGTATTGGGAAAGTCATGCCCGGTGAACTTTTATATTGGGAAAGTCATCTCCGGTGAACTTTTGTATTGGGAAAGTCATCTCCGGTGAACTTTTGTATTGGGAAAGTCATCTCCGGTGAACTTTTGTATTGGGAAAGTCATCTCCGGTGAACTTTTGTATGGGAAAAGTCATCTCCGGTGAACTTTTGTATTGGGAAAGTCATCTCCGGTGAACTTTTGTATGGGAAAAGTCATCTCCGGTGAACTTTTGTATTGGGAAAGTCATCTCCGGTGAACTTTTGTATTGGGAAAGTGAACTTTTGTATGGGAAAAGTCATCTCCGGTGAACTTTTGTATGGGAAAAGTCATCTCCGGTGAACTTTTGTATTGGGAAAGTCATTCCCGGTGAACTTTTGTATTGGGAAAGTCATGCCCGGTGAACTTTTGTATTGGGAAAGTCATCTCCGGTGAACTTTTGAATTGGGAAAGTCATCTCCGGTGAACTTTTGTATGGGCAAAGTCATCTCCGGTGAACTTTTGTATTGGGAAAGTCATCTCCGGTGAACTTTTGTATGGGAAAAGTCATCTCCGGTGAACTTTTGTATGGGAAAAGTCATCTCCGGTGACCTTTTGTATGGGAAAAGTCATCTCCGGTGAACTTTTGTATTGGGAAAGTCATGCCCGGTGAACTTTTGTATTGGGAAAGTCGTGCCCGGTGAACTTTTGTATTGGGAAAGTCATGCCCGGTGAACTTTTGTACTGGGAAAGTCATCTCCGGTGAACTTTTTTATTGGGAAAGTCATCTCCGGTGAACTTTTGTATTGGGAAAGTCATCTCCGGTGAACTTTTGTATTGGGAAAGTCATCTCCGGTGAACTTTTGTATGGGAAAAGTCATCTCCGGTGAACTTTTGTATGGGAAAAGTCATCTCCGGTGAACTTTTGTATGGGAAAAGTCATCTCCGGTTAACTTTTGTATTGGGAAAGTCATGCCCGGTGAACTTTTGTATTGGGAAAGTCATGCCCGGTGAACTTTTATATTGGGAAAGTCATCTCCGGTGAACTTTTGTATTGGGAAAGTCATCTCCGGTGAACTTTTGTATTGGGAAAGTCATCTCCGGTGAACTTTTGTATTGGGAAAGTCATCTCCGGTGAACTTTTGTATGGGAAAAGTCATCTCCGGTGAACTTTTGTATTGGGAAAGTCATCTCCGGTGAACTTTTGTATGGGAAAAGTCATCTCCGGTGAACTTTTGTATTGGGAAAGTCATGCCCGGTGAACTTTTGTATTGGGAAAGTCATCTCCGGTGAACTTTTGTATTGGGAAAGTCATCTCCGGTGAACTTTTGTATGGGAAAAGTCATCTCCGGTGAACTTTTGTATTGGGAAATTCATCTCCGGTGAACTTTTGTATGGGAAAAGTCATCTCCGGTGAACTTTTGTATTGGGAAAGTCATCTCCGGTGAACTTTTGTATTGGGAAAGTCATCTCCGGTGAACTTTTGTATTGGGAAAGTCATCTCCGGTGAACTTTTGTATTGGGAAAGTCATGCCCGGTGAACTTTTGTATGGGAAAAGTCACCTCCGGTGAACTTTTGTATGGGGAAAGTCATGCCCGGTGAACTTTTATATTGGGAAAGTCATCTCCGGTGAACTTTTGTATGGGAAAAGTCATCTCCGGTGAACTTTTGTATGGGAAAAGTCATCTCCGGTGAACTTTTGTATTGGGAAAGTCATCTCCGGTGAACTTTTGTATTGGGAAAGTCATCTCCGGTGAACTTTTGTATGGGAAAAGTCATCTCCGGTGAACTTTTTATTGGGAAAGTCATCTCCGGTGAACTTTTGTATTGGGAAAGTCATGCCCGGTGAACTTTTGTATGGGAAAAGTCATCTCCGGTGAACTTTTGTATTGGGAAAGTCATCTCCGATGAACTTTTATATTGGAAAAGTCATGCCCGGTGAACTTTTGTATTGGGAAAGTCATGCCCGGTGAACTATTGTATTGGGAAAGTCATGCCCGGTGAACTTTTGTATTGGGAAAGTCATGCCCGGTGAACTTTTGTATTGGGAAAGTCATCTCCGGTGAACTTTTGTATGGGAAAAGTCATCTCCGGTGAACTTTTGTATTGGGAAAGTCATCTCCGGTGAACTTTTGTATGGGAAAAATCATCTCCGGTGAACTTTTGTATTGGGAAAGTCATGCCCGGTGAACTTTTGTATTGGGAAAGTCATCTCCGGTGAACTTTTGTATTGGGAAAGTCATCTCCGGTGAACTTTTGTATGGGAAAAGTCATCTCCGGTGAACTTTTGTATGGGAAAAGTTATCTCCGGTGAACTTTTGTATTGGAAAAGTCATCTCCGGTGAACTTTTGTATGGGAAAAGTCATCTCCGGTGAACTTTTGTATTGGGAAAGTCATCTCCGGTGAACTTTTGTATTGGGAAAGTCATCTCCGGTGAACTTTTGTATGGGAAAAGTCATCTCCGGTGAACTTTTGTATGGGAAAAGTCATCTCCGGTGAACTTTTGTATTGGGAAAGTCATCTCCGGTGAACTTTTGTATTGGGAAAGTCATTCCCGGTGAACTTTTGTATTGGGAAAGTCATGCCCGGTGAACTTTTGTATTGGGAAAGTCATCTCCGGTGAACTTTTGTATTGGGAAAGTCATCTCCGGTGAACTTTTGTATGGGAAAAGTCATCTCCGGTGAACTTTTGTATGGGAAAAGTCATCTCCGGTGAACTTTTGTATGGGAAAAGTCATCTCCGGTGAACTTTTGTATTGGGAAAGTCATGCCCGGTGAACTTTTGTATTGGGAAAGTCATGCCCGGTGAACTTTTATATTGGGAAAGTCATCTCCGGTGAACTTTTGTATTGGGAAAGTCATCTCCGGTGAACTTTTGTATGGGAAAAGTCATCTCCGGTGAACTTTTGTATTGGGAAAGTCATCTCCGGTGAACTTTTGTATGGGAAAGTCATCTCCGGTGAACTTCTGTATGGGAAAAGTCATCTCCGGTGAACTTTTGTATGGGAAAAGTCATCTCCGGTGAACTTTTGTATTGGGAAAGTCATCTCCGGTGAACTTTTGTATTGGGAAAGTCATCTCCGGTGACCTTTTGTATGGGAAAAGTCATCTCCGGTGAACTTTTGTATTGGGAAAGTCATGCCCGGTGACCTTTTGTATGGGAAAGTCGTGCCCGGTGAACTTTTGTATTGGGAAAGTCATGCCCGGTGAACTTTTGTACTGGGAAAGTCATCTCCGGTGAACTTTTGTATTGGGAAAGTCATCTCCGGTGAACTTTTGTATTGGGAAAGTCATCTCCGGTGAACTTTTGTATTGGGAAAGTCATCTCCGGTGAACTTTTGTATTGGGAAAGTCATCTCCGGTGAACTTTTGTATTGGGAAAGTCATCTCCGGTGAACTTTTGTATGGGAAAAGTCATCTCCGGTGAACTTTTGTATGGGAAAAGTCATCTCCGGTGAACTTTTGTATGGGAAAAGTCATCTCCGGTGAACTTTTGTATTGGGAAAGTCATGCCCGGTGAACTTTTGTATTGGGAAAGTCATGCCCGGTGAACTTTTATATTGGGAAAGTCATCTCCGGTGAACTTTTGTATTGGGAAAGTCATCTCCGGTGAACTTTTGTATGGGAAAAGTCATCTCCGGTGAACTTTTGTATTGGGAAAGTCATCTCCGGTGAACTTTTGTATGGGAAAGTCATCTCCGGTGAACTTTTGTATGGGAAAAGTCATCTCCGGTGAACTTTTGTATGGGAAAAGTCATCTCCGGTGAACTTTTGTATTGGGAAAGTCATCTCCGGTGAACTCTTGTATTGGGAAAGTCATCTCCGGTGAACTTTTGTATGGGAAAAGTCATCTCCGGTGAACTTTTGTATTGGGAAAGTCATCTCCGGTGAACTTTTGTATGGGAAAAGTCATCTCCGGTGAACTTTTGTATTGGGAAAGTCATCTCCGGTGAACTTTTGTATGGGAAAAGTCATCTCCGGTGAACTTTTGTATTGGGAAAGTCATCTCCGGTGAACTTTTGTATTGGGAAAGTCATCACCGGTGAACTTTTGAATTGGGAAAGTCATCTCCGGTGAACTTTTGTATGGGAAAAGTCATCTCCGGTGAACTTTTGTATTGGGAAAGTCATCTCCGGTGAACTTTTGTATGGGAAAAGTCATCTCCGGTGAACTTTTGTATGGGGAAAGTCATCTCCGGTGAACTTTTGTATTGGGAAAGTCATCTCCGGTGAACTTTTGTATGGGAAAAGTCATCTCCGGTGAACTTTTGTATTGGGAAAGTCATCTCAGGTGAACTTTTGTATGGGAAAAGTCATCTCCGGTGAACTTTTGTATTGGGAAAGTCATCTCCGGTGAACTTTTGTATTGGGAAAGTCATCTCCGGTGAACTTTTGTATGGGAAAAGTCATCTCCGGTGAACTTTTGTATGGGAAAAGTCATCTCCGGTGAACTTTTGTATTGGGAAAGTCATTCCCGGTGAACTTTTGTATTGGGAAAGTCATGCCCGGTGAACTTTTGTATTGGGAAAGTCATGCCCGGTGAACTTTTGTATGGGAAAAGTCATCTCCGGTGAACTTTTGTATGGGAAAAGTCATCTCCGGTGAACTTTTGTATTGGGAAAGTCATCTCCGGTGAACTTTTGTATTGGGAAAGTCATCTCCGGTGAACTTTTGTATTGGGAAAGTCATGCCCGGTGAACTTTTGTATTGGGAAAGTCATGCCCGGTGAACTTTTGTATTGGGAAAGTCATGCCCGGTGAACTTTTGTATGGGAAAAGTCATGCCCGGTGAACTTTTATATTGGGAAAGTCATCTCCGGTTAACTTTTGTATGGGAAAAGTCATCTCCGGTGAACTTTTGTATTGGGAAAGTCATCTCCGGTGAACTTTTGTATTGGGAAAGTCATGCCCGGTGAACTTTTGTATTGGGAAAGTCATGCCCGGTGAACTTTTGTATTGGGAAAGTCATGCCCGGTGAACTTTTGTATGGGAAAAGTCATCTCCGGTGAACTTTTGTATTGGGAAAGTCATCTCCGGTGAACTTTTGTATGGGAAAAGTCATCTCCCGTGAACTTTTGTATTGGGAAAGTCATGCCCGGTGAACTTTTGTATGGGAAAAGTCATCTCCGGTGAACTTTTGTATTGGGAAAGTCATGCCCGGTGAACTTTTATATTGGGAAAGTCATCTCCGGTGAACTTTTGTATTGGGAAAGTCATCTCCGGTGAACTTTTGTATGGGAAAAGTCATCTCCGGTGAACTTTTGTATTGGGAAAGTCATCTCCGGTGAACTTTTGTATTGGGAAAGTCATCTCCGGTGAACTTTTGTATGGGAAAAGTCATCTCCGGTGAACTTTTGTATGGGAAAAGTCATCTCCGGTGAACTTTTGTATGGGAAAAGTCATCTCCGGTGAACTTTTGTATTGGGAAAGTCATGCCCGGTGAACTTTTGTATTGGGAAAGTCATGCCCGGTGAACTTTTATATTGGGAAAGTCATCTCCGGTGAACTTTTGTATTGGGAAAGTCATCTCCGGTGAACTTTTGTATTGGGAAAGTCATCTCCGGTGAACTTTTGTATGGGAAAGTCATCTCCGGTGAACTTTTGTATGGGAAAAGTCATCTCCGGTGAACTTTTGTATGGGAAAAGTCATCTCCGGTGAACTTTTGTATTGGGAAAGTCATCTCCGGTGAACTTTTGTATTGGGAAAGTCATCTCCGGTGAACTTTTGTATGGGAAAAGTCATCTCCGGTGAACTTTTGTATTGGGAAAGTCATCTCCGGTGAACTTTTGTATGGGAAAAGTCATCTCCGGTGAACTTTTGTATTGGGAAAGTCATCTCCGGTGAACTTTTGTATGGGAAAAGTCATCTCCGGTGAACTTTTGTATGGGAAAAGTCATCTCCGGTGAACTTTTGTATTGGGAAAGTCATCTCCGGTGAACTTTTGTATTGGGAAAGTCATCTCCGGTGAATTTTGTATTGGGAAAGTCATCTCCGGTGAACTTTTGTATTGGGAAAGTCATCTCCGGTGAACTTTTGTATTGGGAAAGTCATCTCCGGTGAACTTTTGTATTGGGAAAGTCATCTCCGGTGAACTTTTGTATTGGGAAAGTCATCTCCGGTGAACTTTTGTATTGGGAAAGTCATCTCCGGTGAACTTTTGTATTGGGAAAGTCATCTCCGGTAAACTTTTGTATTGGGAAAAGTCATCTTCGGTGAACTTTTGTATTGGGAAAGTCATCTCCGGTGAACTTTTGTATTGGGAAAGTCATCTCCGGTGAACTTTTGTATTGGGAAAGTCATCTCCGGTGAACTTTTGTATTGGGAAAGTCATCTCCGGTGAACTTTTGTATGGGAAAAGTCATCTCCGGTGAACTTTTGTATTGGGAAAGTCATCTCCGGTGAACTTTTGTATTGGGAAAGTCATCTCCGGTGAACTTTTGTATTGGGAAAGTCATCTCCGGTGAACTTTTGTATTGGGAAAGTCATCTCCGGTGAACTTTTGTATTGGGAAAGTCATCTCCGGTGAACTTTTGTATGGGAAAGTCATCTCCGGTGAACTTTTGTATGGGAAAAGTCATCTCCGGTGAACTTTTGTATGGGAAAAGTCATCTCCGGTGAACTTTTGTATTGGGAAAGTCATCTCCGGTGAACTTTTGTATTGGGAAAGTCATCTCCGGTGAACTTTTTTATGGGAAAGTCATCTCCGGTGAACTTTTGTATTGGGAAAGTCATCTCCGGTGAACTTTTGTATAGGAAAAGTCATCTCCGGTGAACTTTTGTATGGGAAAAGTCATCTCCGGTGAACTTTTGTATTGGGAAAGTCATCTCCGGTGAACTTTTGTATGGGAAAAGTCATCTCCGGTGAACTTTTGTATGGGGAAAGTCATCTCCGGTGAACTTTTGTATTGGGAAAGTCATCTCCGGTGAACTTTTGTATGGGAAAAGTCATCTCCGGTGAACTTTTGTATTGGGAAAGTCATCTCAGGTGAACTTTTGTATGGGAAAAGTCATCTCCGGTGAACTTTTGTATTGGGAAAGTCATCTCCGGTGAACTTTTGTATTGGGAAAGTCATCTCCGGTGAACTTTTGTATGGGAAAAGTCATCTCCGGTGAACTTTTGTATGGGAAAAGTCATCTCCGGTGAACTTTTGTATTGGGAAAGTCATTCCCGGTGAACTTTTGTATTGGGAAAGTCATGCCCGGTGAACTTTTGTATTGGGAAAGTCATGCCCGGTGAACTTTTGTATGGGAAAAGTCATCTCCGGTGAACTTTTGTATGGGAAAAGTCATCTCCGGTGAACTTTTGTATTGGGAAAGTCATCTCCGGTGAACTTTTGTATTGGGAAAGTCATCTCCGGTGAACTTTTGTATTGGGAAAGTCATGCCCGGTGAACTTTTGTATTGGGAAAGTCATGCCCGGTGAACTTTTGTATGGGAAAAGTCATCTCCGGTGAAGTTTTGTATTGGGAAAGTCATGCCCGGTGAACTTTTATATTGGGAAAGTCATCTCCGGTGAACTTTTGTATGGGAAAAGTCATCTCCGGTGAACTTTTGTATTGGGAAAGTCATCTCCGGTGAACTTTTGTATTGGGAAAGTCATGCCCGGTGAACTTTTGTATTGGGAAAGTCATGCCCGGTGAACTTTTGTATTGGGAAAGTCATGCCCGGTGAACTTTTGTATTGGGAAAGTCATGCCCGGTGAACTTTTGTATTGGGAAAGTCATCTCCGGTGAACTTTTGTATGGGAAAAGTCATCTCCCGTGAACTTTTGTATTGGGAAAGTCATGCCCGGTGAACTTTTGTATGGGAAAAGTCATCTCCGGTGAACTTTTGTATTGGGAAAGTCATGCCCGGTGAACTTTTATATTGGGAAAGTCATCTCCGGTGAACTTTTGTATTGGGAAAGTCATCTCCGGTGAACTTTTGTATGGGAAAAGTCATCTCCGGTGAACTTTTGTATTGGGAAAGTCATCTCCGGTGAACTTTTGTATTGGGAAAGTCATCTCCGGTGAACTTTTGTATGGGAAAAGTCATCTCCGGTGAACTTTTGTATGGGAAAAGTCATCTCCGGTGAACTTTTGTATGGGAAAAGTCATCTCCGGTGAACTTTTGTATTGGGAAAGTCATGCCCGGTGAACTTTTGTATTGGGAAAGTCATGCCCGGTGAACTTTTATATTGGGAAAGTCATCTCCGGTGAACTTTTGTATTGGGAAAGTCATCTCCGGTGAACTTTTGTATTGGGAAAGTCATCTCCGGTGAACTTTTGTATTGGGAAAGTCATCTCCGGTGAACTTTTGTATGGGAAAGTCATCTCCGGTGAACTTTTGTATGGGAAAAGTCATCTCCGGTGAACTTTTGTATGGGAAAAGTCATCTCCGGTGAACTTTTGTATTGGGAAAGTCATCTCCGGTGAACTTTTGTATTGGGAAAGTCATCTCCGGTGAACTTTTGTATGGGAAAAGTCATCTCCGGTGAACTTTTGTATTGGGAAAGTCATCTCCGGTGAACTTTTGTATGGGAAAAATCATCTCCGGTGAACTTTTGTATTGGGAAAGTCATCTCCGGTGAACTTTTGTATGGGAAAAGTCATCTCCGGTGAACTTTTGTATGGGAAAAGTCATCTCCGGTGAACTTTTGTATTGGTAAAGTCATCTCCGGTGAACTTTTGTATTGGGAAAGTCATCTCCGGTGAACTTTTGTATTGGGAAAGTCATCTCCGGTGAACTTTTGTATTGGGAAAGTCATCTCCGGTGAACTTTTGTATTGGGAAAGTCATCTCCGGTGAACTTTTGTATTGGGAAAGTCATCTCCGGTGAACTTTTGTATTGGGAAAGTCATCTCCGGTGAACTTTTGTATTGGGAAAGTCATCTCCGGTGAACTTTTGTATTGGGAAAGTCATCTCCGGTAAACTTTTGTATTGGGAAAAGTCATCTCCGGTGAACTTTTGTATTGGGAAAGTCATCTCCGGTGAACTTTTGTATTGGGAAAGTCATCTCCGGTGAACTTTTGTATTGGGAAAGTCATCTCCGGTGAACTTTTGTATTGGGAAAGTCATCTCCGGTGAACTTTTGTATGGGAAAAGTCATCTCCGGTGAACTTTTGTATTGGGAAAGTCATCTCCGGTGAACTTTTGTATTGGGAAGTCATCTCCTGTGAACTTTTGTATTGGGAAAGTCATCTCCGGTGAACTTTTGTATTGGGAAAGTCATCTCCGGTGAACTTTTGTATTGGGAAAGTCATCTCCGGTGAACTTTTGTATGGGAAAGTCATCTCCGGTGAACTTTTGTATGGGAAAAGTCATCTCCGGTGAACTTTTGTATGGGAAAAGTCATCTCCGGTGAACTTTTGTATTGGGAAAGTCATCTCCGGTGAACTTTTGTATTGGGAAAGTCATCTCCGGTGAACTTTTGTATGGGAAAAGTCATCTCCGGTGAACTTTTGTATTGGGAAAGTCATCTCCGGTGAACTTTTGTATAGGAAAAGTCATCTCCGGTGAACTTTTGTATGGGAAAAGTCATCTCCGGTGAACTTTTGTATTGGGAAAGTCATCTCCGGTGAACTTTTGTATTGGGAAAGTCATCTCCGGTGAACTTTTGTATGGGAAAAGTCATCTCCGGTGAACTTTTGTATTGGGAAAGTCATCTCCGGTGAACTTTTGTATTGGGAAAGTCATCTCCGGTGAACTTTTGTATGGGAAAAGTCATCTCCGGTGAACTTTTGTATTGGGAAAGTCATCTCCGGTGAACTTTTGTATGGGAAAAGTCATCTCCGGTGAACTTTTGTATTGGGAAAGTCATCTCCGGTGAACTTTTGTATTGGGAAACTCATCTCCGGTGAACTTTTGTATGGGAAAAGTCATCTCCGGTGAACTTTTGTATTGGGAAAGTCATCTCCGGTGAACTTTTGTATGGGAAAAGTCATCTCCGGTGAACTTTTGTATTGGGAAAGTCATCTCCGGTGAACTTTTGTATTGGGAAAGTCATCTCCGGTGAACTTTTGTATTGGGAAAGTCATCTCCGGTGAACTTTTGTATGGGAAAAGTCATCTCCGGTGAACTTTTGAATTGGGAAAGTCATCTCCGGTGAACTTTTGTATGGGAAAAGTCATCTCCGGTGAACTTTTGTATTGGGAAAGTCATCTCCGGTGAACTTTTGTATGGGAAAAGTCATCTCCGGTGAACTTTTGTATTGGGAAAGTCATCTCCGGTGAACTTTTGTATTGGGAAAGTCATCTCCGGTGAACTTTTGTATTGGGAAAGTCATCTCCGGTGAACTTTTGTATGGGAAAAGTCATCTCCGGTGAACTTTTGTATGGGAAAAGTCATCTCCGGTGAACTTTTGTATTGGGAAAGTCATTCCCGGTGAACTTTTGTATTGGGAAAGTCATGCCCGGTGAACTTTTGTATTGGGAAAGTCATCTCCGGTGAACTTTTGAATTAAAAGTCATCTCCGGTGAACTTTTGTATGGGAAAAGTCATCTCCGGTGAACTTTTGTATTGGGAAAGTCATCTCCGGTGAACTTTTGTATGGGAAAAGTCATCTCCGGTGACCTTTTGTATGGGAAAAGTCATCTCCGGTGACCTTTTGTATGGGAAAAGTCATCTCCGGTGAACTTTTGTATTGGGAAAGTCATGCCCGGTGAACTTTTGTATTGGGAAAGTCGTGCCCGGTGAACTTTTGTATTGGGAAAGTCATGCCCGGTGAACTTTTGTACTGGGAAAGTCATCTCCCGTGAACTTTTGTATTGGGAAAGTCATCTCCGGTGAACTTTTGTATTGGAAAAGTCATCTCCGGTGAACTTTTGTATTGGGAAAGTCATCTCCGGTGAACTTTTGTATTGGGAAAGTCATCTCCGGTGAACTTTTGTATTGGGAAAGTCATCTCCGGTGAACTTTTGTATTGGGAAAGTCATGCCCGGTGAACTTTTGTACTGGGAAAGTCATCTCCGGTGAACTTTTGTATTGGGAAAGTCATGCCCGGTGAACTTTTGTATTGGGAAAGTCATGCCCGGTGAACTTTTGTATTGGGAAAGTCATGCCCGGTGAACTTTTGTATGGGAAAAGTCATCTCCGGTGAACTTTTGTATTGGGAAACTCATCTCCGGTGAACTTTTGTATGGGAAAAGTCATCTCCGGTGATCTTTTGTATTGGGAAAGTCATCTCCGGTGAACTTTTGTATAGGAAAAGTCATCTCCGGTGAACTTTTGTATGGGAAAAGTCATCTCCGGTGAACTTTTGTATTGGGAAAGTCATCTCCGGTGAACTTTTGTATTGGGAAAGTCATCTCCGGTGAACTTTTGTATGGGAAAAGTCTTCTCCGGTGAACTTTTGTATTGGGAAAGTCATCTCCGGTGAACTTTTGTATTGGGAAAGTCATCTCCGGTGAACTTTTGTATGGGAAAAGTCATCTCCGGTGAACTTTTGTATTGGGAAAGTCATCTCCGGTGAACTTTTGTATGGGAAAAGTCATCTCCGGTGAACTTTTGTATTGGGAAAGTCATCTCCGGTGAACTTTTGTATTGGGAAACTCATCTCCGGTGAACTTTTGTATGGGAAAAGTCATCTCCGGTGAACTTTTGTATTGGGAAAGTCATCTCCGGTGAACTTTTGTATGGGAAAAGTCATCTCCGGTGAACTTTTGTATTGGGAAAGTCATCTCCGGTGAACTTTTGTATTGGGAAAGTCATCTCCGGTGAACTTTTGTATTGGGAAAGTCATCTCCGGTGAACTTTTGTATGGGAAAAGTCATCTCCGGTGAACTTTTGAATTGGGAAAGTCATCTCCGGTGAACTTTTGTATGGGAAAAGTCATCTCCGGTGAACTTTTGTATTGGGAAAGTCATCTCCGGTGAACTTTTGTATGGGAAAAGTCATCTCCGGTGAACTTTTGTATTGGGAAAGTCATCTCCGGTGAACTTTTGTATTGGGAAAGTCATCTCCGGTGAACTTTTGTATTGGGAAAGTCATCTCCGGTGAACTTTTGTATGGGAAAAGTCATCTCCGGTGAACTTTTGTATGGGAAAAGTCATCTCCGGTGAACTTTTGTATTGGGAAAGTCATTCCCGGTGAACTTTTGTATTGGGAAAGTCATGCCCGGTGAACTTTTGTATTGGGAAAGTCATCTCCGGTGAACTTTTGAATTAAAAGTCATCTCCGGTGAACTTTTGTATGGGAAAAGTCATCTCCGGTGAACTTTTGTATTGGGAAAGTCATCTCCGGTGAACTTTTGTATGGGAAAAGTCATCTCCGGTGACCTTTTGTATGGGAAAAGTCATCTCCGGTGACCTTTTGTATGGGAAAAGTCATCTCCGGTGAACTTTTGTATTGGGAAAGTCATGCCCGGTGAACTTTTGTATTGGGAAAGTCGTGCCCGGTGAACTTTTGTATTGGGAAAGTCATGCCCGGTGAACTTTTGTACTGGGAAAGTCATCTCCCGTGAACTTTTGTATTGGGAAAGTCATCTCCGGTGAACTTTTGTATTGGAAAAGTCATCTCCGGTGAACTTTTGTATTGGGAAAGTCATCTCCGGTGAACTTTTGTATTGGGAAAGTCATCTCCGGTGAACTTTTGTATTGGGAAAGTCATCTCCGGTGAACTTTTGTATTGGGAAAGTCATGCCCGGTGAACTTTTGTACTGGGAAAGTCATCTCCGGTGAACTTTTGTATTGGGAAAGTCATGCCCGGTGAACTTTTGTATTGGGAAAGTCATGCCCGGTGAACTTTTGTATTGGGAAAGTCATGCCCGGTGAACTTTTGTATGGGAAAAGTCATCTCCGGTGAACTTTTGTATTGGGAAAGTCATCTCCGGTGAACTTTTGTATGGGAAAAGTCATCTCCGGTGAACTTTTGTATTGGGAAAGTCATGCCCGGTGAACTTTTGTATGGGAAAAGTCATCTCCGGTGAACTTTTGTATTGGGAAAGTCATGCCCGGTGAACTTTTATATTGGGAAAGTCATCTCCGGTGAACTTTTGTATTGGGAAAGTCATCTCCGGTGAACTTTTGTATGGGAAAAGTCATTTCCGGTGAACTTTTGTATTGGGAAAGTCATCTCCGGTGAACTTTTGTATTGGGAAAGTCATCTCCGGTGAACTTTTGTATTGGGAAAGTCATGCCCGGTGAACTTTTGTATGGGAAAAGTCATCTCCGGTGAACTTTTGTATTGGGAAAGTCATCTCCGGTGAACTTTTGTATGGGAAAAGTCATCTCCGGTGAACTTTTGTATGGGAAAAGTCATCTCCGGTGAACTTTTGTATGGGAAAAGTCATCTCCGGTGAACTTTTGTATTGGGAAAGTCATCTCCGGTGAACTTTTGTATTGGGAAAGTCATGCCCGGTGAACTTTTGTATTGGGAAAGTCATGCCCGGTGAACTTTTGTATTGGGAAAGTCATGCCCGGTGAACTTTTGTATGGAAAAAGTCATCTCCGGTGAACTTTTGTATGGGAAAAGTCATCTCCGGTGAACTTTTGTATTGGGAAAGTCATCTCCGGTGAACTTTTGTATTGGGAAAGTCATGCCCGGTGAACTTTTGTATTGGGAAAGTCATGCCCGGTGAACTTTTGTATGGGAAAAGTCATCTCCGGTGAACTTTTGTATGGGAAAAGTCATCTCCGGTGAACTTTTGTATTGGGAAAGTCATGCCCGGTGAACTTTTGTATTGGGAAAGTCATGCCCGGTGAACTTTTATATTGGGAAAGTCATCTCCGGTGAACTTTTGTATTGGGAAAGTCATCTCCGGTGAACTTTTGTATGGGAAAAGTCATCTCCGGTGAACTTTTGTATTGGGAAAGTCATCTCCGGTGAACTTTTGTATGGGAAAGTCATGCCCGGTGAACTTTTGTATGGGAAAAGTCATCTCCGGTGAACTTTTGTATTGGGAAAGTCATCTCCGGTGAACTTTTGTATGGGAAAAGTCATCTCCGGTGAACTTTTGTATTGGGAAAGTCATGCCCGGTGAACTTTTGTATTGGGAAAGTCATGCCCGGTGAACTTTTGTATGGGAAAAGTCATCTCCGGTGAACTTTTATATGGGAAAAGTCATCTCCGGTGAACTTTTGTATGGGAAAAGTCATCTCCGGTGAACTTTTGTATTGGGAAAGTCATCTCCGGTGAACTTTTGTATTGGGAAAGTCAGCTCCGGTGAACTTTTGTATGGGAAAAGTCATCTCCGGTGAACTTTTGTATTGGGAAAGTCATCTCCGGTGAACTTTTGTATGGGAAAAGTCATCTCCGGTGAACTTTTGTATTGGGAAAGTCATCTCCGGTGAACTTTTGTATGGGAAAGTCATCTCCGGTGAACTTTTGTATGGGAAAAGTCATCTCCGGTGAACTTTTGTATGGGAAAAGTCATCTCCGGTGAACTTTTGTATTGGGAAAGTCATCTCCGGTGAACTTTTGTATTGGGAAAGTCATCTCCGGTGAACTTTTGTATGGGAAAAGTCATCTCCGGTGAACTTTTGTATTGGGAAAGTCATCTCCGGTGAACTTTTGTATGGGAAAAGTCATCTCCGGTGAACTTTTGTATTGGGAAAGTCATTCCCGGTGAACTTTTGTATTGGGAAAGTCATGCCCGGTGAACTTTTGTATTGGGAAAGTCATCTCCGGTGAACTTTTGTATTGGAAAAGTCATCTCCGGTGAACTTTTGTATGGGAAAAGTCATCTCCGGTGAACTTTTGTATGGGAAAAGTCATCTCCGGTGAACTTTTGTATGGGAAAAGTCATCTCCGGTGAACTTTTGTATTGGGAAAGTCATGCCCGGTGAACTTTTGTATTGGGAAAGTCATGCCCGGTGAACTTTTATATTGGGAAAGTCATCTCCGGTGAACTTTTGTATTGGGAAAGTCATCTCCGGTGAACTTTTGTATGGGAAAAGTCATCTCCGGTGAACTTTTGTATTGGGAAAGTCATCTCCGGTGAACTTTTGTATGGGAAAGTCATCTCCGGTGAACTTTTGTATGGGAAAAGTCATCTCCGGTGAACTTTTGTATGGGAAAAGTCATCTCCGGTGAACTTTTGTATTGGGAAAGTCATCTCCGGTGAACTTTTGTATTGGGAAAGTCATCTCCGGTGACCTTTTGTATGGGAAAAGTCATCTCCGGTGAACTTTTGTATTGGGAAAGTCATGCCCGGTGACCTTTTGTATGGGAAAGTCGTGCCCGGTGAACTTTTGTATTTGGAAAGTCATGCCCGGTGAACTTTTGTACTGGGAAAGTCATCTCCGGTGAACTTTTGTATTGGGAAAGTCATCTCCGGTGAACTTTTGTATTGGGAAAGTCATCTCCGGTGAACTTTTGTATTGGGAAAGTCATCTCCGGTGAACTTTTGTATTGGGAAAGTCATCTCCGGTGAACATTTGTATTGGGAAAGTCATCTCCGGTGAACTTTTGTATGGGAAAAGTCATCTCCGGTGAACTTTTGTATGGGAAAAGTCATCTCCGGTGAACTTTTGTATGGGAAAAGTCATCTCCGGTGAACTTTTGTATTGGGAAAGTCATGCCGGGTGAACTTTTGTATTGGGAAAGTCATGCCCGGTGAACTTTTATATTGGGAAAGTCATCTCCGGTGAACTTTTGTATTGGGAAAGTCATCTCCGGTGAACTTTTGTATGGGAAAAGTCATCTCCGGTGAACTTTTGTATTGGGAAAGTCATCTCCGGTGAACTTTTGTATGGGAAAGTCATCTCCGGTGAACTTTTGTATGGGAAAAGTCATCTCCGGTGAACTTTTGTATGGGAAAAGGCATCTCCGGTGAACTTTTGTATTGGGAAAGTCATCTCCGGTGAACTTTTGTATTGGGAAAGTCATCTCCGGTGAACTTTTGTATGGGAAAAGTCATCTCCGGTGAACTTTTGTATTGGGAAAGTCATCTCCGGTGAACTTTTGTATGGGAAAAGTCATCTCCGGTGAACTTTTGTATTGGGAAAGTCATCTCCGGTGAACTCTTGAATGGGAAAAGTCATCTCCGGTGAACTTTTGTATTGGGAAAGTCATCTCCGGTGAACTTTTGTATGGGAAAAGTCATCTCCGGTGAACTTTTGTATTGGGAAAGTCATCTCCGGTGAACTTTTGTATGGGAAAAGTCATCTCCGGTGAACTTTTGTATTGGGAAAGTCATCTGCGGTGAACTTTTGTATTGGGAAAGTCATCTCCGGTGAACTTTTGTATGGGAAAAGTCATCTCCGGTGAACTTTTGTATGGGAAAAGTCATCTCCGGTGAACTTTTGTATTGGGAAAGTCATTCCCGGTGAACTTTTGTATTGGGAAAGTCATGCCCGGTGAATTTTTGTATTGGGAAAGTCATGCCCGGTGAACTTTTGTATGGGAAAAGTCATCTCCGATGAACTTTTGTATGGGAAAAGTCATCTCCGGTGAACTTTTGTATTGGGAAAGTCATCTCCGGTGAACTTTTGTATGGGAAAAGTCATCTCCGGTGAACTTTTGTATTGGGAAAGTCATCTCCGGTGAACTTTTGTATTGGGAAAGTCATCTCCGGTGAACTTTTGTATTGGGAAAGTCATGCCCGGTGAACTTTTGTATGGGAAAAGTCATCTCCGGTGAACTTTTGTATTGGGAAAGTCATCTCCGGTGAACTTTTGTATGGGAAAAGTCATCTCCGGTGAACTTTTGTATGGGAAAAGTCATCTCCGGTGAACTTTTGTATGGGAAAAGTCATCTCCGGTGAACTTTTGTATTGGGAAAGTCATCTCCGGTGAACTTTTGTATTGGGAAAGTCATTCCCGGTGAACTTTTGTATTGGGAAAGTCATGCCCGGTGAACTTTTGTATTGGGAAAGTCATGCCCGGTGAACTTTTGTATGGAAAAAGTCATCTCCGGTGAACTTTTGTATGGGAAAAGTCATCTCCGGTGAACTTTTGTATTGGGAAAGTCATCTCCGGTGAACTTTTGTATTGGGAAAGTCATGCCCGGTGAACTTTTGTATTGGGAAAGTCATGCCCGGTGAACTTTTGTATGGGAAAAGTCATCTCCGGTGAACTTTTGTATGGGAAAAGTCATCTCCGGTGAACTTTTGTATTGGGAAAGTCATGCCCGGTGAACTTTTGTATTGGGAAAGTCATGCCCGGTGAACTTTTATATTGGGAAAGTCATCTCCGGTGAACTTTTGTATTGGGAAAGTCATCTCCGGTGAACTTTTGTATGGGAAAAGTCATCTCCGGTGAACTTTTGTATTGGGAAAGTCATCTCCGGTGAACTTTTGTATGGGAAAGTCATGCCCGGTGAACTTTTGTATGGGAAAAGTCATCTCCGGTGAACTTTTGTATTGGGAAAGTCATCTCCGGTGAACTTTTGTATGGGAAAAGTCATCTCCGGTGAACTTTTGTATTGGGAAAGTCATGCCCGGTGAACTTTTGTATTGGGAAAGTCATGCCCGGTGAACTTTTGTATGGGAAAAGTCATCTCCGGTGAACTTTTATATTGGGAAAGTCATCTCCGGTGAACTTTTGTATTGGGAAAGTCATCTCCGGTGAACTTTTGTATTGGGAAAGTCATCTCCGGTGAACTTTTGTATTGGGAAAGTCATGCCCGGTGAACTTTTGTATTGGGAAAGTCATGCCCGGTGAACTTTTGTATTGGGAAAGTCATGCCCGGTGAACTTTTGTATTGGGAAAGTCATGCCCGGTGAACTTTTGTATGGGAAAAGTCATCTCCGGTGAACTTTTGTATTGGAAAATCATCTCCGGTGAACTTTTGTATGGGAAAAGTCATCTCCGGTGAACTTTTGTATTGGGAAAGTCATGCCCGGTGAACTTTTGTATGGGAAAAGTCATCTCCGGTGAACTTTTGTATTGGGAAAGTCATGCCCGGTGAACTTTTATATTGGGAAAGTCATCTCCGGTGAACTTTTGTATTGGGAAAGTCATCTCCGGTGAACTTTTGTATGGGAAAAGTCATCTCCGGTGAACTTTTGTATTGGGAAAGTCATCTCCGGTGAACTTTTGTATTGGGAAAGTCATCTCCGGTGAACTTTTGTATGGAAAAAGTCATCTCCGGTGAACTTTTGTATTGGGAAAGTCATCTCCGGTGAACTTTTGTATGGGAAAAGTCATCTCCGGTGAACTTTTGTATGGGAAAAGTCATCTCCGGTGAACTTTTGTATGGGAAAAGTCATCTCCGGTGAACTTTTGTATGGGAAAAGTCATCTCCGGTGAACTTTTGTATTGGGAAAGTCATTCCCGGTGAACTTTTGTGTTGGGAAAGTCATGCCCGGTGAACTTTTGTATTGGGAAAGTCATGCCCGGTGAACTTTTGTATGGGAAAAGTCATCTCCGGTGAACTTTTGTATGGGAAAAGTCATCTCCGGTGAACTTTTGTATTGGGAAAGTCATCTCCGGTGAACTTTTGTATTGGGAAAGTCATCTCCGGTGAACTTTTGTATTGGGAAAGTCATCTCCGGTGAACTTTTGTATGGGAAAGTCATCTCCGGTGAACTTTTGTATTGGGAAAGTCATCTCCGGTGAACTTTTGTATGGGAAAAGTCATCTCCGGTGAACTTTTGTATGGGAAAAGTCATCTCCGGTGAACTTTTGTATGGGAAAAGTCATCTCCGGTGAACTTTTGTATTGGGAAAGTCATGCCCGGTGAACTTTTGTATTGGGAAAGTCATGCCCGGTGAACTTTTATATTGGGAAAGTCATCTCCGGTGAACTTTTGTATTGGGAAAGTCATCTCCGGTGAACTTTTGTATTGGGAAAGTCATCTCCGGTGAACTTTTGTATGGGAAAGTCATCTCCGGTGAACTTTTGTATGGGAAAAGTCATCTCCGGTGAACTTTTGTATGGGAAAAGTCATCTCCGGTGAACTTTTGTATTGGGAAAGTCATCTCCGGTGAACTTTTGTATTGGGAAAGTCATCTCCGGTGAACTTTTGTATGGGAAAAGTCATCTCCGGTGAACTTTTGTATTGGGAAAGTCATCTCCGGTGAACTTTTGTATGGGAAAAGTCATCTCCGGTGAACTTTTGTATTGGGAAAGTCATCTCCGGTGAACTTTTGTATGGGAAAAGTCATCTCCGGTGAACTTTTGTATGGGAAAAGTCATCTCCGGTGAACTTTTGTATTGGTAAAGTCATCTCCGGTGAACTTTTGTATTGGGAAAGTCATCTCCGGTGAACTTTTGTATTGGGAAAGTCATCTCCGGTGAACTTTTGTATTGGGAAAGTCATCTCCGGTGAACTTTTGTATTGGGAAAGTCATCTCCGGTGAACTTTTGTATTGGGAAAGTCATCTCCGGTGAACTTTTGTATTGGGAAAGTCATCTCCGGTGAACTTTTGTATTGGGAAAGTCATCTCCGGTGAACTTTTGTATTGGGAAAGTCATCTCCGGTAAACTTTTGTATTGGGAAAAGTCATCTCCGGTGAACTTTTGTATTGGGAAAGTCATCTCCGGTGAACTTTTGTATTGGGAAAGTCATCTCCGGTGAACTTTTGTATTGGGAAAGTCATCTCCGGTGAACTTTTGTATTGGGAAAGTCATCTCCGGTGAACTTTTGTATGGGAAAAGTCATCTCCGGTGAACTTTTGTATTGGGAAAGTCATCTCCGGTGAACTTTTGTATTGGGAAAGTCATCTCCGGTGAACTTTTGTATTGGGAAAGTCATCTCCGGTGAACTTTTGTATTGGGAAAGTCATCTCCGGTGAACTTTTGTATTGGGAAAGTCATCTCCGGTGAACTTTTGTATGGGAAAGTCATCTCCGGTGAACTTTTGTATGGGAAAAGTCATCTCCGGTGAACTTTTGTATGGGAAAAGTCATCTCCGGTGAACTTTTGTATTGGGAAAGTCATCTCCGGTGAACTTTTGTATTGGGAAAGTCATCTCCGGTGAACTTTTGTATGGGAAAAGTCATCTCCGGTGAACTTTTGTATTGGGAAAGTCATCTCCGGTGAACTTTTGTATAGGAAAAGTCATCTCCGGTGAACTTTTGTATGGGAAAAGTCATCTCCGGTGAACTTTTGTATTGGGAAAGTCATCTCCGGTGAACTTTTGTATTGGGAAAGTCATCTCCGGTGAACTTTTGTATGGGAAAAGTCATCTCCGGTGAACTTTTGTATTGGGAAAGTCATCTCCGGTGAACTTTTGTATTGGGAAAGTCATCTCCGGTGAATTTTTGTATGGGAAAAGTCATCTCCGGTGAACTTTTGTATTGGGAAAGTCATCTCCGGTGAACTTTTGTATGGGAAAAGTCATCTCCGGTGAACTTTTGTATTGGGAAAGTCATCTCCGGTGAACTTTTGTATTGGGAAACTCATCTCCGGTGAACTTTTGTATGGGAAAAGTCATCTCCGGTGAACTTTTGTATTGGGAAAGTCATCTCCGGTGAACTTTTGTATGGGAAAAGTCATCTCCGGTGAACTTTTGTATTGGGAAAGTCATCTCCGGTGAACTTTTGTATTGGGAAAGTCATCTCCGGTGAACTTTTGTATTGGGAAAGTCATCTCCGGTGAACTTTTGTATGGGAAAAGTCATCTCCGGTGAACTTTTGAATTGGGAAAGTCATCTCCGGTGAACTTTTGTATGGGAAAAGTCATCTCCGGTGAACTTTTGTATTGGGAAAGTCATCTCCGGTGAACTTTTGTATGGGAAAAGTCATCTCCGGTGAACTTTTGTATTGGGAAAGTCATCTCCGGTGAACTTTTGTATTGGGAAAGTCATCTCCGGTGAACTTTTGTATTGGGAAAGTCATCTCCGGTGAACTTTTGTATGGGAAAAGTCATCTCCGGTGAACTTTTGTATGGGAAAAGTCATCTCCGGTGAACTTTTGTATTGGGAAAGTCATTCCCGGTGAACTTTTGTATTGGGAAAGTCATGCCCGGTGAACTTTTGTATTGGGAAAGTCATCTCCGGTGAACTTTTGAATTGGGAAAGTCATCTCCGGTGAACTTTTGTATGGGAAAAGTCATCTCCGGTGAACTTTTGTATTGGGAAAGTCATCTCCGGTGAACTTTTGTATGGGAAAAGTCATCTCCGGTGACCTTTTGTATGGGAAAAGTCATCTCCGGTGACCTTTTGTATGGGAAAAGTCATCTCCGGTGAACTTTTGTATTGGGAAAGTCATGCCCGGTGAACTTTTGTATTGGGAAAGTCGTGCCCGGTGAACTTTTGTATTGGGAAAGTCATGCCCGGTGAACTTTTGTACTGGGAAAGTCATCTCCGGTGAACTTTTGTATTGGGAAAGTCATCTCCGGTGAACTTTTGTATTGGAAAAGTCATCTCCGGTGAACTTTTGTATTGGGAAAGTCATCTCCGGTGAACTTTTGTATTGGGAAAGTCATCTCCGGTGAACTTTTGTATGGGAAAAGTCATTTCCGGTGAACTTTTGTATTGGGAAAGTCATCTCCGGTGAACTTTTGTATTGGGAAAGTCATCTCCGGTGAACTTTTGTATTGGGAAAGTCATGCCCGGTGAACTTTTGTATGGGAAAAGTCATCTCCGGTGAACTTTTGTATTGGGAAAGTCATCTCCGGTGAACTTTTGTATGGGAAAAGTCATCTCCGGTGAACTTTTGTATGGGAAAAGTCATCTCCGGTGAACTTTTGTATGGGAAAAGTCATCTCCGGTGAACTTTTGTATTGGGAAAGTCATCTCCGGTGAACTTTTGTATTGGGAAAGTCATGCCCGGTGAACTTTTGTATTGGGAAAGTCATGCCCGGTGAACTTTTGTATTGGGAAAGTCATGCCCGGTGAACTTTTGTATGGAAAAAGTCATCTCCGGTGAACTTTTGTATGGGAAAAGTCATCTCCGGTGAACTTTTGTATTGGGAAAGTCATCTCCGGTGAACTTTTGTATTGGGAAAGTCATGCCCGGTGAACTTTTGTATTGGGAAAGTCATGCCCGGTGAACTTTTGTATGGGAAAAGTCATCTCCGGTGAACTTTTGTATTGGGAAAGTCATCTCCGGTGAACTTTTGTATGGGAAAAGTCATCTCCGGTGAACTTTTGTATTGGGAAAGTCATGCCCGGTGAACTTTTGTATGGGAAAAGTCATCTCCGGTGAACTTTTGTATTGGGAAAGTCATGCCCGGTGAACTTTTGTACTGGGAAAGTCATCTCCGGTGAACTTTTGTATTGGGAAAGTCATGCCCGGTGAACTTTTGTATTGGGAAAGTCATGCCCGGTGAACTTTTGTATTGGGAAAGTCATGCCCGGTGAACTTTTGTATGGGAAAAGTCATCTCCGGTGAACTTTTGTATTGGGAAAGTCATCTCCGGTGAACTTTTGTATGGGAAAAGTCATCTCCGGTGAACTTTTGTATTGGGAAAGTCATGCCCGGTGAACTTTTGTATGGGAAAAGTCATCTCCGGTGAACTTTTGTATTGGGAAAGTCATGCCCGGTGAACTTTTATATTGGGAAAGTCATCTCCGGTGAACTTTTGTATTGGGAAAGTCATCTCCGGTGAACTTTTGTATGGGAAAAGTCATTTCCGGTGAACTTTTGTATTGGGAAAGTCATCTCCGGTGAACTTTTGTATTGGGAAAGTCATCTCCGGTGAACTTTTGTATTGGGAAAGTCATGCCCGGTGAACTTTTGTATGGGAAAAGTCATCTCCGGTGAACTTTTGTATTGGGAAAGTCATCTCCGGTGAACTTTTGTATGGGAAAAGTCATCTCCGGTGAACTTTTGTATGGGAAAAGTCATCTCCGGTGAACTTTTGTATGGGAAAAGTCATCTCCGGTGAACTTTTGTATTGGGAAAGTCATCTCCGGTGAACTTTTGTATTGGGAAAGTCATGCCCGGTGAACTTTTGTATTGGGAAAGTCATGCCCGGTGAACTTTTGTATTGGGAAAGTCATGCCCGGTGAACTTTTGTATGGAAAAAGTCATCTCCGGTGAACTTTTGTATGGGAAAAGTCATCTCCGGTGAACTTTTGTATTGGGAAAGTCATCTCCGGTGAACTTTTGTATTGGGAAAGTCATGCCCGGTGAACTTTTGTATTGGGAAAGTCATGCCCGGTGAACTTTTGTATGGGAAAAGTCATCTCCGGTGAACTTTTGTATGGGAAAAGTCATCTCCGGTGAACTTTTGTATTGGGAAAGTCATGCCCGGTGAACTTTTGTATTGGGAAAGTCATGCCCGGTGAACTTTTATATTGGGAAAGTCATCTCCGGTGAACTTTTGTATTGGGAAAGTCATCTCCGGTGAACTTTTGTATGGGAAAAGTCATCTCCGGTGAACTTTTGTATTGGGAAAGTCATCTCCGGTGAACTTTTGTATGGGAAAGTCATGCCCGGTGAACTTTTGTATGGGAAAAGTCATCTCCGGTGAACTTTTGTATTGGGAAAGTCATCTCCGGTGAACTTTTGTATGGGAAAAGTCATCTCCGGTGAACTTTTGTATTGGGAAAGTCATGCCCGGTGAACTTTTGTATTGGGAAAGTCATGCCCGGTGAACTTTTGTATGGGAAAAGTCATCTCCGGTGAACTTTTATATGGGAAAAGTCATCTCCGGTGAACTTTTGTATGGGAAAAGTCATCTCCGGTGAACTTTTGTATTGGGAAAGTCATCTCCGGTGAACTTTTGTATTGGGAAAGTCATCTCCGGTGAACTTTTGTATGGGAAAAGTCATCTCCGGTGAACTTTTGTATTGGGAAAGTCATCTCCGGTGAACTTTTGTATGGGAAAAGTCATCTCCGGTGAACTTTTGTATTGGGAAAGTCATCTCCGGTGAACTTTTGTATGGGAAAGTCATCTCCGGTGAACTTTTGTATGGGAAAAGTCATCTCCGGTGAACTTTTGTATGGGAAAAGTCATCTCCGGTGAACTTTTGTATTGGGAAAGTCATCTCCGGTGAACTTTTGTATTGGGAAAGTCATCTCCGGTGAACTTTTGTATGGGAAAAGTCATCTCCGGTGAACTTTTGTATTGGGAAAGTCATCTCCGGTGAACTTTTGTATGGGAAAAGTCATCTCCGGTGAACTTTTGTATTGGGAAAGTCATTCCCGGTGAACTTTTGTATTGGGAAAGTCATGCCCGGTGAACTTTTGTATTGGGAAAGTCATCTCCGGTGAACTTTTGTATTGGAAAAGTCATCTCCGGTGAACTTTTGTATGGGAAAAGTCATCTCCGGTGAACTTTTGTATGGGAAAAGTCATCTCCGGTGAACTTTTGTATGGGAAAAGTCATCTCCGGTGAACTTTTGTATTGGGAAAGTCATGCCCGGTGAACTTTTGTATTGGGAAAGTCATGCCCGGTGAACTTTTATATTGGGAAAGTCATCTCCGGTGAACTTTTGTATTGGGAAAGTCATCTCCGGTGAACTTTTGTATGGGAAAAGTCATCTCCGGTGAACTTTTGTATTGGGAAAGTCATCTCCGGTGAACTTTTGTATGGGAAAGTCATCTCCGGTGAACTTTTGTATGGGAAAAGTCATCTCCGGTGAACTTTTGTATGGGAAAAGTCATCTCCGGTGAACTTTTGTATTGGGAAAGTCATCTCCGGTGAACTTTTGTATTGGGAAAGTCATCTCCGGTGACCTTTTGTATGGGAAAAGTCATCTCCGGTGAACTTTTGTATTGGGAAAGTCATGCCCGGTGACCTTTTGTATGGGAAAGTCGTGCCCGGTGAACTTTTGTATTTGGAAAGTCATGCCCGGTGAACTTTTGTACTGGGAAAGTCATCTCCGGTGAACTTTTGTATTGGGAAAGTCATCTCCGGTGAACTTTTGTATTGGGAAAGTCATCTCCGGTGAACTTTTGTATTGGGAAAGTCATCTCCGGTGAACTTTTGTATTGGGAAAGTCATCTCCGGTGAACATTTGTATTGGGAAAGTCATCTCCGGTGAACTTTTGTATGGGAAAAGTCATCTCCGGTGAACTTTTGTATGGGAAAAGTCATCTCCGGTGAACTTTTGTATGGGAAAAGTCATCTCCGGTGAACTTTTGTATTGGGAAAGTCATGCCGGGTGAACTTTTGTATTGGGAAAGTCATGCCCGGTGAACTTTTATATTGGGAAAGTCATCTCCGGTGAACTTTTGTATTGGGAAAGTCATCTCCGGTGAACTTTTGTATGGGAAAAGTCATCTCCGGTGAACTTTTGTATTGGGAAAGTCATCTCCGGTGAACTTTTGTATGGGAAAGTCATCTCCGGTGAACTTTTGTATGGGAAAAGTCATCTCCGGTGAACTTTTGTATGGGAAAAGGCATCTCCGGTGAACTTTTGTATTGGGAAAGTCATCTCCGGTGAACTTTTGTATTGGGAAAGTCATCTCCGGTGAACTTTTGTATGGGAAAAGTCATCTCCGGTGAACTTTTGTATTGGGAAAGTCATCTCCGGTGAACTTTTGTATGGGAAAAGTCATCTCCGGTGAACTTTTGTATTGGGAAAGTCATCTCCGGTGAACTTTTGAATGGGAAAAGTCATCTCCGGTGAACTTTTGTATTGGGAAAGTCATCTCCGGTGAACTTTTGTATGGGAAAAGTCATCTCCGGTGAACTTTTGTATTGGGAAAGTCATCTCCGGTGAACTTTTGTATGGGAAAAGTCATCTCCGGTGAACTTTTGTATTGGGAAAGTCATCTCCGGTGAACTTTTGTATTGGGAAAGTCATCTCCGGTGAACTTTTGTATGGGAAAAGTCATCTCCGGTGAACTTTTGTATGGGAAAAGTCATCTCCGGTGAACTTTTGTATTGGGAAAGTCATTCCCGGTGAACTTTTGTATTGGGAAAGTCATGCCCGGTGAATTTTTGTATTGGGAAAGTCATGCCCGGTGAACTTTTGTATGGGAAAAGTCATCTCCGATGAACTTTTGTATGGGAAAAGTCATCTCCGGTGAACTTTTGTATTGGGAAAGTCATCTCCGGTGAACTTTTGTATGGGAAAAGTCATCTCCGATGAACTTTTGTATTGGGAAAGTCATCTCCGGTGAACTTTTGTATTGGGAAAGTCATCTCCGGTGAACTTTTGTATTGGGAAAGTCATGCCCGGTGAACTTTTGTATGGGAAAAGTCATCTCCGGTGAACTTTTGTATTGGGAAAGTCATCTCCGGTGAACTTTTGTATGGGAAAAGTCATCTCCGGTGAACTTTTGTATGGGAAAAGTCATCTCCGGTGAACTTTTGTATGGGAAAAGTCATCTCCGGTGAACTTTTGTATTGGGAAAGTCATCTCCGGTGAACTTTTGTATTGGGAAAGTCATTCCCGGTGAACTTTTGTATTGGGAAAGTCATGCCCGGTGAACTTTTGTATTGGGAAAGTCATGCCCGGTGAACTTTTGTATGGAAAAAGTCATCTCCGGTGAACTTTTGTATGGGAAAAGTCATCTCCGGTGAACTTTTGTATTGGGAAAGTCATCTCCGGTGAACTTTTGTATTGGGAAAGTCATGCCCGGTGAACTTTTGTATTGGGAAAGTCATGCCCGGTGAACTTTTGTATGGGAAAAGTCATCTCCGGTGAACTTTTGTATGGGAAAAGTCATCTCCGGTGAACTTTTGTATTGGGAAAGTCATGCCCGGTGAACTTTTGTATTGGGAAAGTCATGCCCGGTGAACTTTTATATTGGGAAAGTCATCTCCGGTGAACTTTTGTATTGGGAAAGTCATCTCCGGTGAACTTTTGTATGGGAAAAGTCATCTCCGGTGAACTTTTGTATTGGGAAAGTCATCTCCGGTGAACTTTTTGTATGGGAAAGTCATGCCCGGTGAACTTTTGTATGGGAAAAGTCATCTCCGGTGAACTTTTGTATTGGGAAAGTCATCTCCGGTGAACTTTTGTATGGGAAAAGTCATCTCCGGTGAACTTTTGTATTGGGAAAGTCATGCCCGGTGAACTTTTGTATTGGGAAAGTCATGCCCGGTGAACTTTTGTATGGGAAAAGTCATCTCCGGTGAACTTTTATTGGGAAAGTCATCTCCGGTGAACTTTTGTATTGGGAAAGTCATCTCCGGTGAACTTTTGTATTGGGAAAGTCATCTCCGGTGAACTTTTGTATTGGGAAAGTCATGCCCGGTGAACTTTTGTATTGGGAAAGTCATGCCCGGTGAACTTTTGTATTGGGAAAGTCATGCCCGGTGAACTTTTGTATTGGGAAAGTCATGCCCGGTGAACTTTTGTATGGGAAAAGTCATCTCCCCGGTGAACTTTTGTATTGGAAAATCATCTCCGGTGAACTTTTGTATGGGAAAAGTCATCTCCGGTGAACTTTTGTATTGGGAAAGTCATGCCCGGTGAACTTTTGTATGGGAAAAGTCATCTCCGGTGAACTTTTGTATTGGGAAAGTCATGCCCGGTGAACTTTTATATTGGGAAAGTCATCTCCGGTGAACTTTTGTATTGGGAAAGTCATCTCCGGTGAACTTTTGTATGGGAAAAGTCATCTCCGGTGAACTTTTGTATTGGGAAAGTCATCTCCGGTGAACTTTTGTATTGGGAAAGTCATCTCCGGTGAACTTTTGTATGGAAAAAGTCATCTCCGGTGAACTTTTGTATTGGGAAAGTCATCTCCGGTGAACTTTTGTATGGGAAAAGTCATCTCCGGTGAACTTTTGTATGGGAAAAGTCATCTCCGGTGAACTTTTGTATGGGAAAAGTCATCTCCGGTGAACTTTTGTATGGGAAAAGTCATCTCCGGTGAACTTTTGTATTGGGAAAGTCATTCCCGGTGAACTTTTGTGTTGGGAAAGTCATGCCCGGTGAACTTTTGTATTGGGAAAGTCATGCCCGGTGAACTTTTGTATGGGAAAAGTCATCTCCGGTGAACTTTTGTATGGGAAAAGTCATCTCCGGTGAACTTTTGTATTGGGAAAGTCATCTCCGGTGAACTTTTGTATTGGGAAAGTCATCTCCGGTGAACTTTTGTATTGGGAAAGTCATATCCGGTGAACTTTTGTATGGGAAAGTCATCTCCGGTGAACTTTTGTATGGGAAAAGTCATCTCCGGTGAACTTTTGTATGGGAAAAGTCATCTCCGGTGAACTTTTGTATTGGGAAAGTCATCTCCGGTGAACTTTTGTATTGGGAAAGTCATCTCCAGTGAACTTTT
This sequence comes from Musca autumnalis, assembly GCF_047663935.1. Lineage (NCBI taxonomy): Eukaryota > Metazoa > Arthropoda > Insecta > Diptera > Muscidae > Musca > Musca autumnalis. Next base: position 15,930 of record NW_027411648.1, on the reverse strand, counting down.
GTATGGGAAAAGTCATCTCCGGTGAACTTTTGTATTGGGAAAGTCATCTCCGGTGAACTTTTGTATAGGAAAAATCATCTCCGGTGAACTTTTGTATTGGGAAAGTCATCTCCGGTGAACTTTTGTATGGGAAAGTCATCTCCGGTGAACTTTTGTATGGGAAAAGTCATCTCCGGTGAACTTTTGTATGGGAAAAGTCATCTCCGGTGAACTTTTGTATTGGGAAAGTCATCTCCGGTGAACTTTTGTATTGGGAAAGTCATCTCCGGTGAACTTTTGTATGGGAAAAGTCATCTCCGGTGAACTTTTGTATTGGGAAAGTCATCTCCGGTGAACTTTTGTATGGGAAAAGTCATCTCCGGTGAACTTTTGTATTGGGAAAGTCATTCCCGGTGAACTTTTGTATTGGGAAAGTCATGCCCGGTGAACTTTTGTATTGGGAAAGTCATCTCCGGTGAACTTTTGTATTGGGAAAGTCATCTCCGGTGAACTTTTGTATGGGAAAAGTCATCTCCGGTGAACTTTTGTATGGGAAAAGTCATCTCCGGTGAACTTTTGTATGGGAAAAGTCATCTCCGGTGAACTTTTGTATTGGGAAAGTCATGCCCGGTGAACTTTTGTATTGGGAAAGTCATGCCCGGTGAACTTTTATATTGGGAAAGTCATCTCCGGTGAACTTTTGTATTGGGAAAGTCATCTCCGGTGAACTTTTGTATGGGAAAAGTCATCTCCGGTGAACTTTTGTATTGGGAAAGTCATCTCCGGTGAACTTTTGTATGGGAAAGTAATCTCCGGTGAACTTTTGTATGGGAAAAGTCATCTCCGGTGAACTTTTGTATGGGAAAAGTCATCTCCGGTGAACTTTTGTATTGGGAAAGTCATCTCCGGTGAACTTTTGTATTGGGAAAGTCATCTCCGGTGACCTTTTGTATGGGAAAAGTCATCTCCGGTGAACTTTTGCATTGGGAAAGTCATGCCCGGTGACCTTTTGTATGGGAAAGTCGTGCCCGGTGAACTTTTGTATTTGGAAAGTCATGCCCGGTGAACTTTTGTACTGGGAAAGTCATCTCCGGTGAACTTTTGTATTGGGAAAGTCATCTCCGGTGAACTTTTGTATTGGGAAAGTCATCTCCGGTGAACTTTTGTATTGGGAAAGTCATCTCCGGTGAACTTTTGTATTGGGAAACTCATCTCCGGTGAACTTTTGTATTGGGAAAGTCATCTCCGGTGAACTTTTGTATGGGAAAAGTCATCTCCGGTGAACTTTTGTATGGGAAAAGTCATCTCCGGTGAACTTTTGTATGGGAAAAGTCATCTCCGGTGAACTTTTGTATTGGGAAAGTCATGCCCGGTGAACTTTTGTATTGGGAAAGTCATGCCCGGTGAACTTTTATATTGGGAAAGTCATCTCCGGTGAACTTTTGTATTGGGAAAGTCATCTCCGGTGAACTTTTGTATGGGAAAAGTCATCTCCGGTGAACTTTTGTATTGGGAAAGTCATCTCCGGTGAACTTTTGTATGGGAAAGTCATCTCCGGTGAACTTTTGTATGGGAAAAGTCATCTCCGGTGAACTTTTGTATGGGAAAAGTCATCTCCGGTGAACTTTTGTATTGGGAAAGTCATCTCCGGTGAACTTTTGTATTGGGAAAGTCATCTCCGGTGAACTTTTGTATGGGAAAAGTCATCTCCGGTGAACTTTTGTATTGGGAAAGTCATCTCCGGTGAACTTTTGTATGGGAAAAGTCATCTCCGGTGAACTTTTGTATTGGGAAAGTCATCTCCGGTGAACTTTTGAATGGGAAAAGTCATCTCCGGTGAACTTTTGTATTGGGAAAGTCATCTCCGGTGAACTTTTGTATGGGAAAAGTCATCTCCGGTGAACTTTTGTATTGGGAAAGTCATCTCCGGTGAACTTTTGTATGGGAAAAGTCATCTCCGGTGAACTTTTGTATTGGGAAAGTCATCTCCGGTGAACTTTTGTATTGGGAAAGTCATCTCCGGTGAACTTTTGTATGGGAAAAGTCATCTCCGGTGAACTTTTGTATGGGAAAAGTCATCTCCGGTGAACTTTTGTATTGGGAAAGTCATTCCCGGTGAACTTTTGTATTGGGAAAGTCATGCCCGGTGAACTTTTGTATTGGGAAAGTCATGCCCGGTGAACTTTTGTATGGGAAAAGTCATCTCCGATGAACTTTTGTATGGGAAAAGTCATCTCCGGTGAACTTTTGTATTGGGAAAGTCATCTCCGGTGAACTTTTGTATTGGGAAAGTCATCTCCGGTGAACTTTTGTATTGGGAAAGTCATGCCCGGTGAACTTTTGTATTGGGAAAGTCATGCCCGGTGAACTTTTGTATGGGAAAAGTCATCTCCGGTGAACTTTTGTATTGGGAAAGTCATGCCCGGTGAACTTTTATATTGGGAAAGTCATCTCCGGTGAACTTTTGTATGGGAAAAGTCATCTCCGGTGAACTTTTGTATTGGGAAAGTCATCTCCGGTGAACTTTTGTATTGGGAAAGTCATGCCCGGTGAACTTTTGTATTGGGAAAGTCATGCCCGGTGAACTTTTGTATTGGGAAAGTCATGCCCGGTGAACTTTTGTATGGGAAAAGTCATCTCCGGTGAACTTTTGTATTGGGAAAGTCATCTCCGGTGAACTTTTGTATGGGAAAAGTCATCTCCGGTGAACTTTTGTATTGGGAAAGTCATGCCCGGTGAACTTTTGTATGGGAAAAGTCATCTCCGGTGAACTTTTGTATTGGGAAAGTCATGCCCGGTGAACTTTTATATTGGAAAAGTCATCTCCGGTGAACTTTTGTATTGGGAAAGTCATCTCCGGTGAACTTTTGTATGGGAAAAGTCATCTCCGGTGAACTTTTGTATTGGGAAAGTCATCTCCGGTGAACTTTTGTATTGGGAAAGTCATCTCCGGTGAACTTTTGTATGGGAAAAGTCATCTCCGGTGAACTTTTGTATGGGAAAAGTCATCTCCGGTGAACTTTTGTATGGGAAAAGTCATCTCCGGTGAACTTTTGTATGGGAAAAGTCATCTCCGGTGAACTTTTGTATTGGGAAAGTCATGCCCGGTGAACTTTTGTATTGGGAAAGTCATGCCCGGTGAACTTTTATATTGGGAAAGTCATCTCCGGTGAACTTTTGTATTGGGAAAGTCATCTCCGGTGAACTTTTGTATTGGGAAAGTCATCTCCGGTGAACTTTTGTATGGGAAAGTCATCTCCGGTGAACTTTTGTATGGGAAAAGTCATCTCCGGTGAACTTTTGTATGGGAAAAGTCATCTCCGGTGAACTTTTGTATTGGGAAAGTCATCTCCGGTGAACTTTTGTATTGGGAAAGTCATCTCCGGTGAACTTTTGTATGGGAAAAGTCATCTCCGGTGAACTTTTGTATTGGGAAAGTCATCTCCGGTGAACTTTTGTATGGGAAAAGTCATCTCCGGTGAACTTTTGTATTGGGAAAGTCATCTCCGGTGAACTTTTGTATGGGAAAAGTCATCTCCGGTGAACTTTTGTATTGGGAAAGTCATCTCCGGTGAACTTTTGTATGGGAAAAGTCATCTCCGGTGAACTTTTGTATTAAGAAAGTCATCTCCGGTGAACTTTTGTATGGGAAAAGTCATCTCCGGTGAACTTTTGTATTGGGAAAGTCATCTCCGGTGAACTTTTGTATTGGGAAAGTCATCTCCGGTGAACTTTTGTATTGGGAAAGTCATCTCCGGTGAACTTTTGTATGGGAAAAGTCATCTCCGGTGAACTTTTGTATTGGGAAAGTCATGCCCGGTGAACTTTTGTATTGGGAAAGTCATCTCCGGTGAACTTTTGAATTGGGAAAGTCATCTCCGGTGAACTTTTGTATGGGAAAAGTCATCTCCGGTGAACTTTTGTATTGGGAAAGTCATCTCCGGTGAACTTTTGTATGGGAAAAGTCATCTCCGGTGACCTTTTGTATGGGAAAAGTCATCTCCGGTGAACTTTTGTATTGGGAAAGTCATGCCCGGTGAACTTTTGTATTGGGAAAGTCGTGCCCGGTGAACTTTTGTATTGGGAAAGTCATCTCCGGTGAACTTTTGTATGGGAAAGTCATCTCCGGTGAACTTTTTTATGGGAAAAGTCATCTCCGGTGAACTTTTGTATGGGAAAAGTCATCTCCGGTGAACTTTTGTATTGGGAAAGTCATCTCCGGTGAACTTTTGTATTGGGAAAGTCATCTCCGGTGAACTTTTGCATTGGGAAAGTCATCTCCGGTGAACTTTTGTATGGGGAAAGTCATCTCCGGTGAACTTTTGTATTGGGAAAGTCATCTCCGGTGAACTTTTGTATTGGGAAAGTCATCTCCGGTGAACTTTTGTATGGGAAAAGTCATCTCCGGTGAACTTTTGTGTTGGGAAAGTCATCTCCGGTGAACTTTTGTATGGGAAAAGTCATCTCCGGTGAACTTTTGTATGGGAAAAGTCATCTCCGGTGAACTTTTGTATTGGGAAAGTCATCTCCGGTGAACTTTTGTATTGGGAAAGTCATCTCCGGTGAACTTTTGTATTGGGAAAATCATCTCCGGTGAACTTTTGTATTGGGAAAGTCATCTCCGGTGAACTTTTGTATTGGGAAAGTCATCTCCGGTGAACTTTTGTATGGGAAAGTCATCTCCGGTGAACTTTTGTATGGGAAAAGTCATCTCCGGTGAACTTTTGTATGGGAAAAGTCATCTCCGGTGAACTTTTGTATTGGGAAAGTCATCTCCGGTGAACTTTTGTATTGGGAAAGTCATCTCCGGTGAACTTTTGTATGGGAAAAGTCATCTCCGGTGAACTTTTGTATTGGGAAAGTCATCTCCGGTGAACTTTTGTATGGGAAAAGTCATCTCCGGTGAACTTTTGTATGGGAAAAGTCATCTCCGGTGAACTTTTGTATTGGGAAAGTCATCTCCGGTGAACTTTTGTATTGGGAAAGTCATCTCCGGTGAACTTTTGTATGGGAAAAGTCATCTCCGGTGAACTTTTGTATTGGGAAAGTCATCTCCGGTGAACTTTTGTATGGGAAAAGTCATCTCCGGTGAACTTTTGTATGGGAAAAGTCATCTCCGGTGAACTTTTGTATTGGGAAAGTCATGCCCGGTGAACTTTTATATTGGGAAAGTCATCTCCGGTGAACTTTTGTATTGGGAAAGTCATCTCCGGTGAACTTTTGTATGGGAAAAGTCATCTCCGGTGAACTTTTGTATTGGGAAGGTCATCTCCGGTGAACTTTTGTATTGGGAAAGTCATCTCCGGTGAACTTTTGTATGGGAAAAGTCATCTCCGGTGAACTTTTGTATGGGAAAAGTCATCTCCGGTGAACTTTTGTATGGGAAAAGTCATCTCCGGTGAACTTTTGTATTGGGAAAGTCATGCCCGGTGAACTTTTGTATTGGGAAAGTCATGCCCGGTGAACTTTTATATTGGGAAAGTCATCTCCGGTGAACTTTTGTATTGGGAAAGTCATCTCCGGTGAACTTTTGTATTGGGAAAGTCATCTCCGGTGAACTTTTGTATTGGGAAAGTCATCTCCGGTGAACTTTTGTATGGGAAAGTCATCTCCGGTGAACTTTTGTATGGGAAAAGTCATCTCCGGTGAACTTTTGTATGGGAAAAGTCATCTCCGGTGAACTTTTGTATTGGGAAAGTCATCTCCGGTGAACTTTTGTATTGGGAAAGTCATCTCCGGTGAACTTTTGTATGGGAAAAGTCATCTCCGGTGAACTTTTGTATTGGGAAAGTCATCTCCGGTGAACTTTTGTATGGGAAAAGTCATCTCCGGTGAACTTTTGTATTGGGAAAGTCATCTCCGGTGAACTTTTGTATGGGAAAAGTCATCTCCGGTGAACTTTTGTATTGGGAAAGTCATCTCCGGTGAACTTTTGTATGGGAAAAGTCATCTCCGGTGAACTTTTGTATTGGGAAAGTCATCTCCGGTGAACTTTTGTATGGGAAAAGTCATCTCCGGTGAACTTTTGTATTGGGAAAGTCATCTCCGGTGAACTTTTGTATTGGGAAAGTCATCTCCGGTGAACTTTTGTATTGGGAAAGTCATCTCCGGTGAACTTTTGTATGGGAAAAGTCATCTCCGGTGAACTTTTGTATTGGGAAAGTCATGCCCGGTGAACTTTTGTATTGGGAAAGTCATCTCCGGTGAACTTTTGAATTGGGAAAGTCATCTCCGGTGAACTTTTGTATGGGAAAAGTCATCTCCGGTGAACTTTTGTATTGGGAAAGTCATCTCCGGTGAACATTTGTATGGGAAAAGTCATCTCCGGTGACCTTTTGTATGGGAAAAGTCATCTCCGGTGAACTTTTGTATGGGAAAAGTCATCTCCGGTGAACTTTTGTATTGGGAAAGTCATGCCCGGTGAACTTTTGTGTTGGGAAAGTCGTGCCCGGTGAACTTTTGTATTGGGAAAGTCATCTCCGGTGAACTTTTGTATGGGAAAGTCATCTCCGGTGAACTTTTGTATGGGAAAAGTGATCTCCGGTGAACTTTTGTATGGAAAAGTCATCTCCGGTGAACTTTTGTATTGGGAAAGTCATCTCCGGTGAACTTTTGTATTGGGAAAGTCATCTCCGGTGAACTTTTGTATTGGGAAAGTCATCTCCGGTGAACTTTTGTATGGGAAAAGTCATCTCCGGTGAACTTTTGTATTGGGAAAGTCATCTCCGGTGAACTTTTGTATTGGGAAAGTCATCTCCGGTGAACTTTTGTATGGGAAAAGTCATCTCCGGTGAACTTTTGTGTTGGGAAAGTCATCTCCGGTGAACTTTTGTATGGGAAAAGTCATCTCCGGTGAACTTTTGTATGGGAAAAGTCGTCTCCGGTGAACTTTTGTATTGGGAAAGTCATCTCCGGTGAACTTTTGTATTGGGAAAGTCATCTCCGGTGAACTTTTGTATTGGGAATATCATCTCCGGTGAACTTTTGTATTGGGAAAGTCATCTCCGGTGAACTTTTGTATTGGGAAAGTCATCTCCGGTGAACTTTTGTATGGGAAAGTCATCTCCGGTGAACTTTTGTATGGGAAAAGTCATCTCCGGTGAACTTTTGTATGGGAAAAGTCATCTCCGGTGAACTTTTGTATTGGGAAAGTCATCTCCGGTGAACTTTTGTATTGGGAAAGTCATCTCCGGTGAACTTTTGTATGGGAAAAGTCATCTCCGGTGAACTTTTGTATTGGGAAAGTCATCTCCGGTGAACTTTTGTATGGGAAAAGTCATCTCCGGTGAACTTTTGTATGGGAAAAGTCATCTCCGGTGAACTTTTGTATTGGGAAAGTCATCTCCGGTGAACTTTTGTATTGGGAAAGTCATCTCCGGTGAACTTTTGTATGGGAAAGTCATCTCCGGTGAACTTTTGTATTGGAAAGTCATCTCCGGTGAACTTTTGTATGGGAAAAGTCATCTCCGGTGAACTTTTGTATTGGGAAAGTCATCTCCGGTGAACTTTTGTATTGGGAAAGTCATCTTCGGTGAACTTTTGTATTGGGAAAGTCATCTCCGGTGAACTTTTGTATGGGAAAAGTCATCTCCGGTGAACTTTTGTATTGGGAAAGTCATCTCCGGTGAACTTTTGTATGGGAAAAGTCATCTCCGGTGAACTTTTGTATTGGGAAAGTCATCTCCGGTGAACTTTTGTATGGGAAAAGTCATCTCCGGTGAACTTTTGTATTGGGAAAGTCATCTCCGGTGAACTTTTGTATTGGGAAAGTCATCTCCGGTGAACTTTTGTATTGGGAAAGTCATCTCCGGTGAACTTTTGTATGGGAAAAGTCATCTCCGGTGAACTTTTGTATGGGAAAAGTCATCTCCGGTGAACTTTTGTATTGGGAAAGTCATTCCCGGTGAACTTTTGTATTGGGAAAGTCATGCCCGGTGAACTTTTGTATTGGGAAAGTCATCTCCGGTGAACTTTTGAATTGGGAAAGTCATCTCCGGTGAACTTTTGTATGGGAAAAGTCATCTCCGGTGAACTTTTGTATGGGAAAAGTCATCTCCGGTGAACTTTTGTATGGGAAAAGTCATCTCCGGTGAACTTTTGTATTGGGAAAGTCATCTCCGGTGAACTTTTGTATTGGGAAAGTCATCTCCGGTGAACTTTTGTATGGGAAAAGTCATCTCCGGTGAACTTTTGTATTGGGAAAGTCATCTCCGGTGAACTTTTGTATGGGAAAAGTCATCTCCGGTGAACTTTTGTATTGGGAAAGTCATCTCCTGTGAACTTTTGTATTGGGAAAGTCATCTCCGGTGAACTTTTGTATGGGAAAAGTCATCTCCGGTGAACTTTTGTATTGGGAAAGTCATCTCCGGTGAACTTTTGTATGGGAAAAGTCATCTCCGGTGAACTTTTGTATTGGGAAAGTCATCTCCGGTGAACTTTTGTATTGGGAAAGTCATCTCCGGTGAACTTTTGTATTGGGAAAGTCATCTCCGGTGAACTTTTGTATGGGAAAAGTCATCTCCGGTGAACTTTTGTATTGGGAAAGTCATCTCCGGTGAACTTTTGTATGGGAAAAGTCATCTCCGGTGAACTTTTGTATTGGGAAAGTCATCTCCGGTGAACTTTTGTATGGGAAAAGTCATCTCCGGTGAACTTTTGTATTGGGAAAGTCATCTCCGGTGAACTTTTGTATTGGGAAAGTCATCTCCGGTGAACTTTTGTATTGGGAAAGTCATCTCCGGTGAACTTTTGTATGGGAAAAGTCATCTCCGGTGAACTTTTGTATGGGAAAAGTCATCTCCGGTGAACTTTTGTATTGGGAAAGTCATTCCCGGTGAACTTTTGTATTGGGAAAGTCATGCCCGGTGAACTTTTGTATTGGGAAAGTCATCTCCGGTGAACTTTTTTATTGGGAAAGTCATCTCCGGTGAACTTTTGTATGGGAAAGTCATGCCCGGTGAACTTTTGTATTGGGAAAGTCATCTCCGGTGACCTTTTGTATGGGAAAAGTCATCTCCGGTGACCTTTTGTATTGGAAAAGTCATCTCCGGTGAACTTTTGTATTGGGAAAGTCATCTCCGGTGAACTTTTGTATGGGAAAAGTCATCTCCGGTGAACTTTTGTATTGGGAAAGTTATCTCCGGTGAACTTTTGTATTGGGAAAGTCATCTCCGGTGAACTTTTGTATGGGAAAAGTCATCTCCGGTGAACTTTTGTATTGGGAAAGTCATCTCCGGTGAACTTTTGTATGGGAAAGTCATCTCCGGTGAACTTTTGTATGGGAAAAGTCATCTCCGGTGAACTTTTGTATTGGGAAAAGTCATCTCCGGTGAACTTTTGTATTGGGAAAGTCATCTCCGGTGAACTTTTGTATTGGGAAAGTCATCTCCGGTGAACTTTTGTATGGGAAAAGTCATCTCCGGTGAACTTTTGTATTGGGAAAGTCATCTCCGGTGAACTTTTGTATTGGGAAAGTCATCATCGGTGAACTTTTGTATGGGAAAAGTCATCTCCGATGAACTTTTGTATTGGGAAAGTCATCTCCGGTGAACTTTTGTATTGGGAAAGTCATCTCCGGTGAACTTTTGTATGGGAAAAGTCATCTCCGGTGAACTTTTGTATGGGAAAAGTCATCTCCGGTGAACTTTTGTATTGGGAAAGTCATCTCCGGTGAACTTTTGTATGGGAAAAGTCATCTCCGGTGAACTTTTGTATTGGGAAAGTCATCTCCGGTGAACTTTTGTATGGGAAAAGTCATCTCCGGTGAACTTTTGTATGGGAAAAGTCATCTCCGGTGAACTTTTGTATTGGGAAAGTCATCTCCGGTGAACTTTTGTATTGGGAAAGTCATCTCCGGTGAACTTTTGTATTGGGAAAGTCATCTCCGGTGAACTTTTGTATTGGGAAAGTCATCTCCGGTGAACTTTTGTATTGGGAAAGTCATCTCCGGTGAACTTTTGTATGGGAAAGTCATCTCCGGTGAACTTTTGTATGGGAAAAGTCATCTCCGGTGAACTTTTGTATGGGAAAAGTCATCTCCGGTGAACTTTTGTATTGGGAAAGTCATCTCCGGTGAACTTTTGTATTGGGAAAGTCATCTCCGGTGAACTTTTGTATGGGAAAAGTCATCTCCGGTGAACTTTTGTATTGGGAAAGTCATCTCCGGTGAACTTTTGTATGGGAAAAGTCATCTCCGGTGAACTTTTGTATGGGAAAAGTCATCTACGGTGAACTTTTGTATTGGGAAAGTCATCTCCGGTGAACTTTTGTATTGGGAAAGTCATCTCCGGTGAACTTTTGTATGGGAAAAGTCATCTCCGGTGAACTTTTGTATTGGGAAAGTCATCTCCGGTGAACTTTTGTATGGGAAAAGTCATCTCCGGTGAACTTTTGTATTGGGAAAGTCATCTCCGGTGAACTTTTGTATTGGGAAAGTCATCTCCGGTGAACTTTTGTATTGGGAAAGTCATCTCCGGTGAACTTTTGTATGGGAAAAGTCATCTCCGGCGAACTTTTGTATTGGGAAAGTCATCTCCGGTGAACTTTTGTATGGGAAAAGTCATCCCCGGTGAACTTTTGTATTGGGAAAGTCATCTCCGGTGAACTTTTGTATGGGAAAAGTCATCTCCGGTGAACTTTTGTATTGGGAAAGTCATCTCCGGTGAACTTTTGTATTGGGAAAGTCATCTCCGGTGAACTTTTGTATTGGGAAAGTCATCTCCGGTGAACTTTTGTATGGGAAAAGTCATCTCCGGTGAACTTTTGTATGGGAAAAGTCATCTCCGGTGAACTTTTGTATTGGGAAAGTCATTCCCGGTGAACTTTTGTATTGGGAAAGTCATGCCCGGTGAACTTTTGTATTGGGAAAGTCATCTCCGGTGAACTTTTGAATTGGGAAAGTCATCTCCGGTGAACTTTTGTATTGGGAAAGTCATCTCCGGTGAACTTTTGTATTGGGAAAGTCATCTCCGGTGAACTTTTGTATGGGAAAAGTCATCTGCGGTGAACTTTTGTATTGGGAAAGTCATCTCCGGTGAACTTTTGTATTGGGAAAGTCATCATCGGTGAACTTTTGTATGGGAAAGTCATCTCCGGTGAACTTTTGTATTGGGAAAGTCATCTCCGGTGAACTTTTGTATTGGGAAAGTCATCTCCGGTGAACTTTTGTATGGGAAAAGTCATCTCCGGTGAACTTTTGTATGGGAAAAGTCATCTCCGGTGAACTTTTGTATTGGGAAAGTCATCTCCGGTGAACTTTTGTATGGGAAAAGTCATCTCCGGTGAACTTTTGTATTGGGAAAGTCATCTCCGGTGAACTTTTGTATTGGGAAAGTCATCTCCGGTGAACTTTTGTATTGGGAAAGTCATCTCCGGTGAACTTTTGTATTGGGAAAGTCATCTCCGGTGAACTTTTGTATTGGGAAAGTCATCTCCGGTGAACTTTTGTATTGGGAAAGTCATCTCCGGTGAACTTTTGTATTGGGAAAGTCATCTCCGGTGAACTTTTGTATTGGGAAAGTCATCTCCGGTGAACTTTTGTATGGGAAAGTCATCTCCGGTGAACTTTTGTATGGGAAAAGTCATCTCCGGTGAACTTTTGTATGGGAAAAGTCATCTCCGGTGACCTTTTGTATTGGAAAAGTCATCTCCGGTGAACTTTTGTATTGGGAAAGTCATCTCGGTGAACTTTTGTATGGGAAAAGTCATCTCCGGTGAACTTTTGTATTGGGAAAGTTATCTCCGGTGAACTTTTGTATTGGGAAAGTCATCTCCGGTGAACTTTTGTATGGGAAAAGTCATCTCCGGTGAACTTTTGTATTGGGAAAGTCATCTCCGGTGAACTTTTGTATGGGAAAAGTCATCTCCGGTGAACTTTTGTATGGGAAAAGTCATCTCCGGTGAACTTTTGTATTGGGAAAAGTCATCTCCGGTGAACTTTTGTATTGGGAAAGTCATCTCCGGTGAACTTTTGTATTGGGAAAGTCATCTCCGGTGAACTTTTGTATGGGAAAAGTCATCTCCGGTGAACTTTTGTATTGGGAAAGTCATCTCCGGTGAACTTTTGTATTGGGAAAGTCATCATCGGTGAACTTTTGTATGGGAAAAGTCATCTCCGGTGAACTTTTGTATTGGGAAAGTCATCTCCGGTGAACTTTTGTATTGGGAAAGTCATCTCCGGTGAACTTTTGTATGGGAAAAGTCATCCCCGGTGAACTTTTGTATTGGGAAAGTCATCTCCGGTGAACTTTTGTATGGGAAAAGTCATCTCCGGTGAACTTTTGTATTGGGAAAGTCATCTCCGGTGAACTTTTGTATTGGGAAAGTCATCTCCGGTGAACTTTTGTATTGGGAAAGTCATCTCCGGTGAACTTTTGTATGGGAAAAGTCATCTCCGGTGAACTTTTGTATGGGAAAAGTCATCTCCGGTGAACTTTTGTATTGGGAAAGTCATTCCCGGTGAACTTTTGTATTGGGAAAGTCATGCCCGGTGAACTTTTGTATTGGGAAAGTCATCTCCGGTGAACTTTTGAATTGGGAAAGTCATCTCCGGTGAACTTTTGTATTGGGAAAGTCATCTCCGGTGAACTTTTGTATTGGGAAAGTCATCTCCGGTGAACTTTTGTATGGGAAAAGTCATCTGCGGTGAACTTTTGTATTGGGAAAGTCATCTCCGGTGAACTTTTGTATTGGGAAAGTCATCATCGGTGAACTTTTGTATGGGAAAAGTCATCTCCGGTGAACTTTTGTATTGGGAAAGTCATCTCCGGTGAACTTTTGTATTGGGAAAGTCATCTCCGGTGAACTTTTGTATGGGAAAAGTCATCTCCGGTGAACTTTTGTATGGGAAAAGTCATCTCCGGTGAACTTTTGTATTGGGAAAGTCATCTCCGGTGAACTTTTGTATGGGAAAAGTCATCTCCGGTGAACTTTTGTATTGGGAAAGTCATCTCCGGTGAACTTTTGTATTGGGAAAGTCATCTCCGGTGAACTTTTGTATTGGGAAAGTCATCTCCGGTGAACTTTTGTATTGGGAAAGTCATCTCCGGTGAACTTTTGTATTGGGAAAGTCATCTCCGGTGAACTTTTGTATTGGGAAAGTCATCTCCGGTGAACTTTTGTATTGGGAAAGTCATCTCCGGTGAACTTTTGTATTGGGAAAGTCATCTCCGGTGAACTTTTGTATGGGAAATTCATCTCCGGTGAACTTTTGTATGGGAAAAGTCATCTCCGGTGAACTTTTGTATGGGAAAAGTCATCTCCGGTGAACTTTTGTATTGGGAAAGTCATCTCCGGTGAACTTTTGTATTGGGAAAGTCATCTCCGGTGAACTTTTGTATGGGAAAAGTCATCTCCGTTGAACTTTTGTATTGGGAAAGTCATCTCCGGTGAACTTTTGTATGGAAAAGTCATCTCCGGTGAACTTTTGTATGGGAAAAGTCATCTACGGTGAACTTTTGTATTGGGAAAGTCATCTCCGGTGAACTTTTGTATTGGGAAAGTCATCTCCGGTGAACTTTTGTATGGGAAAAGTCATCTCCGGTGAACTTTTGTATTGGGAAAGTCATCTCCGGTGAACTTTTGTATGGGAAAAGTCATCTCCGGTGAACTTTTGTATTGGGAAAGTCATCTCCGGTGAACTTTTGTATTGGGAAAGTCATCTCCGGTGAACTTTTGTATTGGGAAAGTCATCTCCGGTGAACTTTTGTATGGGAAAGTCATCTCCGGTGAACTTTTGTATTGGGAAAGTCATCTCCGGTGAACTTTTGTATGGGAAAAGTCATCTCCGGTGAACTTTTGTATTGGGAAAGTCATCTCCGGTGAACTTTTGTATTGGGAAAGTCATCTCCGGTGACCTTTTGTATTGGGAAAAGTCATCTCCGGTGAACTTTTGTATTGGGAAAGTCATCTCCGGTGAACTTTTGTATGGGAAAAGTCATCTCCGGTGAACTTTTGTATTGGGAAAGTTATCTCCGGTGAACTTTTGTATTGGGAAAGTCATCTCCGGTGAACTTTTGTATGGGAAAAGTCATCTCCGGTGAACTTTTGTATTGGGAAAGTCATCTCCGGTGAACTTTTGTATGGGAAAAGTCATCTCCGGTGAACTTTTGTATGGGAAAAGTCATCTCCGGTGAACTTTTGTATTGGGAAAAGTCATCTCCGGTGAACTTTTGTATTGGGAAAGTCATCTCCGGTGAACTTTTGTATTGGGAAAGTCATCTCCGGTGAACTTTTGTATGGGAAAAGTCATCTCCGGTGAACTTTTGTATTGGGAAAGTCATCTCCGGTGAACTTTTGTATTGGGAAAGTCATCATCGGTGAACTTTTGTATGGAAAAGTCATCTCCGGTGAACTTTTGTATTGGGAAAGTCATCTCCGGTGAACTTTTGTATTGGAAAGTCATCTCCGGTGAACTTTTGTATGGGAAAAGTCATCTCCGGTGAACTTTTGTATGGGAAAAGTCATCTCCGGTGAACTTTTGTATTGGGAAAGTCATCTCCGGTGAACTTTTGTATGGGAAAAGTCATCTCCGGTGAACTTTTGTATTGGGAAAGTCATCTCCGGTGAACTTTTGTATGGGAAAAGTCATCTCCGGTGAACTTTTGTATGGGAAAAGTCATCTCCGGTGAACTTTTGTATTGGGAAAGTCATCTCCGGTGAACTTTTGTATTGGGAAAGTCATCTCCGGTGAACTTTTGTATTGGGAAAGTCATCTCCGGTGAACTTTTGTATTGGGAAAGTCATCTCCGGTGAACTTTTGTATGGGAAAGTCATCTCCGGTGAACTTTTGTATTGGGAAAGTCATCTCTGGTGAACTTTTGTATGGGAAAAGTCATCTCCGGTGAACTTTTGTATGGGAAAAGTCATCTCCGGTGAACTTTTGTATTGGGAAAGTCATCTCCGGTGAACTTTTGTATTGGGAAAGTCATCTCCGGTGAACTTTTGTATGGAAAAGTCATCTCCGGTGAACTTTTGTATTGGGAAAGTCATCTCCGGTGACTTTTGTATGGGAAAAGTCATCTCCGGTGAACTTTTGTATGGGAAAAGTCATCTACGGTGAACTTTTGTATTGGGAAAGTCATCTCCGGTGAACTTTTGTATTGGGAAAGTCATCTCCGGTGAACTTTTGTATGGGAAAAGTCATCTCCGGTGAACTTTTGTATTGGGAAAGTCATCTCCGGTGAACTTTTGTATGGGAAAAGTCATCTCCGGTGAACTTTTGTATTGGGAAAGTCATCTCCGGTGAACTTTTGTATTGGGAAAGTCATCTCCGGTGAACTTTTGTATTGGGAAAGTCATCTCCGGTGAACTTTTGTATTGGGAAAGTCATCTCCGGCGAACTTTTGTATTGGGAAAGTCATCTCCGGTGAACTTTTGTATGGGAAAAGTCATCTCCGGTGAACTTTTGTATTGGAAAGTCATCTGCGGTCCATTCCCTGAACTTTTGTATTGGGAAAGTCATCTCCGGTGAACTTTTGTATTGGGAAAGTCATCTCCGGTGAACTTTTGTATTGGGAAAGTCATCTCCGGTGAACTTTTGTATTGGGAAAGTCATCTCCGGTGAACTTTTTGTATGGGAAAAGTCATCTCCGGTGAACTTTTGTATGGGAAAAGTCATCTCCGGTGAACTTTTGTATGGGAAAGTCATCTCCGGTGAACTTTTGTATTGGGAAAGTCATGCCCGGTGAACTTTTGTATTGGGGAAAGTCATCTCCGGTGAACTTTTGAATTGGGAAAGTCATCTCCGGTGAACTTTTGTATTGGGGAAAGTCATCTCCGGTGAACTTTTGTATTGGGAAAGTCATCTCCGGTGAACTTTTGTATGGGAAAAGTCATCTGCGGTGAACTTTTGTATTGGGAAAGTCATCTCCGGTGAACTTTTGTATTGGGAAAGTCATCATCGGTGAACTTTTGTATGGGAAAAGTCATCTCCGGTGAACTTTTTGTATTGGG